>NW_024100539.1:1447500-1837500 GCF_016545835.1 Crotalus tigris
AAACTTACAATCATTGCAGCCTCCCCATGGTCACATGATCCAAATTAAGCAACTAACTCATATTTATGATGATTACAGTGACCAGAGGTCATGTGATCATCTTTTGTGATTATCTATAATAGTTCTCACCAAATGTTCTGGTGGTCCAATCCTAAATGACACTAGTGGAAAAAAATATGAGCCATCTAAATGCTGTGTTTCTTCTTTACAACACAAACTCAGGAAACTGGTTTCTGTAGTGCTCCAAGGGTGTGCATTAGACCTAAAAGGGACATGTTCCCATGTCAAAAAATCTCTATATATTTAACTCCTGTCTTTGCTGGAGAGCTTTATGATAGTATACATGGATCTTTTCTCACAGTAGGGATAGTGATAATACATGATCCAAAATCACCCACAAAATTTATAGCAGAATGGGAATATGAGTCCAGATCTTGATCTTGACCATTCTATGGGGCTAGCTCTATAGTAAGTATATTACATTACATTCTGTCTTCCTATTGAATGCTGAATAATGGGCACTAAAAGAAAAACGATGTTGTGATTGCTCTAGAGCTGAATTCTCTGTCCGATTAAGAATGGAACAAAAAATAAAAGGTGGTGTTTTAGAAATGCCCGTGATAAGCACAATAACAGCAGTGCAGAGTGGAACAAAGGAATACTGTGAGGTGACCTTTTAAACTGTATCCTGTAATAACAGAGATTATGTCCTCTGTGCAAATATATCACAACACTGAGAAGCTTCAGGAAGATATTTGCCTAGTGGTTACATGGGAGTTTGTTTTTTTAAAAAAAAAAAATGGTTCCTGCTGACACCTAAAAGTTTGAAACATCTCCGTCTATTAATGCAAAAATTTAGAATGTCATACCCTCATCCACTGAGGTTCCTGCTAGACCACCACCATGGTTTTGCTCTGCCAGAAACTGAAAGACAGGGGTGCACTTGTAAATTTTCATCTTATCTATAGCCTTCAACAAGAACAGGTGAGAATTCTTCAGTAGTCAGAAGAGTGGTTTGATCTTATAAAGCAGTTCATGGCTGTTTAAAGAACGTCAACAGAATGCTTATCTATCTAGCACATGTTTTCCTTATTAGAGCCTCAGGATTGTAAATAGAGCACCGAGAAAGGCTTTGTGCTAATCAACCGCTGATGGGATAAAGAATTGACCTAAAATATATTAAATATTTATGGCTGTTAGGTCACGGGCTCTTCAACTGGGGGGTGGGGTCAGGACACCCAGGGGGTCATGAACAGCTTAGAGGGAGACCTAACATTTAAAGGGAAACAACCTGATTAGGGGAAGCAGCAGCATTGTCCAAATTTTAGGGTTTTCAGTGGGAACAATAGCATCACAAAGGCTAGTATCTATGATAATATGTATGATGAATACCATGGTACATATGGTAGATAAAAATGTCATTAAAAATGGCGCAGTTATTTATTGCCCAGCTCTAACACCAAAATGCTTCTTAGCTTTATTTGTTGAAGAGGAGGGTGTTACAGCACAAGTTCATTTTGGGTGGGATATGGCTCTGCAGAATTTGAAAACTACTTCATTAGATATTCTAAGCATTGGCCCAAGGGGGCAATTCCTAAATTGTAGGAGAGAGAATTAAAAATATTCATTGCTATATGAAGAGGCATACTTGATTCACATGGAGTTAAGCACCTTTTTTGTAGATAGTCTATTAAATTCAAATATGTTGTATAGTCTGTGTTTATTTAATATATTTTTTACATTGTTTACATTTCACCAACATTTCAAGGTGGCTTAAATGAGGACCACCTTCCATTTTATCCCCACAAGAACAACAAGTAAGTTAGTCTAAGAGAGAGTAATGCAAAATCACCTGGGTTGTTTTCATGGTCGCGTTTTCTGGCTCTGATTTTCTCCCCGCCCCCCCAGACCTAGTCAGTGAAGAACTGCAACCTCAGGATATGTTTGGTGTGCCTATGCCAGTGATGGCGAACCTTTTAGAGACCGAGTGCCCAAACTGCAACCCAAACCCCACTTATTCATGGTCGGGTGCTGGATGGGCGTGGCCCATTGGGTGGGCGTGGTCTACTGGGTGGGCATGATCTACTGGGTAGGCATGGCCTACTGAGTAGGTGTGGCTGGCCCGGATCTAGGGCTGCAGAGCTATTTCACATCCCCCCACAGCTGATCCGGGTGGCAGAAGCATTTTCCAGGCCTTCGGAGCCCTGATCCAGCTGCTGGGGCACCGCAAAAATCGCTCTAGAGGCTTACCTGGATGTCTCCACCATCCAGCCCGGATCCACCCAGCAGCTCTTGCAGATGCTCCCTGACTCTCAGTGCAGAGAGAAAAAGAGCGCAGGCGCACATGGTGAGGTGGAGGGGAGCAGCCTGGCCCTGCCTCCCTCCGGGGCGATGGCGTGCATATCCACAGGAACGGCTTCACGTGCTGCCTGTGGCACACGTGCCATAGGTTCGCCACCACGGGCCTATGCACATGCAGTTATGAGTAGTGTTGAAGGAAAAGTCTTCATTGTGGTTCAGTCCAAGCCGGGAATAAACAACATGGTGACTGTTTTAGTAATAAGGTTGCAGTTTATTGAAGATGGCTCTGGAAGAAAAGAGAGTGAGCACATGTAGGGAGTGGGTTTTTATACCCTCTGGTGCCTTTTGTTTGGAGTTGTTCCTGTGGCATGAACTTTGACCTGAGTCTGAGTGTGCCTTTCTGGTATTCTGATGGTGGTGGGTTAATCCTATTATGTCCCAAGGGTGAATCCTGCTTTCCTGTGGCTGTGGCTGATGACTCTTAGATTTTTGGTGTTGATTCTAGGGATCTTTCTTCCTAATCCCAGTTTCCTGATTCCAGTCTTTCTGACAAGATTATCACATCTGCCATTCTGCAAACTTGGTTTCTGTTTGGGACAGAGAGACTTGGGGGCAGGGTTGGTTTCTGCTTTTAAAATCCTTTAGGGAAATATATTCTGCCTTTTAAATATTTCCAAAAATATTTCCTTCTCTGGGGGGGGGCTGACTTCCCACAGTAGCTATGGTAAAAAATTATTCTGCTTCTCATTTAACTTGATGGAAATATTGATGACCATCTTCTGTGTTTTATTATAGCACCATTTCCCGTGCCTAAAAAATGGCTTAATGATGCTAGAGATGGCCTTTGCTCCAGTGGTTTGAGTCCTAGCACTGCGTGGTGGGGTGAGCTTCTGTTACTCGGCTCAGCTTCTGCCCACCTAGCAGTTTGAAAGCATGTTACTGTATATGCTAGTAGATAGGTATTGCTTTGGTGAGGAGATGAGCCGGCACTTCGTGTGGATGGTTAGAGTCCTGACAGTGCTGAACCTTCCCAGTTGCAATGTCTGTGAGGTGGAAAGAGAGGACCTTGGATGACACTGCAGGAAAAGCTGCTCATCTTTCTTTCTGGTATGGCACACCTTGGAAAGCATATGAGCGTGTACCAAACAGGACTAGCAAACAGGCAGCTAAGTTACTACTCTGCGTTAGCACTATAGCCTCTTGGCTAATGTAACATCACCATATGCTTAACCAGTGGTCGTCAAAGTTGGCAACTTTAAGACTTATGGATTTCAACTCCCAGGGCTGGCTGAGGAATTCTGGGAGTTGAAGTCTTAAAGTTGCTAACTTTGAAGACCCCTGTGCTAAACAAATTAATAAATATGCCTGCCTCTGCAGCTTCCTTTTTCAGATAAACCTCAAGAGACTTTCAGAGAAACAGGAGACTTTCAGGATACAAAAAGTGATAGAAAAAGGGATAGCAGAAGGCAACACTTCCCCAACACTAATCAGGAACTTTGGAAACAGGCAGGAAGATTTTTGTCATGGAGGAAAATTATATATTTTTTTCTATCAGTTTTTGGTTTGATTTGGTGAAGAAGAATTTGCTTTCAGAATTTCTTTCAAAAGAAAAAAAATAGTAGAATTGTCACTTGAGGGGGAAGGAATAGGGCATCAGAAAAAATCATGATGGTGATTGTGGGCAGGAGATGAAGTCCCACATCCTTGTACAGGTAGTCTTCAACTCACAGTTATCATGAGAAGAGGCAATAAGAACTCTTGAAACTTCTTCTCAAATGGCCTGTTTTGCCTGCATTTACATTAAATGTTGTAAGTTCTTTTCTGTCTTGTCCCCCACTGCTAGTTTATAGGTTTCCATTTCAGGAAAAGGGAAGGAAAGTTAACTGTTAAAGATCATTTCCCTCCCCAAAAATGTTTTCACATATCTGTGTCTGTCTTCAGATATTTTTGGCTTAATGTTTGGCAGGTTCCATTCCTATGTGTAATTAACAACATCTCCAAATCCTTCTATATCATTGAGCTCCCTTTTCACTTTTAAATATTACACTGGGCCAAACCTGAGTGATGTCTCATGCCGTGATTTTCAGTAATCTGTTATATCAATCATAGCTACCTTATCTACCTTCAGGATATTAAAGGAATAGCATCTTATGTCCTTTTAATCTTCTTCAAGAGAGGCATGCTTCTCCCACCACAGAGGGCTAGAAGAAACAGCCTGCACATCTTTGAAACAAGTAGATACAAAAAGAAGTAATTACCTCTGAGGGGGGAAATGGCCCATCAGGAATAACAGATACCGCGAAGACTAAAAATACACGCTGACATATGGAAAGCAGACTGCAGCGTTTGAAACTGACTGTTTAAGCTATCTTAAGCCTTGCTTTTGCTACAGTAAACTCACAATTTCCCCAATAGAAATTGTACGCCTAATGTGGTTCTCTAGATCAGAGATCCCCAACCTTTTGGGCACCAGAGACCGGTTCCCTGGAGAGAGTTTTTTCCGTGGACCAGAGGGTGTGTGGTTTTATGTGCTGCCGGCATCTTGTGGATGAGGCTTTCCTTGTTTGTGCAGCCCGGTTGCTGGCATGCCGTGGCCTGGTACTGGTCCACAGACTGGGGGTTGAGGACCCCTGCTCTAGATCAAGGCATATCAGCATTCCTTTGGTAGATCTTTTTTACATACAGAAGGAGGATTTAAACACCATTTTACCCTGTAGCATAAGGATAAACCCAGACATCTCTCTTCCCAAATGGGCACTGAATTTATGCCATCGCTTCAAATTAGACTAGACTAGGAAACCAATGCCGTATAGTATAAATCAGTACTACTTTTATTGTAAAGCTATATAGTGGTACTTTGGTACGCAACAGCTTTGAAACTCATCGAACTTGGTACTCAATGCATTTTGACGAGAAAATTTTGTCCGAGTACTCATTGTTTGTTTGGTACTCAACACACAAGCTAGAACATGTCAGTGTCAGCTGCCTTGTGACTCACTACATTATTCCTTATGGGAAAAATTTGGTTCTTGTCATTTTTGGTAGTCATCACACTTCCCGAAACCAATTAATGATGAGTACCAAGGTACCATTGTAAGTATTAACAAAATCTTGCAAGGCTAAATGTACTCCCACCCTTTATCTTTGCATGAATTAGGGAGATACTTGATTGAGATGTTTACCCATGTTACTTTTTTGGTCTAGACTCTGGCCCCTTTTATCTGACTCTTGCCTGGGTAGCAGCTCTTCCTCCTGTCCTTTATGGCCCTTCCCTCTGCCCTCTACAACTTACCTACTTTTGTGACATGACCTCCAATTTCCCTCCAAACACCTGATGCAGCCCTGCAGAGCCCAAAGATATTGCACCTCCCTTGTAGAGATGGAGGCTTTGTTCAAGTTCACTCACCCAGGAAAAAAAATAGCTCTTCCATCAGTGGAAACAATTTCCCATTCATAAATTTGTCACTGCTGTTGAAAGAATGGCTGTGACCTTCTTTTAATTTTACTTTAATTTTATTCAGGAGAATTACCTCCAATTAGTTGACATTTTACGTGAAAGTTTAAAATGCTCTTAAAGCTTTCAGACAAGAGCATCTGATACAAGTTCTCTGATCAACTCTTGTTTTCATACAGCAGCTTCTAATATTGTCTCTTGTGCTCTATTAAAATGCTGCATGGAGGAGTCTCAACTGCACTATTTCGCAAACAAAAGTGATGAATACCTCTAGAGCAGTAGTGGCGAACCTATGGCATGCGCACCACCGCTGCCAGCAGCAGGTCCATCAGGTTGCCACCACTGTCCAGCGCAGGAGCCCCGCCCAGTACAACGGAGTAGAAACGGCCGACTAGCAAGCTCAAGTAGAGGTGGTAGAGCAGAGGTCACCAACCATTGTCGATTGGTGGACTGGAAGAAAAAGGAGGGGGAAGCATTTTACATCCGTGCATGGGGCCATGAACATGCACGCACTGCAAATGGGGTCGGGCTAGTGCCTGCCTGATACTCACTAGCCCTGCCCCATGCTTATGTGATGCAGTGCCTTGCGGCACAGCGGCAGCCGTTTTTGCACCTTGCAGCACGGTGGCCCATTTTTGTGCCCCCGGGTTTTGCGTGCCAGAGGCGGCACTCTGAGGTGCCTCCCTGCCCCCCCAAGGGCACCACAATGCTGATGCAGCCCTGGCACTTTGCAATAAATAAGTGGGTTTTGGGTTGCGGTTTGGGCACTCGGTCTCTAAAAGGTTTGCCATCACTGCTCTAGAGACTAGGGAAAGGATGTCAAACTGCTGGCCCATGGGCCAGATGCATCACATCGAAACCACACCCACCCCATTGCCGGCAATGGGGGAAAAGTCACAATATGTCTGTTCTGTTTTATTATACCACCCAGAATCACACTCATGAGATGGGTGACTATATTAGCGTGATCAATAAACAAAGGAACTGCTAGAAGGAACATGTATGATCTCCCAAAAGCTTACAAAACAATGCACAGTCAAATCACTCTGTCATGATTTCATATCTTCCCAACAAAAATAAGAAAAGGAACCAGTATCCCACCCCCCGCCTTATTCCAATGTGAAATCTTTCATAGAAAGCTTTAATTAAGCAATCACTTTGCCTGAGTTGTGAAATCTCAATCTGTAATTGTGGAATTTCCATTTGCAATTCACCACTTTGTCTGTCTTTCAAAAAAAATCCATATAAGGTAGAAAAAATGAGAAAGAATGCCAATTTTTAATCCTAGAAACGTTTTGGAAACACCCTTTTTTTTCTTTTATATTTATTTTGAACCTAACCAAATAACTGAAGAAACCACTTGGATGAGAAGGGAAACATTTTCAAAGAAAACACCAATAAAGTTCAGTTGCTTTTTGAAAAAAAAAAACACCATTGGGATAACCATGACCTGGATGACTGAGATTCTCCACAAACATCCTAACCAATTATTCATTTAAGTCATATTCTATGATCACAGGGCTTTTGGGAAGCAGCCTCACAAATCAGGTAGGTTCCTTAAGTGGAGGGGGGCAAAGGAAGAACCTGGAAATGCTTACATGTCAAATACTTGTTTTTCTTTCTATCTTATGAATCATGACTCATTTCTAAGGTTCTTAACTGTCTATTTGGTTTCACAAAATATTCTTATATGACAGTTCAGGCTGCCTTCTCCTTCTCCCTTTTCACAAGACAATGCTGTTTTCATTACAGTTCAAAGTTCTACCACTGTTATACTTTTGTCTGTTTAAATAGCTACAGTACATAATAAATTGTGTATTAAAATGTGAGGGTTTCTCCCCCCCCCCTTTTTTTGGTCTAATGTTAAAGATTTTCAATGCAAGCTCACCTTTAGAACAGCAACCTATAAGCAAAAGATCTTGGCCTTATTTTCAACAGAGACCTGAAGGTGGGTCTCAGAAAAATTTGTTTCATAAATGGATGGACTGATATGGTCCAGCTAGATCTGGGTATCTCATTTAGGTTGGGAGAATTGACTCAGCTTAAAATTGACTAGGAGAATTCTAGTAAATATCAGAATTATACTTAATGGAGATTGAAGAACATCTTAGGAGAAAGCAATGACAAAACACTTCCCCACTGTGACCAAGAAAACCACATGGATATATCTCATGAGGCAGGAGAATTAAAAAATGACCACCACCTCTGTGGACATTGCTGCCATAAAGTCACCAAGAACTGCACTCAATGCAAAGGAAATATTACATTTTTAAGACTGATACCAGAAATAGTCCTTTAGATTACTATACCACTTTCTCTTCTTCACACATTCCAAGATGTATTTCATTAAACCAATCACGGTTACCCATGATTGAAGCTATACAAAGAGAAATGGTTTGCAAACTGCAATGATTGGGATCTCACACTAAAGCAAAAGAAAACAAATTACATTACACCTTAGATTAGAACAATGCCTTATTCAACCATATCCTTCACATATATAACAGAAGAACAGAGTTGGAAGGGACCTTGAAGGTCTTCTAGTCCAGCCCCCTGCTCAAGCAGGAGACCCTATACCATTTCAGACAACTGGTTGTCCAATCTTTTCTTTAAAACCTCCAGTGATGGAGCAACCACAACTTCTGAAGGCAAGCCATTCCACTGGTTAATTGTTTTAACTGTCAGGAAGTTTCTCCTTAGTTATAGTTTGCTTCTCTCCTTGATTAGTTTCCATCTGTTGCTTCTTGTTTTGCCTTCTGGTTCTTTGGAGAATAGGTTGAAACCCATCCACCCCCCACTTCTTTGTGGCAGCCCTTTAGATTTACCTAGTTGGAGCAGCCAGCACAGAAACAGTGAGATGAATTATCTTCTGACAGCTTGCTTTAATTTCTTGTTGGTTGTTACCAAATGTTTTCTTTTTCTCTCTACTCCTTAATGAATCTCACCTGACAGAGAGCTAGAAACAAAGTGACACAATCCTATGTCAGTTGCTGGCCTGGGTTTTGCACTGAGCAAAGTGAATCTGAGCTAGGACAAATTGTCTTTTTTTGCTCTGGAAAGCTGTTCCAAGTCATGCCAAGGATAGAGGTGAAAGGAGTTGGTATCTAGAGTAGCCCAGAGCAACACGGATTTTTTTTTTTTTTTTCCTATCAGCTTGATGGAAGTATACAATTTTGAAATTTCTTTTGAGTTTTGAGTAACTTCGAGGCGGATTTCAGCAGAATCTTAACCAAGAAGCCATGGACTGAATAGAAACCCAACACAAGGCAGGATCCTGGTGGTGGGTCAGCATTTTCTCATTCTTGTTTGTGCAGCATTATCTTAAATCATTCCTATAAGATATATTGGACTAGAGAAGACGGAAAGGTGGACCGATGTTGTTATGTCCCGAGCCTTTGCAAACGGCTCGGGCGTTTGCAGGCAGTCCCGGGCAGGTGCAAAGCTGCCCGGGACCAGACAGGCTGTCGCCAGCGCCGTGCGCATGCGCGGGTGCTGGCGCGGGAAAAGTAACCCATTTACCCGGGAGTTGCCTACATAAGAGGCTGCGAGGCGTTGGGGCGAGGCTGAAGCCATCTTCTGTAAGCTGAACGCTGAATAAAAGAAACTGAGAACTCCAGCTGCTTCTCGTGTCTGTTTCCCGCCACGGACTCAACACTGGCGACGAAGGTGGGATGCCTTGCACTACCTGGAAAGGAAGAAGTGTAAGCTTCACCCACGGAAGTCTGAGGGCGGGAAAGAGGAATGGCGTCGACTCGGCAGTCTGCCCGCAATTTCACGGCGCGCAATTGGGGGTAGGTGGCGGATAGACCCGTCTCCTGAAGATCCGAAGATGGCGACAATCGAGAAGGCTTCCCAGACTTTTACCATGACGTCTCACATCCAGAGCGGTGGGAGTCCTACGTATCCAGAATGGAGAACTACTTCAAGGCAAAACAAGTGAGGGAAGATAGCTTGAAGGCCGCCACCCTGCTTTGCGTTTGCGGCCAAGACGCCTTCGAAATCGCAGAAAATCTTGTAGCACCTGTTCCAGTAGAGTCTGTAAGCTACGCAGACCTGAAGAAGCTGCTGAAAGAGCACTTCCACCCCAAGGGGTCCGTTATCTCATGGCGCCACAGAGGGATCAATGGTCCGGTGAGTCAGCCAAGGAATACATCGCCGCGTTACGGAAGGCCGCCAAGCCCTGCGAGTTCAAGGACCTCGAGGAACGACTGAGGGACCGATTCGTGTGCGGTTAAGGCATCGAGAGCTACAAAAGAGACTTTTCGCTAAGGAAGAATTATCCTTCCAAGACGCCTTAAGGGAAGTCACCGCAGAAGAAGCAGCAGGCGGCGCCGTCAAGAACATGCGGCCGATCAGAAGCAGTGCAGAGGGTGCGTCCGTGCACCAAGAAGACGTCCGACGAAACTCCGAGTAGGATCCGGACGAAGAAGTCGACCGTCTACACCCCGCGAAGGGAGAAAATCAGAAGGAAAGCTCTTCAGCTCCGCTCAAGTGCATCGGCTGTGGAGGTCGCAACAGGAGAACCGACTGCAAGTTCCGCTCCGCTACCTGCCGGGCATGCGGCAAACAAGGACACATTGAGCTGGGTCTGGGCGACGAAAGGCAACAACCCCAAGAAGAACGCCCTGAAGCCGGTTACCAGATCCCAGCAGAATAGGGTAGGTTTTTGCGCTTCGAGAAGAAGCATCTTGTAGAACAGGCCACACACAAGCCAGAAGAAAAATCTGTCACTCAACAGTGAAGCTACAAGGGGTTCCATTATCTATGGAACTAGACACAGGGTCTTCTGCCTTTCATTATTTCATTGCATACATTTAGGAAGATTTGTTCCAGTAGTGGGACTAAGCCAAGTTAAGGCCTTCTGATCTTGTATTAACAGATTTTCAGAACTCAAGAGTGTGTGTTAAGGGGGAGGCCACCCTTAACGTGCAATACAAGAGCTTTGAAGGTCCACTAGACTTATTAGTAGTAGGGGGTGAACGAACGAGTCTCATAGGACTCGATTGGTTTGAGGCCCTGGGGATACACGTCACAGGACTCAACAGCTTAAAAACACTCGACCTACAGGAATCTGCCCAAGGAATTGGCAGAGTTTTCAGCCCCAGCTGGGCACATTCAAAGGACCACCTGTGTCTTAAAGCTAGCCCCACTGTCACTCCCATTAGGATTAAGCACAGAAGCGGTACCTTTTGCTTTAAAAAGTAAAGATTGATACTGAATTAGACAAATATCAACAGGGAATCCTAGAACCTGTTGATTCAGCCGTGGGAGACCCCCATTGTCCCGCCTCTAAAGGCAAATGGGGACATTCGCATTTGGTGCTGATTACAATGCCACAACTCAATAAGGCATTATATTTTGCAGCAAACATGCCTTCTCCTGTTACTGTGGTCAGTCAAATCCTGCCTCTCTCAGGGGTGGCGGGCGTGTTTTTGCAAAGCTTGACCTAGCTCCAGCGTATCAACAGCTGCCTGTTGATGCTGATGCTGCTATAGCTCAGACTATTGTGACCCACAGGGGAGCCTTTAAGGTAAAAAGGCTACAGTTTGGAGTGAATGTCGCTCCTGGGATTTTCCAAAGCGTAATGGAAAACACACTACGAGGTATACCAGGGGTCTGCCCCTACTTTGACGATGTCTTGATTGCAGGAGACTCCACACACATTCTAGCTGAAAGGCTGAGGGCTGTCCTGTTAAGATTCAGGAAATCAGGCCGTCAAGCTCAGAAAAGACAAATGCAAGATTGGGGTGCCTTCTACTGAATTTCTGGGATTCAAAATTGATGCTGCTGGGATTCATCCTGCTGAATCCAAACTAACTGCTATTTTAGAAGCACCCAGGCCAAAGTCTAAGGCCGAACTTCAGGCCTTCCTAGGCCTCCTGAATTTCTACAATTCTTTTCTTCCACATAAAGCTAGTGTAGCTGAGCCTCTTCACAGGCTACTAGACAAACAAGCTGTGTGGCTGTGGTCACAAGCACATGAGGCTTGCTTTAAAGAAGTCAAGGCCTTGCTCACTTCTAACAGTGTTCTTGCACATTTCAACGAGTCTCTTCCTGTGTGCATCGCTTGTGATGCGTCCCCCTACGGGGTTGGAGCTGTCCTGAGTCACCTCAGGTCTGATGGAACTCAGGTTCCTATTGCATACTACTCCAGAACACTGTCTTCTGCCGAGCGCAACTACGCTCAGATAGACAGGGAGGCTCTGGCTGTTGTTGCTGGAATTAAAAAATTCCACGATTTTCTATATGGCAGGCATTTCACGGTCTTCACTGACCATAAGCCTCTGCTGGGACTGTTTACCACACGTAAGCAGACTCCCCACATCATTTCCCCTAGAATGCTTAGGTGGTCTATTTTTTTGTCTGCATATGATTTTTCATTACTCCACAAGCCTGGGAAAGAAATGGGCCATGCTGATGGCCTCAGTAGGTTGCCTCTGCCAGTAGTAGAAGCTGACCCCGCGCCAGCTGTCAACATTCTATCAATCCAAGCCTTGCCCGAGCTCCCTCTTAGTGCCAGGGATGTTACCGCTGAAACAGGTACAGATCACACACTTTCACGTGTCCGCTCCTGGGTCCTGTCCGGGTGGCCTGAGCACTGCCCTAGTCCTGAGTTTCAGAGTTTCTGGTCCAAAAGGAACGAACTGTCCCTTTCTCAGGGTTGTCTGCTTTGGGGAAACAGAGTTGTCATTCCCACCTCAATGAGGACTAGGGTCTTAGAATCCCTCCACAAGGGTCATCCTGGTATTGTTCGTATGAAGGCTCTTGCGCGCAGCCACTTGTGGTGGCCTGGTTTAGATAAAGATATTGAGGCTAAGGTGCATGCATGCCACCTGTGCCAACGATCTCGCCCAGAGATGCCCCAAGCTCCCGTGCATAGATGGGAGGAAACACAGTCCCCATGGTCTAGGGTGCACATTGACTACGCTGGGCCCTTTCAGGGCCCGTTCTTCTTGGTCCTTGTTGACAGCCATTCAAAATGGCTTGAGGTTGTGCCTGTCTCATCCACCACCACTGCAAAGACTATTCAGGTACTGAGGGGGATTTTTGCTGCACACGGGCTGCCAGATGTCATTGTGTCCGACAACGGCCCTCAATTCACCTCCTCCGAATTCCAATCTTTCTTACAGGCAAACCTGATTCGTCATGCCACATCTGCGCCTTTTCACCCATCCACCAACGGTATGGCTGAACGCATGGTGCGCATCGCAAAGGACGCCTTGAAGAGACTCACCTACGGGGACTGGCATCACAGGTTGGCTGACTTTCTCCTTTCTTATCGCACCACACCGTCCACTTCTACAGGGAGAAGTCCAGCTGAACTTCGTTGGGGCGCCAACTTACTACTAGACTTGACCGGTTGCATCCGGACAGACTGCCTTCATCTACCTCACATCCTAGGGCACCTAGACAACTACTTGTGGGTGCCCCGGTTTGGGCTCGCAATTACGGGCCTGGTCATACATGGGTCCCCGCTTCTGTGTCCAGGATCACAGGTCCTCTCTCCTACGAGGTTGCCCTGGACAACGGTCGTGTCCTGCGTCGGCACATCGACCAACTTCGCTCTAGGCGAGACTTTTCTGATGAGACTCCTGGGTCTTTTCCAGGGGGGGAGGGGGACCCTTTGGAGCAAAGGGAAGGGCAAGAGCTACTGCCCATCTCCGCTGAGGGAGCCACAAACGGCCCATCCCAGGATTCTGCAATTGCTCCGAAAAGGAAGTCATGGAGCTTACCCACACAACAGGTACTCACGCCTACTCCAGCCAGGGAGTCACCCCGGGGACATACTCACTTTCCACATACATCACACAGCACTCCAGCAATGGAGGATACCCGGGGGCATCCCAACAAATCATTCCCCGCAAGAGAGCTGGCACACAGTTCCCAAGGTTGGCCTGACCTTACCCCAAATCCTACAGGGGGTCAAACATACACAGAGCTAGTCGAGGAACCAAGTCCCGACTACAACACCCCTAGCACAAATCAGGGAACACCTGAGTTTTGGGAAAGTACAGAAACCCACACGAGCCCGAGCACAGAATGGGGTTCAGGGAATGGACAGCCTCCTGACAGGTCTTGGACTGACCTAGGAGGTTCTACAGAGACGCCCAGCAGTGGCTATCACTTCAAGGGGCCTGAGGGTCTACAGCTAGGTAGGACAACCAGGTCACAAAGCAACAGAAGCCCTGGCCTGACGAGCCCGGTGGGCAAGCAAGCAGGCCAGGCATCGGGGCACAGTCCTTGGAAGACACCAGGGCACAATAGAGAGAACAGGCTCACGCCTCCCTCCAGTCAGGGGACTTATGCCAGTAACCCAGAGCTAAGAAGGTCACAGAGAGCAAAGAAATCTCCTAAGTATCTAGAAGATTACCTAACATTGCTGGCAAGGCAAAAGCCAGTAATCAGTGGGAGCACTGGGGAGCAAAATGTCATATAAAATAAATGTTGTATGTTGGTAGTAGTTTTAGCGCGGGGGAAAGGGGTGTTATGTCCCGAGCCTTTGCAAACGGCTCGGGCGTTTGCAGGCAGTCCCGGGCAGGTGCAAAGCTGCCCGGGACCAGACAGGCTGTCGCCAGCGCCGTGCGCATGCGCGGGTGCTGGCGCGGGAAAAGTAACCCATTTACCCGGGAGTTGCCTATATAAGAGGCTGCGAGGCGTTTGGGCGAGGCTGAAGCCATCTTCCTGTAAGCTGAACGCTGAATAAAAGAAACTGAGAACTCCAGCTGCTTCTCGTGTCTGTTTTCCCGCCACGGACTCAACAGATGTCTCAACAAAGGAAATGAAGCCGAACTTTGAATTTGGTTCCTGGGGCTCAGCTGTTAATCTGATGATTGAATCTGCCACTTTTTTTTTTTTTTTTTTTTGAGATGTAGCATTCATTTTGGGCCCAAGAAAGCCATTTGTTGATAGCAATATTGTCTTTTATTTTTTCACTTAAGACCAGGGGATAGACATAGTCTCTTGTGGTTACCTATGGCAAGTATGTGTGCAGACTCAGTTCTGCATCTTCAGGGGTCCATTAGTCCACTTCTCCCGCACTCACATCAAACACGTGACAAAAGTCAGAAACATTTTTAGCAAGTTGTAGCACTTTGGCTTAAATTTAGAACCCTGGAGTGAGCAGAAGGTTGGAACTGATGGCCAGATTAGCTGCTTTCTCCTGTAGAGTTTGAAAAATTAATAATAATCCCACTTTCCATGGTTACCCATTCTCAAAAGTATTTTTCCCCACTATATATCGGTTTGCAGCTTTAAAAGATTTAACTATGCCTGTCTTGGATTACACCAGGATTTGAGTGTTCCACTCAACTGATTTATTCAGCAGACAGCTAACAATTTAGATATTTTGCTGTTTGAAAATTTCTGAACTAAAAAGGAAATAATTGCAATAATCCACATAGCGATCCTGCCTGAATGTAATTACTACACTAATAGACTTAATTTCTACTGAACTGGAACACTAATTGAAAAATAATTTATCATAGGGTCTTCGAGTTTCAGTTCACCTTGATGAGTCCGATATAAATGGATAAAATTGCTTATCAGCAATTACTGTGCCCATATTTAGTGAACTTGTTCAGAAAGAACTGTTGAAACGATTTTTTCTAAAAACACAGTAGCAGGTAAAGTTCTCATCCATAATTTTTATCAATTATGCTAGGAACATTCTTTTTTAAAATATAAGCTGTCATCTTTTAGCAACAGTCATGGTGGGGACATCAATGAATATTGCTTACTACAAAGAAAAGAGATCTTATTTCAAAATTTATTTCATATTGCAGTATTACTCACCTGGGAAAAATGTATGGTATCAAGTTTAAACGTATCATAAATGCATTCACAAACAAATACACGGTCATTTTCACATAATAACAAAGACTATCCAGATCAGGGGTGTCAAACTCAATTTCATTGAGGGCCGCAGCAGCATTGCAGTTGCCCTCAGGGGGCCAGGTGGGTATGGCCATGGTGGATGTGGCCTACTGGGTGGGTGTGGATGGAGTGGGTGTGGCCTACTGGATGGGTGTGGCCAGCTCTACATTGTTCATGTCAAGGGTGCCTGTGGGGACCTGGGCAGGAGTGGGATAACTCTGAGGGTCTCTGGAAGAAGGGGGTGGGACAGGGCAAGTGCCAAGGCATGGTCCACTGGAGGAGCCTCACTGTTCCTCTCAGGCCATGCAGGGGGGGGGCTTATGGAGCTAAGACTGAATACGTTTCAGCATAGATGGCCACCACAAAATTGTACATTGGCTCTCAGCTGGCCTGGGCCAGGGCCAAGGCAGTGGGGGCCGTTCCCTCACTGTTTCCAGGATGGCTTCACGGGCCACATGAAACCACTTCACAGGCTGCATCCGGCCCCCGGGCCTTGTGTTTGACATGTCTGATCCAGATGAATCTTTGCATATAGACAACTTATGACATGTCAGTGCAATGCTAATGCCCAAGTACAGCCATCTTAATTTGCTCTTTGAAAATAGGACAAGGAAAATAAATAATTTGGCTATTTGATAAAGGTGTAAAATTCAAGCGGTTCTATGCTGAATACTTCCTGCTGGTTTGGAGACTTAGTTTTCATTTGGGTTTGACACAAAGCTAAACAATTTTCCCATTAAAATGTCCATAAAAAACTGTATTCTGAAAAAAATTGGCTGAGTCAATATATCAAGCTAAGTCATAACACGGTTTGATGTTGGTTTCATATATGAAGTAATCACTGTTTTTTATCAGTCATGGTTTATAACTTAGCACGTTTAATTAATTGAGGGAACTTAGTTTTGTATGCAAAACCAGCTCACTAGGATGAAGACAATATATCTCTAAAAATGACTTCTTTTTAAGACTCAGATGAAAATCACAACACTTTCTAGAATCTAGATCAGGGGTAGGCAACCTTGGCTCTTTTATGACTCTGGACTTCAACTCCCAGAATTCCTGAGCCAGCCATGCTGAGGGGAAAGGGAGAGGTTTCCAAGCTGAGCCATGCTGGCTCAGGAATTCTGGGAGCTGAAGTCCATGAGTCATAAAAGAGCCAAGGTTGCCTACCCCTGATCTAGATGATTTGCAACTGTTGCTTTTGTTGAGAGATCCTTCGAAATACTCAACTTCTCCTGCATAATACATAGCTATCCCTTTTCAGCTTGCTGGGCTGAATAAATTGATTTTCCTGAAGATCTAGGATTCAGATATTGGGCTGAGCAAAAATTCTGCAGTTCCAGAAATCAATTTGTACTCCTTTGGATTTACCGTAAATGCCGGCGTATAAGATGACTTCCGCGAGCGCTGAAATCGGCGCCAAAGACGGGGTTCATCTTATACGCCGAGTCGTCTTATACGCCGGAAATACTGGTAGTTTCCGGCATATAAGACGACTTTCTAGGAATGCGGCCCGGCTATAAAGACAGGGGTCGTCTTATACGCCGGGTCGCCTAATACGGCGGCATATACGGTAATTTAGATAGGATTCTAAACTGTGGATCAAGAAAAATTCAAACAAAGATGCCATAATAGGCAATTTGCTAGTAATGATAATTTGAAATCAATTTAACTAACTGATAGTGAGCTGGAATGACATTGACCTTACAAATCAAAGTTCTAGGAAGGAACATGGAATATTGCCTTGCACTAACTTAAGACCTCAAGTCTTAACTTGGCATTATAATTGCTAGTAGTAAATCCTACCTGGAAGTGCTACCAACAAACCAGGTTTGTTTTCAACCCAAAGCTGAAGTTCTACCTCTAAGTGAATTCCTTTCTCTATACTTTCATTTGGCTTAAAGCTATTGTTAAACTTCGAGACTACTGGACCCAGTTGAAACAGCCAAGGAACAGAATACAAAGGCACACTGCCTGCTCTAAGCAACACTTTGCCTGCATGCTTGCTCCTGCAAGAAACGTGCTGAGATATCTGGGGCAGATATCTAGAGACAGTGGAAGGAAGACAATAACCTTAGCTTTGGTACTGCTTAACAATTTGATGAAATTGGTGTAAGTTTAGAATGAGATAAAATTAAAAGTTTTTCCCCCAGATGTTATGGTTAAAGGAACATGTAACACTGATTGCCAATGAAAAGTTATTAGTTTAATGTAGTACTTATTATGTATAAAACACATTTGTAAACTTGAATTCCCGAAGACAGAGAAGAAAAACAAGAATATTTATAAACACATGAGCACATGGCTTATCATCTAAAAGACTTACAGCAAACAGTCATTCCAGCCTTCTTTATTTGTATCATTTGTATCAATTCTTATTTCTATTTGTCCATATTCTGTTTCCATGAATTCATGAAATTCCATGAACCTGTTTGTTATTTAAAATTGATTCAACACACACTGCAGTACAAGTTGCAACTGTTTTTTTGTACAGTTTCAAGTCTTACAGAATAGAACGTTAAATTCCATGGCCTTTGAAATCGGTTTCATATATATTGTTTCCCTCACAGACTGAGCTACAGCTCAAGGTGATTCACATTAAATTGTCTTGGATCACTTAGGAAACAAGTTTTTTTTTTTTTTTAATGTTGTGCACTTCAAACAGAGTTGGAAGTCCATTACTCTGGGTTTACCTATCATAACTCTTTCCTGTTCATATTTCTCAGTGGGGAACAAACCAACCAGTTGTTCTGAACTCTCTACTTCTCTAGATGATTTGGATAAGTCCCCAGTCCTCCAGCATAAGTGCAACTCATGAGGAAGAGGTAATCCTACTATACTGATACTATTTGGAAATCATGGCCAGCAAGGGCAATGTGGAGAAAAGGCACAGTCTTGTTATAGATATTTGAGGTGTGGAACTAACTCAGTGTTTCTCAACCTTGACAATTTTAAGGCATGTGGACTTCAACTCCCAGAATTCCACAGCCAGCATTGCTGGCTGTGGAATTCTGGGAGTTGAAGTCCACATGCCTTAAAATTGTCAAGGTTGAGAAACACTGAACTAACTATTCTACCTTTTTGAAGAACTCCTAATAATAACTATTTATTCACTGCATCAAGCCAAACTTGCATAGTTGGACACATGCCAATGTCTCCAGACCCAAAATGGACTATTACCAAACCTTACCATTTCCATCCGTTTCCCCCTCAATCCGATGATGCTACTACAGTGGCTACTGTAGTGTTAGAATACAGGAGCCCACAGTAGGGACAGCAAAAAATTGGAACAACATCAGAAATGGGTTTGGATTACAGCTAGGTAGGGACCCCCTCAAAACTAGGAAGAGTTTGGATATAAAATAAGAATATTGTATCACCACTTCAGAAAGCATATTATTTCAGCTGAGGAAGAATTTTAATACTTCAAAATTGTACAGTAATAACTTGCTACAATAATGTGCCAAAGCACAAATTGTTCTAAGCTCCACACAAAGACGTCCGAGATTTCTGGTAACTAGTCAAGTTGACATAATATCTGGCCATTGTGCTTGGGTTTTCTTGGCACCAATATCTGAGAGTTATGGCCAGCAGTCTTCAAATAACCAGCAGCGCTTTTATTCATATAACAGGCCTCTTACAACTCCTTCTTCATCAAAGATTGTCTTCATGTAACTCCAGACGACAAATTCCTTCTGCCTGAGGGGAGTCATGTCATAACTTGAAAACTATGAGGAGTATGACCAGCAAGAAGATGCTAATAGTTTGTCTGCTACCTCCTGATATCCTCCGGGCATGCGGTACCGCAAAAACAGCATTTGTGTGATTTGTGGGTATATCTACATTGCAGATCATCCCTTCGCAGCAGGAAATGCACTCCTGTAAATTGTAATAGATAACGTTATTACATGGATGCCTTAGTGCTTCTTGATTAAAGGAATCAATCAATAAATCTGCATCAATTTGCACATGGAAATTATAACCCTCTTTGAAGAAAAGAGATGCTCTCTTTTTAGATGCAGTGCATGCTCCATTTAAAAATACAATCTTCGACAGAAAACATCACCTTATGAAATACAATATATCTATCGTCCAGTTCCCTACAAACTATTAATAATGTATTAAATGGCTGCTGCTAGATTCGTTGGGAATCTTTTCAAAGAGCAATAAAACTTTTTAAATCTACATAACAATTTTGCTAATCAATTGGAATTAAAATGCGGGTTATAGGTAGCATATCATACTGCTGTATTATCTAACGGCACCTTTGCCTCAGAAAAGAAATGCATAGGTAAAGAGATTGCTAGCCTTGAAAGAAAGAGCGCTGTCACTATCCTTGACTATTCAAAGAAATAAAGGAGACAGAAGCTATGAGGACACTTATAATTAAAATATGCAATAAACTATAAACTCCTCCATATACTGACACTTCAGTTTTATTGTGATCCTGGTTCTCGGATCAAGAAAAAAAATATACATACAGGAGGGTAACAGAAAATATTGGAATACTGACAATTTGACAAATTGCTAGAAGTTTGTTATTCTTGCAGAAAAATGAATAAGCAACAGTTGTCTATTCCCAAGAAAAAATCTGAAGCGGAAACAAATCTCAATGCTGCAGTCTAAGCAATAGGATGCAACATAATTCATGTTAATGAATTATGTTGCATCCTATTAACATGCTGCATGCCTCCCAGTCATAATACAGTCATAATACAGAATACACAATACAGTCATAATACAGAAGTCTGCCTTTGTGCCCAGAAAAAGAAAATCTGCATTTTTGAGCAGCAATGAGGAATGTTCTAATGCATACATTAGTTTTATTAGTTATAGAATAGAACAGAATAGAACAGAACAGAACAGAATAGAATAACAGAGTTGGAAGGGACCTTGGAGGTCATCTAGTCCAACCTCCTGCTCAGGCAGGAAACTCTATACCATTTCAGACAAATGGCTGTCCAGTCTCTTCTTAAAAACTTCCATTGTTGGAGCATTCACAACTTCTGGAGGCAAATTGTTCCACTGATTAATTGTTCTAACTGTCAGGAAATTTCTCCTTAATTCTAGGTTGCTTCTCTCTTTGGTTAGTTTCCATCCATTGCTTCTTGTCCTGCCTTCAGGCGCTTTGGAAAATAGCTTGACTCCCTCTTCCTTGTGGCAACCCCTGAGATATTGGAACACTGCTATCATGTCCCCCCTCATCCTTCTCTTCATTAAACTAGACATACCCAATTCCAGCAACCGTTCCTTTATATGTTTTAGCCTCCAGTCCCCTGATCATCTTTGTTGCTCTTCTCTGTACTCTTTCTAGAGTCATCTAGATCATCTTTTACATCAAGATGATCACGAAAGTAACCATAATTATCATGTTATGAGAGACAATTTAATCAAGAATGATATTCCAAAAGTGGGCAATGAGTTAGAGTAGTGCCCAAACACAGCATCTTCTCAATTATATAATGCATTGATACATACTGGCTAATGCCCTCGCTCATAGGTTGCACAGATCAAAACATACTTAGGCATATGTAAATATTCTCTTAGCAAACTAATCACACAGATGCCAGAAGCAGCGCAAAGACTGAGAACCTGCATTATCAGAGCTGTACTTAAAAAAAAAATCTAAATTCTATATAGATGAAAATCTGAATCTTGAATTATTTATAATTCAGCAAAGCACATAGTCAGCGTAATAAATCCTGCTTTTACTGATTATGAAGAACTCATGATAGCCATGTTGAACATTGAAGCCTCATTTTGCGCTATGAATCTTAATAACTGTTATTCATCCCTGCCTTGCTTCTGAGACTGTATAAAGCAAAGCTCATATTTCATTATGTGTACTGCTGCAAACTTCAGGACTAGAAATGTGAAAGAAAAGGGGGAAGAAGAGAAAAGAAAGTAAAGAGCTTCAGGGCATTAAAGTGTACATTTTTATGTTCGCTTTGCACTTGTATGGAATCATAAAATACACTCTGCCATTCTGCTGCAGGTCGAAGCGTAATGAAATTGCAGGAAATCTCTCATTCCTTCCATCTAAAGTTGAAGTTTTGTGTGACATAAAGTAATTCTACATGACAGCCTAAGCTGTTTGTCTACCAGAATGTTCCCAGAGGCTTCTTAAGTTCTTCAGCAATGTCAGCCTGAATTGCAGTGGCTTGGCCCTGGGTTGGGGCTGATATGCAGTCCAGCAAGGCCCCTGAGTGGTCATTTTTCTGCTCCTTGTTCTTATTGGCTGGCTTCCAGGTGGACCATCCCACCTGTCATCTCCTTTAAGGCAGCAGTCCCCAACCGTTTGGGCTTTGCAGATTGGAAGTGGTGGAGATAGGGGGGGGGGACAGGGGATGATTCCACGCATGCAGCAGTAGAGTATACTCACGTGCTCACCCGCATCTTGTGCAGCCCGGTTTTGAACGGGCCGTGGCTCGATATCAGGCCGCGGCCCGAGGGTTGAGGACCCCTGCTTTAAGGGATTACTCCCCTCTCATTAGTCTCCATGCCTTTCCTTGACTTTTTCCAGAGATGTGTGTCAATAGCTAGAAGCGTGTCTCCTTCCCACATTATTTCTTCTTGCCACTAAATCAGAATTTTTCTCCCCTCCGCCTTATGGTACTATTGTGATTCCCATGCTACCGTAGTTAAGCCAATAAAGAAGAGGTGACCCTTTTGATCCAATGTTCTTCTATAGGTCCATAGAAATGTTACATCAAGGCAGCTCAGCCTCATGGAAGCAAAATGCAATAGGAGTATTTCTTAAATATATTTCAAAAGGCAAGGAAGAGAAGCTTTGCAGTACAATGTGCAGAGGGGAAAATCAAAGGCAACACGCTTCCTCTAATCTAGACAGAAACTGAAAAGGTTCCCACTGCAAGTTGAAAAAGGGTGAATGCAACATGAACTCACGAATGAAGGCATACATGAACTTTTAGTAGGGAAGTTAATTCACAGACTTAACCTCCCATCATTGGATTGCTGCTAGATTATTTAAAAAATGCAGAGCCCAGCAGTCCAGGATGAAAGAACTTCATAAGGCAATGATCAGCCACTGGAGAAGCAGGGTGTGTTAGAGACAACATTGGAGCTGCTAGTACACTGGAACAAGGTAACAGAGGCCATCCCCTCTCAAGGGCCTAAGATGGTTGCAGTTGGAAAACAGCAGCTCTGAATCAGTATTGGAAAACACAGGTGTGGGAAGCATTTGCACTGGGCTGTGAGTGGGAGAAGATTGGTACTGTCCACTTCTGCTCTTAAAGAGCAGTAGGTAGCCTTTACTGGGCCAGGAGAGAAGTTTTGGTGTGCTGGTTAAGGTGTTGATCTAAAACCCAGGAAACTGTGAGTTCTAGTCCCACCTTAGGCATGAAAAGGCAGCTGGGTGACTTTGGGCCAGTCACTTTGGCTCGGCCCAATTTACCTCACATGGGGGTGTTTTTGCAGAGAAAATAGAGTAGGAAAGAGCATTAGGTGGATTTATCATCTCGAATCAAATGTGAAAAAAAAATGGGATAAAAATCTAAAAAAAAAAAGTGTGGACTGTCCAGAGTTGTCATAATTGTTTCAAATCATACTATTATGAAGCAAGTTGCCTTAGGTGACAGCAATTGAGATATTTCTTTTAATGGCTTTTCAACAAAGCTCTGTGGAATGATACATTAAGCAGATAGAACAGGAAATGGCAGATTTTTTTCCGTATTAACAGGGGTTGGATTTCATGACTGTAATTGGTTATGTGATAGTGCTAAAGCATATGACCTCATTTGAGGTCATATTATTGCATATGCTTCTGATAAAGGTAAACATTTCTGTTTCTCATCCATCTCCTAAAACAATATAGGACTCTGGTTTCTGCAAAACATAAATTCAACAAACTTTAAGCTTCCAAAATGGAAATTATATTATTTTGTACAAGGCAATGATAAAGGGAAAGGGGAGAGTAAGCTATTGGGTTTTTTCTTAAAACAAATTAAGCAAATCTTTGATTTATGATATTTCTCGGAAAGTGGATATACATTTTAGACTTATTCATAAACCATTTAAAATTATTTCAAATTATGTAAGTTCCAATTTCTTATCAGCATATGAGGTAGACTTCTTTTTACAAAATATAAAATTACCACAGCTCACAAAATTAGATTACTAACCTTATCTCACCTTTTTTTCTTCAAGAAATTGTGACTAAAATTAATCTACGCGGTTAGAGAAGGTTCATGACCCTGATAGGTCCAAGAAAATATTCTTATTTTTATTTTATTTTTCTATTTTATTGGTGGTTTGTAGATTCTTATCCTCCAGTTTAAATAAAACTTATTCTGCAATATTTCCAAGGAGGGCAGGAATCCTTTTATGTTACAATTTATTTCTTTGAAAAATAGGGATGTAAGATTTTAAGTGAGGGTCTCAAGGCCTTCAATTGTGTCTATCACATCAAGCTATGGAAAATGATTTCAAAAAATGGGAATCTCAGATTCTATTCATCAGAAACTTATATACAGGTCAGGAAGCCATACTATGAATATTAACAGTGTGAAACAAACTGGTTCCTGGTTGGCAAACGAGTGTGATAAGACTGCATACCCTCTCCTTATTTATTTAAACTACATGCTAAATATATATTAAGGGAAGCTGGATTGGAAAAAGATTAGCATGGTTTTAAAACTGGAGGAAGAAAAATTGATAACCTGCATTATGCTGATGACATACCTTGATAGCTGAAAATGCAAAGAATCTGCAAGCTGTAATAATAAAAGTTAAGGAGCTAAGTGGAAACAATAGGACTAAATGAAATATAAGGAAGACGAATATAATAACAACGAGTAGAACAACCAGCCTTAGAAATGGCAATGAAGATACTGAAGTAGTGAATAGCTTCTGTCTTCTAAGATCAACCATCAAGAATAAAGAAACAAGCAATCGTAAAATTTGCCACCGACAGAGCAGCCATGAAGGACTTGGAAAAAAATAATCAAATACCGTGATGTGTTTACACCTACAAAGATCAGAACCCTGCAAGCCCTATGACACTCTATAGAAGTGAAAATTAGGTTTTGAAGAAACAGGATAGGAAGAGTATTGAAGTCTCTGAACTTTGGTTTTGGAGAAGGCTCCTGAGAACACCGTGAATAGCCAAGAAAATAAACCAGTGAGTAGGTCATTGAGCAAATCAACCCAGTTCTCATTTGAAGAACAAACAACCAGGTTCAAATTATTCTACTTTGGAATATTATGGGAAGACCTATCTTTCTGGAAAAGGATCTAATGGTGGGAAAGATGGAAGGAAAGAGAAGAGGATGACTAGCAGCAAACTGAGTCCGATGTGGTTGGACTCAGTTACAGGGTGATGACTGTAACACTGGAAGACCTGTTGGACAGGTTAGGGACAGATTGTCATGGAGAAACATGACAATCTTCACAATTTGATGGCACGTTATCTATCTCTCTGTCTCTGTCTCTGTCTCTCTCTCTCTCCTATCTATCTATCTATCTATCTATCTATCTATCTATCTATCTATCTATCTATCTATCTATCTATCCATCCATCTATCTATCTATCTATCTTAGAGATCGTAGTTTTTTCTTAATCTGACATTTATGAATTCAGGGCCACCAAGCTGATAATATTAGGTTTTTAAGTAATTGCTTTTGTTCAAAATAGAGAAAATGAAGCAGCATTTTTATTTAAATACAGATTTAAAAATTAGTATAATTTCTTGGAGATTTCTGAAGTGATTTCTTAAATTATTTTGGGTTGTATTTAGCTTGTTTTATTCAACTCCCAAGATCACAAATCGATAGCATGTTTCTCCCTATTTAAAATTTACAACATCAGTTGAGGATGCCCTAATTTTACTTTTCTTTCCTTTTTGTCTTTGGTTTTAGAACCACTTGCTTATGCCATTAGAACTGTGAAATCACTAACAAGACTGCAGAAGATAGGAGAACTTTGTGGTACTGTAGATGGTAGAGATAGCTCAGGGAACTTTCTTAGCAACAGTACTGGCAAATATCTCAAATTTTAATCCCTAAGATATAAAAAGCAGGTATTGTGAGAGGAAAGCCATGTTAGTCTACAGCAACCAAAATTCAGGTGGTGTCAGGTAGCACCTTTTCAGACTACCAAATTTATTAAAAGGCATAAGCCTTCATAAACTGAAGCTCATTTAGCAGATGCAATAGAGTGTCTAGACCAGTGGTTCTCAACCTTTCTAATGCCGCGACCCCATAAAACAGTTCCCCATGTTGTGGTGACCCAACCACTTATACATCACCGGGTGCCAGGGGCGTGGCCAAAGAAAAGGGGGAAAAAATGGCGGACAGCCTTGTTTGGCGACCCCCATGAAATGGTCGTTCGACCCCAAATGGGGTCCCGACCCACAGGTTGAGAACCACTGGTCTAGACATTGGTAAGATTTAAAGTGAAATGAGGAAAAATGAGAGGAAGATAGACACAGGCTATATGTGAGATACATTACATGCACCTTATCAAATGTAACAATCTGTAATATATTAAAAACCTTCTGAGTCAGCCTCACCACTTTTGATGTATATGAATTCAGCTATGTCTTGCTCAATTCAGCTAGCATAGGTTTTTTTTTTTTTTTTCAAATTGGTTACTTTGAGATCTATAATGGAGGATCACAGAAGGCTGAAATGCCCCGACATTATTAGTTTTGAGTTCCAATATCATATCTGTGTCTATTAATTCTTCTGTGCAAAGCTTGTCCCAATTGTTTTACACTGAATCCTGAGGAACATTGCTGGCAGATCAAGGCATATCTCACATCAGAAGAAGAGCACCTCTCATCTTGCGTGTGAAGTTGTTGGGCCCTGTGATGGTGCTACTGATGTAAATGTGGTAGCAAAATAGGTATCTGGATTTATTATAAGATCTGGTTCCGATGTTAGCATCATTGTTCTGTCATTTCTTATTCCTCTTGAGAATCTGCTTCAGTTTGGATGCATATGCAAGTAAGGGCCTGCCACCCAGTGCTGGAAAAGTGCCGCGTCATCAAGTATCAGCTAAGGGAGGGAGGGCTTTGTGCCTTCAAGTTAGTCTTGACTCCGGGCAACTCCCTGGAGAAGTTCTTGTCATTTTCTTGGTAACATTTTTTTGGAAATAGTTTGCTATTGCTTTTGGTCTAGAGTTGAGAAGTAGTTACGGGCCCAAAGACACTGAACTAGCTGTGTGCCTTAGCTGGGATTAGAACTCACATCTCTCACTGATGATGTTATCTAGTTGGGTAATGAAACGTCTGGAAGAAAACAACCAGGCTCCAAGGACATCATGTCTCCACGTTTCTAACTTGGTACCTTAACCAAACTGGCTCTCAGTATGGATTGTAGCTTATTAATAATGGATCAGAGTGAATTTTATTGAGTAGTTTTAATTTATAATATGTATTTCTGGGCTTTTCCTTCCCCTCTTAAGACTTTGGAAATCCCACTACATTATTATCACCTTTCTAGGTATACTTATATTTGGTTGGCCTATTTGAGGTAACAAATGTCATGTATCTATGTACTGAAAGGAAGTCACAATGTGCTAGTACGTCACCCTAATAACTTACTCAATGAGTAAAATGCCTTTAGTTTAAATAGTCATCTTTGAACCACATGAGAATCAGTATTCTAAATGAGTCAAGAAACTACGAAATGAAGCAGCTTTAATTCCATATCTGGAAAGAGATCCATTTCTCCTAGGTCCTCTTACACTATTTCATAGTAATTAAAAACTCCTGAGACTGTTCTGAGAGAGAGAGAGACAGAGAGACAGAGGAGAGAGGGGAGAGGGAGAGAGAGAGAGGGAGAGAGGGAGGGAGAGAGAGGGAGGGAGAGAGAAAAAGGGAGAGAGGGAGGGAGAGAGAGAGAGGGGAGAGGGAGGGAGAGAGAGAGAGGGAGAGAGGGAGGGAGAGAGAGAGGGAGAGGGAGAGAGGGAGGGAGAGAGAAAAAGGGAGGGAGGGAAGGAGAGAGAGAGGGAGGGAGAGAGAGAGGTGGGAGATAGAGAGGAAAGAGGGAGGGAGAGAGGGAGGGAGGGAGAGAGGGAGGGAGGGAGGGAGGGAGAGAGAGAGAGAGAGAGAGAGAGAGAGAGAGAGAGAGAGAGATATGCAGCAAGAAACCCCAAACTCATCTGGATCCATCATAATTCTCAGGCAGAAACTCAACCTTGTCTTTTGCCGTCTGTCAGTATTGCCAAGTATTCCGTGGGGAGATTCCATCTACAGCACAGAAAGGGCTCTCTTTGTTCGAAGGGCTAACTTTATACCAAAACGCAATGCTTACTGTATGACTAGTTTCTCTGTGGTGATGGCAGCCAACGAAATGGCATTCTTCCCTGGTAGCACATTTCTTTGTGACAGAGAGGCTCCTTCCATGACTAGTAAAGTGATGGGCTGCTAAACAGTACCGAGTGTCTAAACAATCAAAAAAGAGACAGAGAGAAAAGGAAGCAAAAGACAACATCAGGATTCTTTTACAATTATATTTTATAAGCTCAGGCATGTTGACTTAGCTTTTTCACTAAAAATCAAAATCCTACTAACATCTCAACACTTAAGCCTAAACGTATTGACACATAAACCAAGTTTTGCTTGATTGGAACATTTCACATATTATTTTCCTGTATTCTCTAACCTTAGGGTGTACATTTCCTGATACTTTTCCCTTTTTTTAAAACAATGACTGTCCGCACATCAACATATGGCTTTGCTTTCCACTGGCTGCAGATTTTTTCCAAATTGTGGAAATGATATACAACCACCCACCATATTGCTGATGGGGATTCTACCACATGATGACCCCAAGTGATTTTTTCCCCCTAATGGTTGGAAAATATGTATAATCCACCCTTCCTACATTCTCTTGGCAAAAATCCTTCCCACTCAGAAGGAAAAGCAGCTATGATGCCGCTCCATAAAGTGGGCAGATGGTGGAGGAGAAGCCAATAGTCCTAAATAACTGGGAATTCTGGGATTCAACTTCTCAAGTCTGTTGGGCTTCAGATAGGAAGTTTATATTATATCCATGTCAGAATTTATGTATTAAATTTATATGCTGTCCAGGATTCTCTTTAGACAAGTTGGACAGCACATAAATAAATCTATACATACATACATACAATTGTGATGACCCAGGGCCCCAAACGGAGGCAAAGCACTTAGCTGGTCAGAATAATTATATTTGTAAGCACTGCCAACATTCACCCAACAGCCCCCACATATGCTGGCACAAGTTCAATAAAACAGTCAATGGAGTTAAACAGTTCTTTAAAGTAAAACAGATAACAAAGTATGATCTTTTCCATGCCCAGCTTGCCTGTAACCTACAAACTGCAAAACTAAGGACAGCAAGGAGAACTCAGCAGGAAATAAACTTGATCCAAAATACAAAGAGTCCAGGTACAAGAACTCACATCACAAGAGTTCACGTTTGTTCCCGGCAAATGCCCCACCCCACAGCGTTTCCTTAAATACCTACTCCCCAGGTGTGCCTTGTGAAGTGGGGCGTGACACTCTCCTCCTGAGCAAGTGAACCTGCTTCCATTGTTCCCTCCTCCTCTCTGCTCTCCTTGCTCTGGGATCTGGTGGGGAGAAGCCTTGCTCCTCACCTGAGCTCTGCCTTCCCTGTTCCAAACTTGAAGGGCCCTGGCCTGCTTCAGCCTGTTCCTCCCCACAGTCCTCCGAAGCCACAGACACCCCCTCCTGGGCCTCAACAGGGAACGCCATGTCATCCTCAAAGTCAGGGTCAGACATAGGCATGACAACAGTGGTGGGATTCAGCCAGTTCGTACCAGTTCGGTAGAACCGGTAACTAATTGCCCAGGCCCAGAAAGGACTTCCGGAAGCAGCATTCACACAGAGAATCTGTTGTTCACATATTTGAATCCCACCACTGCATACATACATACCTAATACGTACATTCATACATAATACATTTATTTCTGAGGGGTCCTTGGTGCTCTCTGGCCTTGGTTGTTTTCTTGCAGACGTTTCATTACCCAAACCAGGCAATGTCCTCAGTGCTAGTAAGGAATGAGGTTTGTTCTCAGTTTATGTTCTCAGTTTATGTTCTTGCCCCGTGAGTGTTGGTGGAGGAGATTTTGGAGGTTCTTTGGTTGGGCTATTTAATGCTAGCTAATTTGACAGTTCCTTGACTGGGCTATTGTTTATTTGATTGCTGCTCTGATGTTAATCTTGGAGTTAATCTATGCTCATCTGGATGCTGATTGCTGGTGGGGAAGTGTTTTGGTCTTCACCCACCAACACTCACAGGGCAAGCCACTGGAACATAAACTGAGAGCAAACCCCACTTCTTACTAGTGCTGATGATGTTAAATAGTTTGGGTAATGAAACATCTGCAAACAAGCAAAAAACAAACAAACAAAAAAATAAATAAGAGCATCAAGGATCTTTCATCAAGCAAGGAAACAAACAAGGAAACAAACAAGAACACCAAGGCCCTCTCATTTCAATCCTGAGCTACAAATATTCTCCTTTATTGGTAAATTAATTTCTGTTTAATGTTTGCTTGCTCTGGATTATATGAGAAAGGATGCAAACTTTTCCTATGCAACCGAACAAAACAAGAGGAGAAAGGGAACAGTAATAATAATAATAATAATAATAATAATAATAATAATAATAATAAGAAGAAGAAGAAGAAGAAGAAGAAGAAGAAGAAGAAGAAGAAGAAGAAGAAGAAGAAGAAGAAGAAGAAGAAGAAGAAGAAGAAGAAGAAGAAGAAGAAGATGATGATGATGATGTTGGAAGGGACCTTGGAGGTCATCTAGTCCAACCTCCTGCTCAGGCAGGAAACCCTATACCATTTCAGACAAATGGCTATCCAGTCTCTTCTTAAAAGCTTCCAGTATTGGAGGATTCACAGCTTCCGGAGGCAGGTTGTTCCATGATTAATTGTTCTGACTGTCAGGAAAATTTTCCTTAGTTCTAGGTTGCTTCTCTCCTTGATTGGTTTCCATCTGTTGCTTCTTGTCCTGCCTTCAGGCGCTTTGGAGAATAGCTTGACTCCCTCTTCTTTGTGGCAGCCCCTGAGATATTGGAAGACTGCTATCGTGTCCCCCCCCCCTCGTCCTTCTCTTCATTAAACTAGACATACCCAATTCCAGCAACCGTTCCTTATAAGTTTTAGCCTCCAGTCCCCTGATCATCTTTGTTGCTCTTCTCTGTACTCTTTTTAGAGTCCCAACATCTTTTTTACATTGTGGTGACCAAAACTGGATGCAGTATTCCAAGTGTGGCCTTACTAAGGCATTATAAAGTGGTATTAACACTTCACGTGATCTTGATTCTATCCCTCTCTTAATGCAACCTAGCACTGTGTTGGCTTTTTGGGCAGCTGCAGCACACTGATGGCTCATATTTAAGTGATTGTTCACTCGGACTCCGAGATCCCTCTCACAGTTACTACTATTGAGCAAGGTACCACCTAAACTATACCTGTGCATTTGCTTTTTCTTGCCTAAATGTAGAACCTTACTTTTTTCACCATTGAATTTCATTTTGTTAGATAGCGCCCAATGTTCAAGTCTGTCCAGATTCTTCTGTATCTTAAGCCTGTCTTCGGGAGTGTTGGCTATTCCTGCCAGCTTGGTGTCATGTGAGATAGAAACTGGCTGTTAAACTTTATACTGACACATCAAAAGGATGCTATAGATAAGCACACAGTCAGCTATAACTCTGACAAGTGGAAGTACGCTTAGACTTCACTTTTATTGTTAATCTCGTGTAACACTGAAGTGAATCCAGGAAAATTGCTATAGATTCCAGAAGCCATTAGTCCTTTGGACTGCTAAATCCTGCTAACCATCTGACACCCTTAATACGACTGAGTTAATTGGAAAAGTTAAAATAAATGCTTTCCATATACTTACTCTGAGGACACCATTTATCTTCAGCCCATCTGTTACAGTTGTAATTGTCAATAACATTGTCACAAGTAAAGCACTTGAAACTGCTTGGAAATGGAGTAGCTTTAAAATTAAATGAAAGGAGGGAAATGTTAAATACTTTATTCTGATGACTCTAAATTCTCCTATTCCCCTCAATTAGCCCTCAAACAGGAGGGAATTATTTTACAATATACTATGTTCAATTGCCTTGTGAATTGACCTAGAAAGTAGATATGTGCCATGCCCAAATGGTCCATTGATATGCAACATTAACAAGCTCCAAGCATCTGATGCAAGGGGAGAGCAGCTAAGTCCAATATTAAGTCCAAGACTATCCAATAGTCTTGGCCACTTTAAGGCACATAGACCTCAACTCCCAGAATTCCTCAGCCATCATGGCATCTTAAAGTTGTCAAGATTGGGAAGTCCTGGCTTACTTCATTGTGGGACATCTTTCCCTTTGCGGTAAATTATATGAGACATGTTGCTCTTTGTAACTTTGGCACAACTTCCTACATACCACTGGTGAAAGTGTTGGATTAGAGCAGTGGTTCTCAACCTTTCTAATGCCGCGACCCCCCAACCGGTCGTAAGTCGAGGACTATTCAACCGGTCGTAAGTCGAGGACTACTCAACTGGTGCAGCACCGTTTGCAGAATGGGACTTTTGGCGGGCTCAGCAGGGCAGAGACAGCCTGGACAATTCCTATTGGCTTTTGAAAGCCAATAGAATTAGACTCTATTCTCAGACCAATTCAGAGTAGCACAGCTAAGGAAAAGGGGAAAAAATGGCGGACTGCGTTGTTTGGCGACCCCCATGAAATGGTCATTCGACCCCAAATGGGGTCGCGACCCACAGGTTGAGAACCGCTGGATTAGAGGCAGGGTCTCTAGGCCATGGAAGCTCACCCTGTGACTTCAGTCCATTTGCTCTCTTTCTACTCAACCTACCTTGCAATTCTGCTCTTGTGGGGGGGGGGGATAGATCTGGCTCTGCACTTAAACATTGATGCATAACTGAATAAAAATACTAATGCTGCTGCCACATTTGCCAATAAACAGATCAGATGCCTGAACTTGAAGCAGCATGCACTGGTTGTTTTTTTTTTCCTGATGCGCCTTCCCTCAAACAGGATAAACATTGAAAACTGCAGTGCTCAAGGAATGCTCCAGAACCTTTGCGAACTGTGCACACAGCAAGAAGTATTAGAAGTACATAGGGAAGGCAATAAAAAGGCATTATAACTTAATCAGATGAACACCCAGGTGCACATTTTAGATCATTAATCAGGCATTCCGCCTAATAATTAACTATCACCGAAGACGGTCAAATTAATGTTTTGCTCTTAGGCCCATGCATAATTGTAATATAAAGTAACCTTTTAAAAAGGTTTGAAGGGCTTAGCATAAAATGGCTGGAGATGCTTGGACAGGAGTTATTTACCGATGCCAAGGAACTGGAACGGGCTACTTACGGTCTACTGGAAGTCTCACGTTGTAGAAGTTGATGTTCTTGGCTAAAATCCAGTTGCCTGAAACTAGAAGGATCTGAACAAAAGCTACCGCCAGCGTGTGACAGAGTAATGGCATACCGTCAGTGTAGCTCAGAGCTTAATGCTCTCATACCTATAAGGGGGGGGGGGTGGAGTGAGAAAAGGAGAGAAATGCCACTTTGTTATAATAAGAGCAAGAGGACCAAGTATGTTCAGCATAACCTCTACAATATTAGCCTCATAATACAGTTGATGGTATCAAGATAATTAGGGGAAATATCAGCACTGCAAAGCTAAGCTGTTTCTGCCTCCTACTGGAAAAGTTTGGGCTATACAGGAGAGCAAAATACCCTGGCAGGCAGGGGCAGCAATGGAAATTTAAAAAAAAAAAAACAAAACAGAACAAAACAAACACTATCTGGGTTCTAAGCTTGAATGGATCAAATCAAAAGAGATTTAGAAAGTACAAGACAGAATTCACAGGCAATTTATCCTTCATTAGGTAACGTCTCTAAATTAAGTAACAGTCTTGACATGTTTATGAACGGGTAATTGTCCCAAAATGAATAGTCGCATCATCATTGTGAATAGCAGACAGCTTTTTCACACAGAGGTTGCTCCTGTGCTTCTGATGAAATTGAAAGCTTAGAGCACATCTCACTGGGATGTAGTTTGTACTAAAGAACTGCACCCCCCAATTAATTCAACCGCTGGACTGGCTGGCCACTCAGACCAATTCAGAATTTTTCCTAAACAAAATCACCTATAGCAGTGGTTCTCAACCTGTGGGTCGGGACTCCATTTGAGGTCGAACGACCATTTCACAGGAGTCACCAAACAACGCAGTCCGCCATTTTTCCCCCTTTTCCTTAGTGTGCTACTCCCTTTTATTCTATTGGCTTTTGAAAGCCAATAGAGTAGACTCTCTTGAATAGAGTCTAATTCTATTGGCTTTCAAAAGCCCATAGGAATTGTCCAGGCTGTCTCTGACCTGCTGAGCCCGCCAAAAGTCCCATTCTGCAAACGGTGCTGCACCAGTTGAGTAGTCCTCGACTTATTACCGATTGAGTAGTCCTTGACTTACGACCAGTTGGGGGTCGCGGCATTAAAAAGGAGAACCACTGACCTATAGGATAGCTGTCCCATGCCTAGTCCTTAAGGCTTCCCTATGTTCAGAGCTGACAAAGAAAAGTAGTGGCATACGTAATGAGAGTATATTGTATTCTCAAAGTGTATGTAGTTGTTCTACGTTTTATGTTCTGATCTTGGACTCTAGAAAAATGTTTATTCCTGCTCTTTTACTCTTCATTAATTAGTCTAAAATAATAGGATACTGTGGTGTTTAACTTCGACCTGTCAGAATGATAGAATAACAGAGCTGGAAGGGACTTTGGAGGTCTTCTAGTCCAACCCTTTGCTCAAGCAAGAAGCCCTATATACCATTTCAGACAAATAGTTGTCCAATCTCTTCCTAAAAAGCTCCAGTGTTGGAGCATCCACAACTTCCAAAGGCAACCTGTTCCACTGATTAACTGTTCTCCCTGCCAGGAAAACACATGTCCCTGGGTCATGTGATCACCTTTAGAGAACCTTTGACAAGCAAAGCCAATGGGGAAGCCAGATTCACTTAACAACCGTGTTACTACCTTAACAACTGCACTGATTCACTTAACAACCGTGGCAAGAAAGGTCGTAAAAATGGGGCTAAACTGACTTTGCTTGGCAATGGAAATTTTGAGCTGAATTGTCCTGGTAGTTCGAACGCTACCTGTACGGTTGTGATTTCTTTGCGATAATTCCTATTACCAGTATCCAAATAGAAAGGAGGATTTTTTTCTAAATACCAGTCAATCACAGAATTGGAAAAGTCCATTTAATTTGGATGCCTGCACTGAAGTCCTGGTCAGTGCAAGGAATCCAAATTAAAACATTTCCAGGAAAGGTCTAACCAGTTTCCCCTTATCCCACCCAACCATCCAGGGAACATGAGCATTCTTCTTAAGGAAATTTCTCCTCCAGTTTTTGCTGCTACAAAGCAACCTTCAACCTTCCACGTCCATCTGAAGACCCATGCTGCTAAGAGGAAACCCAGTCATTTTCTGAAATAGTATTATTCCCTGGCACCTGCTACTACAGTGTTTCCCAAACTTGACAATTTTAAGACATGTGGACTTCAACTTCCAGAATATACATTGCTTACTGGTGTACACCACTTAGAGAGTGCTTGCACTTAAAAGCGGTATATAAGTCTCATAAATAAATAAATAAATCTTAAAGATCTTTGCATCTGTTTGTCACCAAGCCGATAAGAATTGGCTTGGCTTTTTGTGTGTGTGTGTTTTGCTCTGCTGCCATTCTTTTGCTTCCAAGTAGCACAAGGCTGTTGGAAAGAAGCACACAGCAATTGAATTTTTCACCGGGATTTTTGCCCACAGAACACTGTGGATTATTCCATTTTAGTAATATTTGGGTGGCTCAGTGGTTAGAATGCAGTATTGCAGGTACTTCTGCTGTTTGCTGGCTGCCAGCAGTTCAACAGTTCGACTCTCACCAGCTCAAGGTTGGCTCAGCCTTCCATCCTTCAGAGGTCGGTAAAATGAGGACCCAGATTGTTGGGGGGGGGGCAATAGGCTGACTCTGTAAACTGCTTAGAGAGGGCTGTAAAGCACTGTGAAGCGGTCTACGTGCTATTGCTATTGCTAACCAACAAAGTCAGATAGGAAGAGTAGGTTACATTTAAAAGATTCTAAAAATGTCGTAAACATCGGCTGTATATGCTGCTAAAAATCCCTGCATTTCTCCCAGTTTGGTCTTAAACTGTATCACACTATACAGTATTCTTCAAGCATCCCATTAACTAAAGAGTTCACAATCTAGTTCCACTCATACTTATCTCAACTTCTGTCTACTTTGGAAGCATTCAGTGTTTGTCCACCACATGAACACTACTTTCATTTATATCAAACACAAATGGGTGCCTCTAACAGCCCATTATACACAGCAAAACCACAAAACTACACCCATGCCACAAATGGTTTTTTTCCCAAATGTTGATGCTTAAATATGAATTGCCTGAGGCAAAGCAAGTACACAAGGTAAATGTATTTCACACATTACACTAGCAATATAATGTAGCATGACAACCAGTCAAAATATGAATTCAGATCTTTTGCAGTCCTCCCTGTATTTTCCTGCTGATCTGATGTATGATGCCAGAATAATTCAAAACCAAAATTAAACTCCAGACCATGTGCAAGACTCACACACGGTGCTTTCTGAGTTCACTTGAGGCTTTTGGTCACATATTAAAACAATAGATCAGATTGGATCTCTGGATGGTAAGAGATCTGCACTTTTTCTGCAACTTGAAAGAGAAGGAAGGAGACATCAGAAAAAAAAAAATCTAGATAGCCCTGGGCTATGCAAATCTGGGATTTCCCATTCCTCGTTTTTTTTACAAGAATGTCAAATTTGGTTTTTTGAACCTGTTTCCTTTTTCAAGTTTCCACTGGAATTTGTGCGTATGCAAAATTATTCTGATGCATAGTTTTCCAAATATTTTCCATTGCTGCTTTCTTAATGTACACAGACATTGTTGCGATATGATGATTGGTATAGGTGCGTTACATTTAAGAAATATGCACCACTGTACAAAACTTCCACAAGCACACACGCACCAACACACACAAATATCTATATATTTAAACCGCACTGCAGAATCTGAAGGCCTCTGTTTAATGCAGTGGTTCTCAACCTTTTTAATGCCGCGACCCCCAACCGGTCTTAAGTCGAGGATTACTCAACAAGTCGTAAGTCAAGGACTACTCAACTGGTGCAGCACCGTTTGCAGAATGGGACTTTTGGCGGGTTCAGCAGGGCAGAGACAGCCTGGACAATTCCTATTGGCTTTTGAAAGCCAATAGAATTAGACTCTATTCAAGAGAGTCTATTCTATTGGCTTTCAAAAGCCAATAGAACAAAAGGGAGTAGCACAGCTAAGGAAAAGTGGGAAAAAAATGGCGTACTGCGTTGTTTGGTGACCTCCGTGAAATGGTCGTTTGACCCCAAATGGGGTCCCGACCCACAGGTTGAGAACCACTGGTTTAGTGTATTACTTTCTGTATTGCTTTGAAAATGAGAAATCAGATCAATTCACACTCAAATGCAAACTAAATAATTGCCCCCCCCCCCACATTGCTTAATTCTGACCACAAGTTACCCCAGAGAGACCGTGGCCTGTGAATTTGTTTAACAAATCAGATTAGGTATCTATCACAAACCAGCTTCCTTAACTAGAACTGGGATGATTGTTTAATCTCCTCCTGACCGTGATGAGTCAAAAGCCAGAGAGATTCCCTCAAGGCTCTAATTCTCTTTCTCTCATTGAACTGAAAATGCCAACCTTAGAGATGCAAATGTGAAGTGGTTAGGGCTGTTTGCTTGTTAGTTAGCTAGCAGAAAAGTTATCCTGGAGGAGGTGGGTTTCTTTTCTTCCTCTCAGGAAGTGTGTAATGCAGGAAAGGAAAGTGTTAACTCTATGGTATGCAACCTCCTCTCCAGGATACTTATTAAGAGCAATTAGGCAGCTGAGTAGGCAATTTCCTCTTTGTTGCCCTTCCCCACATCTGAGTAACATACCTCCTACTGATACCTAAACATGCGATACATCCTAAACTCTCAAAAAGACTTGCTAGATCATTTGTCTACTTTGTAAGCTATTTTTAAAGGGCCAGCTTATAGACTTCAGCCCATATACAACATGTCCACAGATGTCTAATCACTGTCACAATGGCCTGTACTCACTACAGCTGTTTGAGAACATCCAGAGCCAACCAATTAGGGAGCACGGAAACTGGCCTCCAGCAAAAGTCCCCCCCCCCTCCATCTTGCTAGGCTAACTTGCATGAAGGAGAAAAAATAGAAACCAGTCTGACTGGCTGGGAGAAAAAAAAAAACCCTTCAAGAGACCAGAACAAGTAAGTAGGGAAGTATATTTTACAATTGGGAGTGATACTAGCCAAGAAATCAGCTGCAGGTTTGGGTGAGACGCCCTACCAATGGGAAAGCTGTCAATGCCTAGTCCCTGAAATACAAGTTCAGCATTTCAGATTGCAAGTGAAAAGAAAATTGTGGAGCCCTCGGTTTCCTCTGAGCTTGGTTCTTTTCTTGCAAACATTTCATTATCTGTATAGTGGACTGTAGAAGTCACCTATGCAGGACAAACAGACAGAAGATTAGCAGAGGGCACCCATGAATAACAACTAGCAATCAGAAGATATGATGAAAACTCCTTTCTTGCAAAACACATGGACTTAATCATAGTTTTAACTGGGAAATTGAGCATCCTTAGACCAAGCTAAGTCCAAAAGTGTTAGAGAATTGCTGGAAGCCTGGTACTCAGACAAATCATCAGGCACATAGAGATAAATAACAGTTGCACACCATTCAAAAAAGAAACAAAAAGGCCAAAACTTCTCCTTACCAGTAATAAATTCTCAGGTAATCAGGGATTAACACCAGGAACAATACCAGACCAAAAATCAAGCACTATCAAGAAGAAAGCAAAAATTCCTCCCCCAACACTGACAGGGCAAGTCACAGTATACGAGGGCAATTTGGAAATAAACCTCCATTTGGTTATCAGTGACAGACACTCCCAGATACAGAACTTTTATTATACACATTAGAAAACTACAATATTACATTACTTTTTAACATAATTGCCATTCAAATTGAGGCACTTGTCATAACGTCTTACAAGGTTTGAAATTCCTTAGTAGTAGTCGCTCAGTGCCAAATTTAGGTTGTGTGTGTGTGTGTGGGGGGGGGAGGTTTTAATCAAAAACATCCCAACAGAACTGCTTCAAAAGTTCTTGGGTACGTCTAGCGGTGTGCGGGCAAGCATTATCATGAACCAACACCACGCTGGAAGTGGTGCCATAGAAAATCCCGCCAAATGTGAAGATGCCAAAGGAGTACTGCTAGTGAAGTTCATGCAGCGTGGTTTAACCATCAATTCAGATGTCTACTGTGAAGCATTACGAAAACTCAGAAGAGCCATCTATAGCAAGCGTCGGGGCGTGCTGACTTCTGGTGTGGTGTTGGTTCACAATAATGCTTGCCCGCACACTGCCAGACACACCCAAGACCTTTTGAAGCAATTTTGTTAGGATGTTTTTGATCAATCCCCCCTATAGTCTAAATCAGTGGTGGTGAACCTATGGCACGCATGCCAGAGGCGGCACTCAGAGCCTTCTCTGTGGGCATGTGCGCCCATGCCCCAGAGATGGCAACCGTCCCTCTTCAACCAGCCGTCTGCTAACTGGCTGACGTCCCATATGGCTGGATGCATCCTAGCACCCATGCACTTGCTGGCCTCTGTGTGCAGGGGCCGATGGTGTCAGGCAGCAGCCACCCCGGTCCCTGCCTCACCTTTCCCTGTGACAATGGCACCCCCGCCCTGCCTTGCCTCGCCTCACCCTGCAGGACGAGCCTCCTGCCCACTGCCCCACCTGCCAGAGACCCCCTAGATCTCCCCCAAACCTGCCCGGCCCCCACAGATGTCCCTCCCCACGAGCAACATCGAGGTGATCAGGCCCACATTGGCCACACCCACCCAATCTGCCATGACCACCACAGCCACGCCCATCCAGTGGGCCATGCCCATCTGGCACCCGGCAATAAATAAGTGGGTTTTGGGTTCGCCATCACTGGTCTAGATTTAGCGCCGAGCGATTGCTACTAAGGAATTTCAAACCTTGTAAGACGTTATGACAAGTGCCTCAATTTGAATGGTGATTATGTTGAAAAGTAATGTAATGTTGTAGTTTTCTAATGTGTATAATAAAAGTTCTGTATCTGCGAGTGTCTGTCATTGATAAGCAAACAGAGGTTTATTTCCAAATTGCCCTCATATTAACAGCAAACCCTACTACCTTCTAGCACTGAAGCTGTTACCTAGATGGGTAATGAGAGCCAAGCTCAAGGAGCAGCAAGGACTCCACAGTTCAACCCTGAACTACGAATAGTCTCCTCTATTGAAAAGAAAATTGGTTTAGCTGCCCCAGGCGGAGGATGTTATGTGATTGTTGGGCATGGGACTGTTTTGAAATGGCACCAAAGCCCTTTATGGGAAGCCCTTAATGAATCCTTGGACTATGTAAAAACGGTAGAGGCTTTTTTTAAACACTCGACCACCTGAGTTTGTGTGGATAACTGTGATGATGACGACGATGATGAAAACTCCATGACTTATATGCACAATTTCAATTTCTTGATCTTCAAGTTTTAAAAATGACATGGTTGCTTGCTTATGTACATATACACACCTGGGCAATTTTTTAGAGACTTTTTTCAAAAAAGTATGCTTTTGTTCATTGTAAAGTTTTTTGTTCCTCAGCCTAAATACCACAATGTGAATAGCTATTTATCCTTGTCAGACAGACTTCTCTATTTAACATCTTCCAGCCCCAGGTTATATATTAAAAGAGAGATAAGTTAATAAATTCTATGGGCAAATAAAGCCTCTGCATTTCAAATATTTACCTTGCAAATATTGAAAAGTGAACCAATTTGGATGTTTCTAAATATTTTTACCCAACATTCATAGCTTCATTAATTACTTTTTGTATGAGGAATTGTGTCCAACAACTGGTGAAATAATTCTTCTAGAAAACTACTTAAACTAATGTTCTGTTCTTTTTTAAAATTGTTTCTGAAATCTAACTTTTATTTGAAACCAAAAATGGAAACATTTCACTTTGTTTCATCTGCTAAATGAAATTTTAAAAAGAAAACTCAGTAGAGCAACTGACTCTTAAATATACCATATTTTTTTCTTCATGCAGAGAATATTCAACAAAGAAACTAATTGAATGTGTTTTTTAGTTATTTCTCTTGATACTTTAGTACAATAATCCAATTACAGTATATGCTGGTTGGGGAAAAAAAATCAATGACACTATGTTACCCCAGTAATTCTGGCATGACACTTTATGAGCAAAAATAGTACCAAATATATGAAAAGAGAACTGAACTGGAACCAGCATTCATATACAGAAAACTACTCAGTCTGCAACTCTTTGTGTTGTTTTTCTATGTATTGTTTTGGATTTTAATGCTTTATGGGTCACCTGCAGAGTTCTTGGAATGCAGGAGGCAGATTACATCAGTTAAATGTATAACAACAACAACAACAACAACAAAGAGTTGAGTTGACACTAATTCCATAGGATCTCTGTCATATCTGATAAAGTGAGCTGTAGCTCACAAAAACCTATGCCTTTAAACAAAAGTTTGTTAGTCCGAAACAATCTCCCTCAGTAGGCATTTTCATTTTTTAAATGAATACAGATAGTCGTCCATTTACAACCACAACTGAGCCCCAAATTTGCAAGAGGGGGGTCAACATGATTCCAGAACCACAACAACTGTCATAAATACAGGCCAGTTGCCAAGCAACCAAATTTTGATCACATGACCATGGGGAGGCTGCAGTGATTGAAAGTATGAAAAAGGGTCATAAATCACTTTTTTCAGTGCCATTCTAATTTCGAACGGTCACTAAATGAATGGCTGTAAGTTGAGGACTACCGTATATTCCGGCGTATAGGGCGACCCGGCGTATAAGACGACCCCCTAGTTCGATGCCGGGTCGCAAGATGATCAACGCCAAGTCACAAGACGATCGACGCTGAATCGCATATCTAGAAAGTCGTCTTATACGCCGGAAACTACGTTATTTCCAGCATATAAGACGATTGACACCGAGTCGCATGCCTAGAAAGTCGTCTTATATGCCAGAAACTACCTTATTTCCGGCGTATAAGACAACTCCGAGTTTGGAGGCTGTTTTGACGCTCTCAAAAGTCGTCTTATACGCCGGAATATATGATACCTGTAATAAAACTCTCGGCAGGGGAAAAAAGTAAACACTGTATGGTGTATCTTCAGCAAAAGGTATGCCATACTGAGTATAACACTCAACGGAGTTCCTTTGGGCACAACACAGCTCTCTCAGAGTCTTAAAATATAGTTTATTATCATTTGGAGTTGATCAGTTATTAGGATCAGCTAATGCCCTCACAGTTATCAGTTTTACAATCAAGAGTCCATGTTCTGTATAAAGCAGACTCCATTCAATAAGGCCAAATATCCTCAGATAATAAGAATTGTTATTATTGATAATCTCCTTTTCTTTTTCTTTTTTTACAAAACCTGCAGGACTAAAGTTAGTAATGAGAGTTGAAAGTTCTAACTGATCTGCAAGAAAGCTTTTGACATACTATCCTTCTCTTCCTTCTCCTCTGATCTGAAAGGGAATGCTTCATCTTGGGGGGAGGGGACAGGGGAAGTAGAACCCCCCCCCAAAAAAACTAATTCTCTCACAATTCTTGCAACATTGCACATTACAGAATTACTGCAAATATCTTAAATGCTTCATGTTTTCATAAAACTGGAGTTACCTGCAGACATGATAATGTTTTTTCTTGCAAAATAATATAAATTAAATTGTAGCGAAAGATTTCAGTGCACCAGTGATGCAACACTCATGGTTCGGGTCCAAATATATCTGCCCTATCCTCTTCTTGTCCCCAAACTCTTTCAGAGGGGCTAAAGCCATAAATGTTGACCTTTGGTGCATTTGGATATGGGCTATGTAAGGAGCATACCATACTATACCATACCTTTGCTTCAGTCGTGCCTGTATGATAGATGGATTCTGATTTTACAGGTAGACCTTGCTCAATGTTATCCTGTTTAACAGCTGTTCAAAGCTACGAGGACATTGAAAAAGTAACTTTATAACTGTTCCTCACGCTTACAACCATCACAGCAACCCATGGCCATGTGAATAGCATTTTTGTGCTTCACAGCTGTGTTCTGTCTAGTAGAGTCCCCAAAGAAGCCACCAGTAAAATCGCAAGTCATGTTCACATGACATCTTCCTTAACAACCATACTGCTTAGTGACAGAATTGTTGGTCCCAATTGCGGTCGTTTAGTGAGGACTCCTTCTGACTCCACAGCCTCAAACTGCTGCATTATTTACACCCATCCTATATAATATTAATATATTCTCATCGTTTGTTCTATGGAATGAATGCTCAACAGATGGATAAAGCAAGAATGCAGGGGACATCTTGGCCAACCCAAAAGTTTTTCCATCTACCCTACGTATACTGTACTTCTATTATGCCACTGATTAACAGAAGGTCATAAGATCAACAGGTAAAATTGTCTCCCTGCATGGGAACTCACAATGAAAACAAATTTCTTTCCCCCTATTTGCTATTCCATTGGAGGTGACTGGAAAAGCAAGCACCTGCTCTTCAGAAAGCCTTCTTTGTTCTCACTTCTTTGCAGCCTCCTCTTTCAAGCATTTCTTTCTTCAAGGTAGATTTATTTTGCACGGTTTTCCCCAGCCCCAGCTTTTTATTCCTCCTCCCTTACTTATTTACTGATTATTCTCCTTCACGGTGGTGGAAAGCTGCATTGTGTTTTGACAGCTGTGGTCATAACACTATGGTATAAATAATACCAATATTCCCCTTTCTAACATGCCACCCATTTCTGAATGGAACTCAACCTTGACATTTCATTAATAGCTTCTTTTGCGGTGATGGGGAAAAGACTCCTCTCATTGGTGATATTCATCATCTCTCAGGAAGGAGGGGAAATCCAAGTCAACAGCTACAGGTCAAATACATTTTTCCCCCTCCCTTTCTCTCAAGACGTACCACTTACCTGGGATCCCAGAAGTTTAGGGGACTGGAGGCTAAAGCATATAAGGAACGGCTGCTGGAATTGGGTATGTCTAGTAGTTTAATGAAGAGAAGGACGAGGGGGGACATGATAGCAGTGTTCCAATATCTCAGGGGCTGCCACAAAGAAGAGGGTGTCAAGCTATTTTCCAAGGTGCCTGAAGGCAGGACAAGAAGCAACGGATGGAAACTGATCAAGGAGAGAAGCAACCTTGAACTAAGGAGAAACTTCCTGACAGTTAGAAGAATTAACCAGTGGAACAACCTGCCTTCAGAAGTGGTGAATGCTCCAACACTGGAAAGTTTTTAAGAAGAGACTGGACAGCCATTTGTCTGAAATGGTATAGGGTTTCCTGCCTGAACGGGGGGTTGGACTAGATGACCTCCAAGGTCCCTTCCAACTTTATTAGTAGTAGTAGTAGTAGTAGTAGTAGTAGTAGTAGTAGTAGTAGTAACTGCTCCAAATACAAGAAGGCAAGGAGAAAAAATTATGAGTGCCACCAAAAGCTTCCCTCAACTAGCAATGCAACAAATCGATGGATGTTCCATTCCAGAGTCTCTGTTCCCCCATGTTGTTTATGCTCTCTTTCCAATGACCCCTCCCTACTAAATAGCCACCCTCCCCCCGCAGCTTCCCATCAGGAAACCAGGACAACTGGAAAACATTTGTAGGTGCTTATATAAAAGAATGTGTTGCCTCCCAATATGGAATTTTATCTCCACCATTCTTTTTACTGAGTTATAAATCAGAGAGAAAGAGGAAGGAAGGAAGGAAGGAAGGAAGGAAGGAAGGAAGGAAGGAAGGAAGGAAGGAAGGAAGGAAGGAAGGAAGGAAGGAAGGAGAGAGAGAGAGAGAGAGAGAGAGAGAGAAAGAAAGAAAGAAAGAAAGAAAGAAAGAAAGAAAGAAAGAAAGAAAGAAAGAAAGAAAGAAAGAAAGAAAGCCGGGAGAATTCTACTGTGCCTGAAAGCAATTAATTTCCAGTTCTATATTGTTCTGTTCACAATATATTTCATTTCCCAATTGGAGTGACTGTTACCTGCAGCAATCATCCAACCTTTGATTTAAAAGGAGTTGGCAAATTAATGTCTAAAGATAAACTGGCTGAAAAGATACTACAATCAGGAGCAATCTTGATTGACCTACCAGTTTATTCATTGCAGGAATCTGTGCTTCTGTGTTTTTGTTCTAGCCTATGGCTAATATGGAAATAAGCTAGATAAGATAACATCATCTCAATATATCATGATGCTGGGTCACGACCTTTAGCATTTTTGTGCCTTCCAGTCAGTCTCGATTTCTGATGACTACAGGGGAAAGTCCAAGCAGTTTTCTTGGCAACATTTTTGGAATCCCTCTTCAATTCTGGATGCCAAGAGTTTCTGTTGAGTTGTTTTTCTTGGTATTCTGCACTATTAAGAGAATACAGGTGGTCCTCAGCTTACAACCACAACTGTACCCAACATTTCTGCTGCTAAGCAAGACAGTTGTTAAGTGAACTCTCTCATTTTACAACCTTTCCTGCCACAGTTGTTCAGTGAAACATTACAGTTGTTAAGTTAATAACATTGTTGTTAAGGGAATTTGGCTTCCCCATTGACTTTGCTTGTCAGAAAGTCACAAAAGGTGATCACAGGAACCTGGGACACTGCAACCATCAAATAAATACATACCAGTTGCCAAGTGTCTGGATTTTGATCACTTGACCATGGGGATGCTGCAACGGTCATAAGTATGAAAAACGGTCATAAGTCATTTTTTTCAGTGTCATTGTAACTTTGAACGGTCACTAAATCAAGGACTGCCTGTAAATGCCGTGGAATGCTGATGCTTCACAGGAAGGAGATTTTGCTGTCATGCTCCTAGCCTTTGCCTTTGGATAACTTTTCCCCTGTGTCCTTCCTCCATCATCACTGCTTTCAAAGCACTACCAAACCAGCCCTAAAATTCTTGCCATGTAACCTTTTGACTCCTCGCCTTTCTAAGTGAGTTTCAGTGCCTCTGGAGTCAATGACTTCAAGTATATTTCTAAGAACCTCTGGTTTACAAAAGATCACCATCACTATTATTTGTAATAATCTTACATGCCTGTCGACCAGTAGTGGGATTCAGCCAGTTCGCACCAGTTCGGCAAAACCGGTAGCTAATTTTTTGTTGCCCAGGCCCAGAATGGACTTCCAGAAGCGGCATCCACACAGAGAACCCGTTGTTCACATATTTGAATCCCACCACTGCTGTCGACCAATATGTTTATACTGCCTCCGAACAAATTTAATTAATTTCCTTAATTTGATTTTCCTCCTGCCTCCCTTTCAGGAGCTCAGGGCATTTTCCATTTTCTTCTTCCCATTTTTTCCCCATGACAACCACTCTGTTAGGTAGGTTGGGCTCCATGAGGGTAACTGGGCCCAAGTCATTCACCCTATAAGCTTCTGTGGCTGAAGATGATTTTAATGCGGTTCTCCCTGATAACCATCCAATATTTTAACTGTTATAACACCTTAATCAAAATTCATTTCACACATCTAACATGTCTGATATTTTCTGGCATCTTCAATTGGCTTTTTGAGGTATAGATGCAGCAATAGGATCATCAAATCATAACTCTAAAATTGGACCATACTTTGCAGTTTACGACCTGCTTCTGAACAAAGATTATTCAGATAAAATTTTACTTGCCCTGTTTTACACCAAGTGTTAAAAATTAAGAGCTTCCCTCTTCTAAGTTCCTTCCTATTATTCTGGAAGAAAAATACTATGATTTATTATGACTCCCCTTCTTCCACTCTTTCTGTAGTAGTCACCTTTTTATCCCATTCTAGAACTCTTTGTGTGTTCATTTATTTTATTTTTGTAATGATTTTTGTTCTGAAAACTGAAACCAATGTGAAGAAAAAAAAAGAACAGAAAGAACTCTAAAAAAAAAAACACCACAAAAACTGGATAAAGCAATCAACAATAAATCTAGCATAAAAAGGCAATATAAGTGCAATAATTGAAAAATAAATTTATTTTTAAAAGTTTAATCAGTGGTTACTCTGATACCATTTTTTCGAACTATCTACTATTAAAGAGAGAGACAGTTTTGTCTAGAGCAGGGGTGTCCAACTGCCGGCCTACGGGCCTGTTGCATCATACTAAGGTGACCAATCGTCCTCCTTTTGGGAGGACAGTCCTCCTTTTTTGAGTTCTGTCCTCCCTCAAAAAGTGTCCTCCTAAATGTCCTCCTTTTCCATATACCGTCCTCCTTTTGGGAGGACAGTCCTCCTTTTGGGAGTTCTGTCCTCACTCAAAAATGTCCTCCTAAATGTCCTCTTTTTCTATATTTGAAGACTTATCTGCAGGGCTTTTTTTTCCCTCATAGAACGCCCAGAAGGCATTCCGGGACCTTTTTTGGATGTTTTTTCAAGTTTTGCCTGAGCTGTGCTACTCTCCCTATTGGCTTTCGAAAGCCAATAGGAATTGCTGCTGAGCGCGTCAAAACACCCAGGTGGCAAACTTTGCATGTGCAAGTTGCAGGAACTTTGCGGGGTGGCTGTGGGCGGGGGCGCAGCGGGCAGTTGACCTTCCATGGGCCGCGCCAGCTGGTGGTCTACGCAGTGCTGACCTGCGCTGCCACCACCTCACCCTGCGCATCTACGTGGCCATCCTGGAGCACCTGGCTCACAACACCTACCTCCGCCGCCCACCCCAGCGCAGTCCAGCCGTGTAGATTTTTGGACAAGTGAGAAATCGAGATTGAATGTTGATACTCTAGCTGCAGCACTTGCCGTAAAATTCAATATGAAGGATATTTCTTGTTCAGATATTTCCAATATATTGTTAGAAGATGATACATTGACAAAAAATATTCATTCAATGGAAAAGTACTCATTTAATAGGCATGTAAGCATAATTACAATATAAAATGTTATTGTTACAAATGTTTTTTATTATGCATCGATCATATTATAGTGTATTCTGTATTATTGTTGCAATAAATACAATATTTCTTTTATTTACGATATTTTTTTCTTCAATTTATTTGTGTCCTCCTTTTTGTTGTAAAAAAGTTGGTCACCTTAATCATACAGATGCCGCGCCCACCCCAGCTCCGGCAATGTGGAAAAAGTCACGATATGTCATGACATGTCACGTGACATGGTGAGTTTGACATCCGTGGTCTAGAGCAGGGATAGGCAACCTTGGCTCTTTTATGACTGGTGGACTTCAACTCCCAGAATTCCTGAGCCAGCATGGCTCAGCTTGGAAACCTCTCCCTTTCCCCTCAGCATGGCTGGCTCAGGAATTCTAGGAGTTGAAGTCCACAAGTCATAAAAAAACCCAAGGTTGCCTCCCCCTAGTCTAGAGGTTAAGACATCAGGCTAGAAAGTGGGAGACTGTGAGTTCTAGTTCTGCCTTAGCCATGAAAGTTGACTAAGAGACTTTAGGATAGTCACTGTTTTTCAGCTATACAAACTCATCTCACAGGGTTGTTTTTGTGGAAAAACAAGGAGGAGGAAGGTACATTGGATATGTTTGCTGTCTTGAGTTATTTGTAAAAGTAATGAAGGCAGGATGCAAATAAATAAAAAATTACATGTCTGTAACTTTTAGCTGGGTGAAACAGTGCATAGGGCAACAATTTGAGGCCAATCTCTCTCTCCCCCCCCCCCACCTTTTTTCTACTTAGGTAAGGTGATATCTCTGAAACAACGACCCAACAGCTCACAGATTCTCTAGTTGTCATTTAAAACTAAATAGTAGGAAGACCAATAGAATCAGTTTAGTGTACTGGCTAAGACATTAAGTAAGAAACCAGGAGGCTGAGTTCTTGTCCTGAATTAAGCACAAAGCCAGCTGGGTGACTTTAGGCCTGTCATTCTCTCTCAGCCCTAGGAAGCAGGCAAGGACAAATCACTTCTGAAATTTTGCAGTGAAAATTGTAGGGACTAATCCAGACAGTATTGCACTGATTTGAAGATGTGCACACACATGCACACACGCCAACCAAATTTCCCTCAGAATATTTTTAAAAAGATAATCCTGTACTGCCTTAATGTGTTATTACATGCAGAAAATCTTTGGCTTGTATTACTCTGCATTTTTGTACTTTTCTTTTGCTTTTGACCTACTGACATCCAAAAAAGTGAAATGTAATTTCCTCATAGATCTAAGGTTTAATCTTTCACTTGTTTAAAACTTGGTTTATTGATATTTCAATATTGACAATTCTCTGATTTCTGCTTAGAGAAATTGGGATGATTAAGGTATGTATAAGAGATGACATAACATGACTGCTGTGGACCAATATCATCATGCACAAGATTCTCCCATGCTCATAAAATCTTTTATGCCAAGAGTTGGCCTGGGGCAAATTTTTATGGGTGAGTTATAGCATTCACTCTTCAAAACAAGGAGGGGTGTATAATGGATCTCTACTGACAAACTCTCTTAATTACTACTGTTTTTTTTTTTAAAAAAAGACTTAGTCAGAAAACTATAAAAGCTCTACATTCAGCCTCTAAAAGATTAAATCAGCAAGAATTCCTTAGGTATGAAACTATAGCACAAATATTCAAGGCGAAGTCTGCACTGTGGCTATAAATCAGATCCCTTTGATCTTTGTGTAACCATAATTATTCAGTGGCTCTGGTTCCTCTACACCATTATAAACTGGAATATTGTGGTAAAGGCAGGCTGTTGACTTGTGGCAAACAAGGACCTAATATTCCTTCTAAGTATAAAAACCTCCTTACAACTTTAAAACAAATAACATTTTCGCTCACTGAAATAAAATGATATTCAAATTCAATCAAAAAAATAACCGTATTTAAATAGTATTTTTCAGCAAACAGAATAATCATTGTTTGTGGGAAGGTATTCTCTGCCCACTGTAATCACTGTCTAATAATTTCTATGAATTTTTTCCAAGAACTGAAGAGCTATTTAACAGAAAGAATTATTTAACATGTAAGTAGCATATATAACAAATGTCAAATGTTAAATGTATACATTTCTTTCAAGAATAAGCTAGTAGTCCTTCTCTTCTCTTCTCTTCTCTTCTCTTCTCTTCTCTTCTCTTCCCTTCCTTTCCCTTTCCTTTTCTTCCCTTCCCTTCCCTTCCCTTCCCTTCCCTTTCCTTTCCTTCCCTTCCCTTCCCTTTCACAATCTACTACCATACTAAATCCTTGCTGGCTTACACAAAAGAGTGAGCAAAATGACTAGCACTTAAAGAGGCTGAGCCTTTAATTCTCGGTTATTAGGCATGTATAATTTCCTGCAATTTAGACACTGCTGCTAGTTGCTTCTTTGATGTTGCAGTTTTGAAGATGAGAAAGGACCACCACTAACAGTGGTACTTCAAAAAATCTTTCTTTTCTTTGTATTTCTACTTGTTTGCTCACTTCCCCAAAGAGTAAGGGGGGGGGAATGACATTTACTTCCTTACATTTTAAAATTGCTCACAGGTATACATTTAACCAATTTGTTCAGCAAATCAGTGACCATTCACCCTTTGGCTGCCCGGACAGTACAACATATGCTACAAGTGTCTCAGTATTTGCGCTACAAAGGAATATTTAGTTGTAGTTGTTATGGTTATATTGTTATGGCTTATGTATATTTTAAGATGGCTTTGGGCATGTAATTGGTTTCAAACTAATCAAAACTAATGCCACTACTTGTTCATATCTCATGTCTCAATTTACCTAAAGAGTTTCTGGATTCAACTGTGTATTTACTTAAGAATTACTCACTTTGGGAGTGGCACCATCAGGGCTGACTTTGATTAAATCGTATTTCTGATTACTAAAAATAAAGAAATGAAAACCTTGCTTGGAAATTTCTTAAACTGCCATCCCTTCGTGTCAATCATTCAAAATTGGCATTCACATCCGTTCAAATTTCATTAAATATGCAACGATTTTCCCATTTTCTTTACATGTTGTATAAAAAGTAATAAAGGCATAAAAATCATACAAAGTTACATTATCTCTCTAAATTTGGCAGAAAATAATAATAATATTAACAATTTGGAGACAGCAGAATAGAAGACCAAAAAAAAAAAAAAAAAACCTGGAGAAAATCACAAGATATAGAGACCTGCAGACAGAAATAGAACGACTATGGCAAAAGAAAATAAAAATAAGACCAATAGTAATAGATGCCTTGGGTGGCAATTCCAAAACATTTGGAGCAGTACTTGAATACCACTGGCACTGACAAAATTACTATCAGTCAATTGCAAAAGGCAGATTTACTTGGAACAGTTTACATTGTGCAATATTACTAAACAACAACATCTGTCTATCCCAGGTCCTTGGGAGGTGGCAATAGCTGGACAAAAAAGACAAATCCTGTCTAAACATCTGGCTAACTGCTCTACCAACTAGAATAATTTAAATAATATAGTTTGGGTGAGGGCCTAGCTGCTTCTTCTTTATGCTGTTAAATAAACTTAAAGAATTTGTCATTTTATTCCTTCAGATCCAAATATACAGTATTATCTTGTCTTTAAACAGACCAATAGATTAATAGTAACATGAGACATGAGCAGACTGACGACAACAGTAAAGTGCATAACAAAAGACATTAAAAACCAATGACAGGAAAATTAATGTAATTAAGACTACAAATGCATGATGACACATAATTTTACTTTGCACTGTTTCATTGTTTTCCAGAAATGCACTGCAAATTGGCAGGAAAATCAGATGATGATAAGATGGGCCACCCAGATTTTAGTTTGGCAGGAACGTAGCTTGGCAAAAAAAAAAAAAAAAAAATACAGATTGCTCTTATGTTTAGCAACATAAAAATGTATTTTAAATTTAAATTACTGTACCTAATTAATATGCATTAATTACTCCAATCATCCCAGTTCTGAAAAACTAAATGAATTACTTTATTTAAATGCAAAATTTACCACAATTTGTTGTTCCAATATAGTATAATTTCTGCAAAATTTTATTGTCACTATTATAGAAGGAGTAAGTAAGAAAGTAAGAAAGTTCTTATTAAAGCAGACTACATTCTCTATTGCCATATATTTTGATTCTGTAATATTCAGAACCACTCCAATTGGGCTGTGCTGCCAATGTGATTTAAGAGTTAAATAGGTTGGGTGGGAGGGCAGGGTCAAATGAGTCATAAGTTTGGAATCTTTGCACAGCCACAAGAGATCCAAGTCCAGCCCCCCCCCCAGTGAATTCTGTTGACCTTATCTAGCATCAATTTGCCTTGACCATTAGCAGATCAGATTCTTGTGTTTATTTAGCATGTAATAAACTTTTAGTGCTTTGAAGTCAACTCCTGTTTCTGGTTACTTGTGTCTGACCATGATGGGAAGGAATATTCCTGAGAGGGATGAGTGACAAACCTTAGGGTGTATGCCAAGAGTATATAATCCCACCAGGGTCACCTTTGGCATGAAGGTTATCTAGCTGCCCATCTAAAGCAAACAGGCCCCTCTATCTAATTGTGAGCTCCCCCCTCAGACACAACAGATGTACGGCAAATAATTTTAATAAATGAAATAAATACCAGGCAACAGTGATATAGAAAGATAAAGGACATAGGTGATCACTTTACTGACAACTTCAGAGGCATGAGTTCAAGTTGCACAGGAGAAACAATATAAAATCAATCCTGCATTTTATCAAGGAAATCATATCAGCATAAAATATAAAATGATTGATGATATGGTGACAAGTGATGGGGCACTCAGCTTGAATGGCACTTAATATTCCACGGGAAAAAACTGATAATCTTTCAGAGTTCTAAGTTTATGACATGGGTTGATTAGTATTTTGGGGACATCTACCTGCTGATGTTGCCCTGCAGGTAAAGAAAACCCCAAAGCTGCAAAAGCAGAATTACAAAGGGAACAAGGAACATAAGAAGTACAAACAATGAAAAATGAAATGAACTGATGCTACAATGACATCCTAGACATCAGTCAACTAAAATGAACTACAATTGGATGCTTTCAGAAGATGATACTGTTTATTGTACCGGACATGAAGAACAAAACGTTTAAAAAACTGCTTTTATGGTCAAGAAGGATATATTAAAGACACTACTTGGGTACAATGTAGTCACTGATTGAATAAGATCAATTGGACTTTGTAGATTTTCTTTAATACAACGGTTGTCCAAGTTTATATTTTTCCAACCACTGATGGTGATGCAGAAGAAGAGGAGAAGAAGTTGTTTTATAATCAAGTCCAACCTGAAATCAGCAGAACATGTAAGCAAGATAAGCTGTTCTACTTGGGAACGAGAATACTGAAGCAGAGAATAGCAAAGAAAATATAGTTGGATTGTATGGCCTATAGAAAGAAACTAAGTAGGAGAATCACTTACAATTTTCTGTCAGTCCAATTACAGACAGTTCTCGACTTACAACAGTTCACTTAGTGATCATTCAAAGTTACAACGGCACTGAAAAAAGGACTTATGACAGTTTTTCACACTTACAACCATTGCAGCGTCCGCATGGTCACATCATCAAACTTGGGACGCTTAGAACTAGTTCACATTTATGACTGCTGCAGTGTCCCAGGGGTCATGGGATCCACTTTTGCAACCTTCTGACAAGCAAAGTCAATGGGGGGGGAAGCCAGATTCACTTAACAACCATGTGACTAACTTAACCATTGCAGTGATTCACTTAACAACGATGGCAAGAAAGGTTGTAACATGGGGCAAAATTCACTTAAAACCTGTCCACATTATTATTTAGGTCACTAGGTCATTACTGGAAGGTAACATAACATAGTTCAATAGAAATTACTATGTATAGGAGTTTCTTTTTTAATCTCATTACCCAAATAATAGAAACCTCTCATTTTATTTTAATTTCTCTGTTTCAAATGTTACATTATGCTGTAGCAAAATTGTGATGTATAAGCCTTCATTTTGCAAATCTTGATTTAATGGACAACTTACAATTTAGACATTCTCAACCTATTAAACAAGTCTTCCGTATATAAAATGAATTGTTGGATTTAATGGATATTTTGGGTTAATAGTCACTTTCTTGCCCCACTCCCAGTATATTAATCTGCTTATCCTCCATGTTTAAGTAGAACCAAGGTTAATAATTACAGGCCTTAAACACAACTCAGCTGCATGCTAATTTTTACTTGCAGCAAGGCTAAGAATTATGTAAGATATATCACACTAAGAGTTTATTTTTATTTTAAAAAAATCCATTGGTTAAAAACTTTAATAAAATCCTGAGAAAATATCAATAAACAAAATGTCTCACTTGGCAACATAAATTTTGGGCTCATTTGTGGACATAAGTTGAGGACTACCTGTATTTCTTCATTACTAACACATCCATCAAAATGACACCAGTCTATATGTTGGTGGCAAGATGGTTAGCAAACATATTTAAATAATAATAATAATAGTAACAATAATACATGGACACCAGCAAATAGAATATGCAGAAATTAGTGGAATGAGGAGGTGAGAGGAAGAGAGGAAGAGCTCAGTTATAACAGAAAAATGTGGTCAGGAAGTGGTTGTGGAACAGAGCAACAATTCCTTGTGTGTAAGCTCCATATCTAGCTAACGTGAATAAACAAAGCCAATAAGTGAAATGAAATCAAAAACCTTAAGAATAAATGTGAAAAGAGACTGCCAAAGATAAAAAAGGAAGCAAACTAGATGTCAGGACAATCAGTAAAAGCTGCAGACAAGAGAAGTCAAGGACAAAGGTCTTGGGAAAGCACTTAAAGAATTTCAGAGAGCTGTTAGGGGAAACAAGAAGAAACATAACAACCTCTGAAATGACTTCAAAGGTGGAAACAGACACAGAAAAACAAGGACAATCTTCTAAAAGATTTCTAAACTAAGAAGGAAATTCCAACCTCGAACTAGTATGCTAAAAGACGCCAATGGATAGACAGTAACTGATTCAAAGAAGATCAAATGAAGTTGATGAAGCATTGAACAGTAGAGTTGTCAACACCCAAGATATTGTGAAGGATATAAAAGAACACTAGTGCTAGAAATTAGATCAGTACTCTTGTCATTTGGATTTGGAACGTGTCAGGAAGTGATGGAATATCCACAGAAATATGGCAAGCAACAGGAGAATCAGTGAAGATTCTAACCAAGCTATGCCACAAAGTCTGGAGAACTACATACTGGTCAAACAGATTGGAAGAAGAAATAGAATAACAGAGTTGGAAGGGACCTTGGTGGTCTTCCAGTCCAGCCCCCTGCTCCAGCAGGTCAGTCCACATACCAATACCCTAGAAGGGAAGAGAGGGTGCAAACTATCACTCAGTAACCTTAATTTCATATGTTAGTAAAATAATGCTTAGGAACATCCAACACAGATTACAGCCCTACTTAGAAAGGAAGATGCCAGATGTTCAAGTTGATTTTAGAAAAGTCCCCCCCCCCCAAAAAAACCCCACTCCTCCAAGGACATTATATTTTTAACTATGTCTTTAAGTATGCTGGTCAGTTTGTTCCAATTATATTGTTTTAATTGGTATTGCTTTTGCTTGTTCACAAATTGCCCTGAGCGCTGTCTGTGAGTACAAAGGCTAGATATAAATCTTATAACATTATTATTATTATAAATCTTATGACATAATTATGTTCGTGAGAGTTCAATCCCAAAGTCATTTTTAAAAGACAGACTTCAGATTTACTCTTAACTATAATAGTTCGTTTATTACAATCGGAATCTAATGACATAGGGAGAGATAGGCATAACCGCCAACTAAAACGACAGTGGAAACATGTCACTGTGAAAGAGCTGGGAGGGACAAGATTTGGGATAGGACGGAGAAGAGGAGGTGCTGCAAGACAAACTTAACCTTATTTATTGGCAACTATTCCTGTTGCTGGTTTGCTACTTAGACAGTTCCAAGATAACAAAGATGCCAGAAACAAGAGATTTCAAAAGACTGCAACTGAAGGAGGCAACAATGTGAAAGCAGGGGAAGATTAAATCAAAGCACTCGCACTATTTTTTTTAATTCCCCATTTAAAATAATTGTCACACAGGATATGAAATGATGAAACTGGCTGCAACATTTGTCACCCTATTGATCACCAGGGTTGACAAAATTCTATAAGCTAGTACTATTTATGCCAACGTCCTGTTGGTAAAGAGTAAAAATCTAATTTAAAAAAATGAACCTCTCTAGGTCCATCTTCTTTCTCCAGTGTTTTGTAGTTCCGTTATTACATATCTGTTTTATGTATTTATAAGCTCAACGTTATTACTTAGAGCTTTTTTCCTTTGTTCTACCAGAGGGGTGTTTTGCAGTAGACTAGATTGTACTGATATCCTGTGCAGATTTTAATTGACATTGCTTTTCTGATATGTTTTAAGTTTCTTTTGAATTGTGTTTTTATCCATAGTGCATGATTCAGCTGTACTGAGCAATATTAATGGACAAAAAGCAAGATGTAAATTTAATACATAAAAACTACACTTGTCAGTGATGAAGCATCGATGGTAGTTTCCTAAGCACTAAATATATACTTCATGACAAATCTGGAATTATTACTCTGCAATGTATTAAAAAAATCTAAATCTAATAAGAAGCTTTATTATTTGCTGGTACAATTCTCTTTTATCTTTGTCAGAACTGGTGGTGGAAATGTTAAACTTGTGCTCATTTGGTGATCTATAGTTTCCAGGTACTTCTCACTTAAAATAATAAATTTGAATTTGTGAGCTTTAAACCCAGAAAGTGATCATAACAAGATGACAATCAGATAGGTTAAACCAGGGGTGTCAAACTGCCGGCCCGCAGGCTGGTTTCATTATACCAGTGATGGCGAATCTTTTAGAGACCGAGTGCCCAAAAACTGGCCCGGCCCCCGCTCCACCCCCACCCTGGCAGCCCGCAGGGCCACTCACCTCCTCCAGGGCCCACTGCAGATCACCCAACAGCACCATGGCGGCCACGCTCTCTGCCCGTGCTCTGCAGCATCAAATGTGCATGATGGGGCATGAGGGTAGAGTCTTGTCTACTCTGGCTGCCATGTCCTTGGCTAAACTGCTCTGTGTGGGCCACACTCGGGGGCGACTCTCCTCCAGGGGGGCTACTGGTGAGGAGGGGGTCACGGGGAAAGCAAGACTGGGGCAACAACACATGTGCCCACAGAGAGGGCTCCAAGTGCCGCCTCTGGCACCCGTGCCATAGGTTCACCACCATTGCATTTATACCGAAGCTGCGCCCATCCCATTGCCAGCAATGCAAAAAGAGTCGCAATATGTCACGAAATATCATGTGACGTGGCAAGTTTGACACCCGTGGGTTAAACAGTCAATACACACTGGAATCAAACTGTGGCCTGTTATAAAAAAAAGACATAGTTTCGTCATGTGATGAGTTCTCATCACACTACAGGATATTAACACTATCTCTTGGGAACTTCTGGCACATGATCGACCGACATGGCGCACCTTGGTGTACCAGGGTTGCCAGACATATGAACACAGAAGGACAATCTTGGCACAAGAGAAGCGAGCACTCCGCAAAGCCAGAGCTGTAAATGCTGAAGTAACAGTGTCTACATTTCTTTGTTCAGTATGTGGCAGAACATTCCGTGCTAATATCGGTCTTATCAGCCACCTACGGACACATTGTTGATGGCCCATAATTCACAAGATGTCAAGGTCCTCATCGAAAATCGATGGATGAACAACCACAGGTAATTGTCAACTTACAACCACAAATAGGGCCAGAACTTCCATTGCTAAGTAAGGTGGTTGTTAGGTAAGTCGCACCTGATTTTACAACATTTTTTTTGCCATGATTATTAAGCCAATCACTGCAGCTGTTAAGACAAACCAGTTTGCCCCATTGGTTTTGCCTGTTAGAAGTTGGCTGGGAAGATTGCAAATGGTGATCACGTGACCCTGGAATGCTGCAAATACCATGAGTATCTGCCACTTCCCATGCAACCACATTTTGAACATGTGTTTTACAACTTACAATTGATGCTGCAATGGTTGTTAAGTGCAAGAACTGGTCATAAGTCACCTTTTTTTCAGTGCCACTATAAATTCAGAAGGTGGCTAACTGAATCTTTGTAAGCTGAGGACTACCTGTAAGTCAAAAACTAATATACCACTTAGTGACACAGCAGTATGTGAAAACCTGTAATTTCAAACTGAATTTCTGTTAACAAGTTAAAAATGTTATTCTAATATTTTTCTCCACTAACATATAAATTGCTGATTACTGTGTACAGTGCAGTGTTGTGTAATTTTCAGCTAGCCTTTCTGAAGAGAATTGTTTCAGACTAGTGAAAAAGCTGCAGTCACATTTTTCTTGCTCGGCTTTGCAGATACTTAGAAGTGACTGACCTCCTGCCATCTATATATGAAAACCAACATGGCAAAGGTAAATGTGTCAAATTCAGGCACTGTTTGAATTTCCATTTATTTATCCTTTAGCCTGCAGCAAGAATTAGTTCAAACATCCCCCTGTGATTACTGAAACTACACAGTTGTGGGGGGAACCAGTCATAAACTAAAATGAACTGTCACCAGCTCATTGTTCAGACTCTTGAAGACACTCGAAATCAGTATTAAGAGAGAAGCTGTAGCTTATAGGTTGGGCATAAAATACAGGATTTGACTGATCTTGGTTAGAGAAGAAAAATAAGAGCCTTTAACAACATCAAAAAGGAAAATGGATGCATTTAGGTCCATATCGTATTGTCTTTAAGTGAAGAATCTTTTTTCCAAATCAGTACTGAATTAGCAGACACTTGCTCATTTTTATGTTACATAACTTTCTCCAAGCGCACGTGCATTGTGCAAGCATCCCAAAAATATTCTATGTGGTACCTAGAACTACAGTACAGCTAACATTTAAGACAAATAATTTGGACTTTACACAAAAATCTCTGAAAAGCTGTTTTCTCCCCCAAGCTCTGGAATGAGTCAGACTGTGTTCATCTAGGACCCAGGGTCTTATTTCATTTAGAATATGTCCCCTCCTTATTTATTTTTTTAACTTTTTGTTTTGCTTTAAAAACTGTACCTGTTTTTAATCTGTACAGTGCTCAGAATCAGTGTTGAATAGGACAGGTTTATAAATCAAAGAGAGAGGATAGTGGGGGTTCTGATCTGCTTGGGCTATACTTATTTTCACAATTAAAAAAGAAACAAAAATCTGACTCCAGAAGTCAAGTTGGTGTAAAGATACAGCTGGTATATCTGGCTTCAGTGGCAGAAAAGTCTGAGGATGCTGCTATGATGTTAACTTTACAACACAGAAGGACTCTTGAAGACCATCTTGTCCAATCTGTCATCCATGCAGAATCCATTACCAGAATATCCCTGACAGAGCATCATTCAGCCTATTCTAAACATCTCCAGTAGGGAAAAAAAAGCCACTAGCTCCCAGGGCAGCTGTTTGTACCTTTCTTGAACAGCTATTAGGAGTTTTCTTCTTCAGCGCCTAGAACAGACATGTCAAACACAAGGCGTGAGGACCGGATTTGGCCTGCGATGTGGTTCCGTCTGGCCTGGGGACCTGCTCTGGAAACAGCAAAGGACCGGCCTGCAGCACTTCAGCCCAGCCCAGGCCAACTGGGCACTGATCTACAACCTGGTGCCAGACATCAAAGCCAGAACGTGCTCAGCCTTAGATCCACGGGGCAGCACTTGAATCAGCAACGGGTGCCCCTGCCCTGGGCACACACGCAAGTGGAATCCAGTGTCCCTGCTGACTGTCTTGCCCCACAGGCTTACCCAGGACACTGGCGCTGATCATCTCCTGTGCGCACATGCAGGGGGCAGGGCAGAGGCGGAGTGGCAGCTCCTCACTGATTCCAAGGTTGCCTCATGGATCTAAGGCTGAGTGCATTCTGGCTTTGAAGGACACAACCAGGTTGTAGATCAGCGCCACCCCCCTCCCCCCAGCACCTCCATGGCCCCCTTGCTGACCTAGCCTCGCAACAGCCGGCAGCAGTATGGAGACCAGCAGCGTTGGCAATCTCTCCCACTCCCATCACCCCTTTCTGAGAGCAGAGGAAGGAAAGAGATGAGAAGAAGGAAGGAAGGAAGGAAGGAAGGAAGGAAGGAAGGAAGGAAGGAAGGAAGGAAGGAAGGAAGGAGAGAGGGGGGAGGGAGGGAGGGAGGGACTCAACTTGGTTGGAGATGCCCCAGTTCATGCAGTTTTGCTTCAATCCTGGATCCATTGAGACTTGGGCTCAAAGGAGAAAGCAATGTTGTGTTCTCTTTTGTCACAGACAGGACTTTACTGGCAATCCATTGGTGTTCTTGAATTGTTTCCCCTTTTGCATTTGGACATCCAATAAGGGATAGGAAAGGAGAAAGGGAAAGAGGAAAGACAAACAAAAAGAAGGAAAGAGGGGAAGGAAGAAGAAGGAATGAAGAAAAGGGAGGAAGGAAGGAAGGAAGGAAGGAAGGAAGGAAGGAAGGAAGGAAGGAAGGAAGGAAGATTATAATGAGAGGGAGGAAGGGTCTGAGGGAAGTCCTGCTTTAGCACTTGGCCACGAGCAGCCCTGCTGTCCTTTCACCATCCCCTTGTCCCCTCCTCCTGATCTCTCCCAGTGGTCTCCCATCCTATCGCTGAGGATGCTTTGGTCACAAAGCTGGGTCTCCTCACAGGGAGAGGGAGTAGGCCTTCCTCTGACCCACACTTTTTGCCCTCCCACACATACCATGAGCAACTTGAACAAGGAGAGCAAACTAATCAGCAGCAGCCTTGAGGAGGAGGTAAGCGCAGCCGGGCGCCCCCTTGGGAAAGACTGGACTGGACGCTTGCCCTCCACTGCCCAGGGCTCTGGGCAGCCTGATTCACTGGGGGTTCTCTGCATGGTCTGAGAGGGACAGCAAGGCTCTTCTGGTGGACAAGGATACAGTGTTCACCCTGGTCTCACCTTCCTTAGCTGGAGACAATGGATCCCTCCCAGCCTCACCCATCACAGGCGCCCCCCAACAAGAGCAATGTTGAGGTGGCCACCCCCACCCCCACTATGCCCCCCCAGTCCCCCCCCCAAGGTCAACCACAACCCTGATGCGGCCCTCAATTAAATTGAGTTTGACACCCCTGGCCTAGAATATAATTGAATCAGAACCCACATAGACACAAATGCAAACATTCCTTCTTTTCTTCCCCAAAAGTGATCAGAGAAGACATAATTAAATAGAAGTTCGCCTTAATTTTTCAAATGTTCTTTGCATAGTGTTAATTTCAATGAGCTTGAGAATCTATGCTTCTCTGAAGCTGGTCTAAAAGTTTGCTTAACAAGGAGTATTAAAAAGTTCACAAGGCATTTCAGAGATAACAGAAAACTCAACAGACAGTATGTGTACTTTAGTCATATCTTTGTTGACAAAAGTGTGCCTATTGGCAGCTAGTCCACTTTAAGCAAAGTACTTTGCTTAAAAAAAAATGCTGAACACAGGTTTTGAGAACTTTGCTATCTTAACAAAATTCCTCAGCAGCTAGGAAACTGTTGTGCAGCAATGGCCCCTTTATATAACCAGGAATCAATTCCTCATTACACTGTCAACAGACCCACCTCTTCGCTTCTCCAAGTGATACCACTCCAGCACAATTATTCTTTCCATATCTCCTAGGAACTTTCCCAAGTTGGCACCAAAGTAATTCATTCAGTAGGTGCTAATGGTACCTTTAATGCAACCCATTAAAGGCACCTAAGGAAAGTAGCTTATGTTTGTGTATACACACATTCCTTTGCTTTATGTCTAAAAAGACAGGCTGAGGCAAATGGCTACATCTGTTACCTCTTCCCCAAATCCCAGAGGTATACAGGCTTCTTCTGTGAAGAACAGCTTAATTTTATAAGAACATGCCGGAAAAAGAATGAGATCACAAGCACAAAACTAAAGCACAAAAACGAAACACTGCTCTAGAATTAAACTCCACGAGACATGACAGTTTGTCCTTGACTTATGGCCACAACTGAGCGCAAAATTTCTGTTGCCAAGCGAGACAGTTGTTAAATGAATTTTACCTCCTTTTATGACCTATCTTGCCACAGTTGTTAAGTGAATCACTGCAGTTGCTAAGTTAGTAACACAGCTGTTAAGGGAATTTGGCTCCCCCATTGTCTTTGCTTGTCAGAAGGTTGCAAAAGCTCCCCAGTACACTGCAGCCGTCATAAATATGAGTCAGTTGCCAAGCGTCTGAATTTATACACCTACTGCAGTGGTCCTAAGTGGGAAAAACGGTCATAAGTCACTTTTTTCAGTGATGTTGTAACTTCAGACGGTCACTAAATGAACTGTTGTAAGTCTAGGACTTCTCTGTATAGGCCAGGGGTAGGCAACCTTGGCTCTTTTATGACTCGTGGACTTCAACTCCCAGAATTCCTGAGCCAGCATGGCTCAGCTTGGAAGCCTCTCCCTTTCCCCTCAGCATGGCTGGCTCAGGAATTCTGGGAGTTGAAGTCCACGAGTCATAAAACAGCCAAGGTGGCCTACCCCTGGCATAGGCAATACAGAATCCAGCAACTGCATTTTTACCAATATCCTGATTCTGCCTGGCACAGAGGCAGTGGTGGGATTCAACCGGTTCGCACCACTTCAGCAGAACCAGTAGCTAATTTTTTGTTGCCTAGGCCCAGAATGGACTTCCAGAAGCGGCATCCACGCAGAGAATCGGTTGTTCCCATATTTGAATCCCACCACTGCGCAGCGGTACATCCACTTCAAAGATTCAACATCTGTTCACCTACATCAGAATTTCTCCTGATCTCTATTTAATCTTTCAGCAGCAGTCGGGGGTTAGAGTTATTCCCACCCTCTGGCACCATGAATGTCCTCTGCATGCTAACTCACTCTTTCTTATACACATAGACATTCAATACTTTTATATTACTTACTTGTCAGTTCTTGGTGGTGTGTTGCCTAGTTGGTTCCCTGCAGTGTGAAAGCAGCTGCGAAAGATAGAAAAGTCTCCTCAAACTAATGGACAAGTGCTCTTGGCCCTATGCCATGCCTACTATGGGAGAAATAATGGGGCTGCAAATGCTATGTTGATTGGTTCATGCTGAAGATTGAAGTTGGGGAGTGGGGGGGGGGGACAAACCGCCAATGGGTACATGCTGTTACACCTAACTTGGCACTTTCATGACAGGACCTGGGGAATATGTTTGCATAGCATCTCTAAACATTCCTCTAACATGATTACAAGTAGGGGTAAAAATCAGGTCAACCTTAATGAGATGGCATTTTCTTCGGCTGCCTCTGAAAGCCTAACCGGACCAATTGCTGGCTTAAAATTCCAACTACAGCTTTGTGTACACTTGACAGAAAATGAGACACCTGCATGTTAGCTTTAATAGGCCCCAATGGAAATGATAACGGATCAGTGCTTCTTTCCTTGTCTTTGCCAACTCACAGCCATCCAAAGCCACTGTGGCTACTGTGCTTTTCTCTCATCATTTTTAAGTTATTTCCAACACTGGCGAAGGAGAAGGGGGAGCTTAGAACTTGCTAAACTGAGTGGAAAATGATGTTATGTGCCTAATATAGAGTTAATTAAGCTGGGATTGGCTTAATTTTATCAAATTATAGGCATTTTGGAGGGTTGCAGCTGTGCTGGTCTCCCAAAAGGACACTTAATACACTATTATTTGTTGACATAGTTGTAACTACAAACAGCAAGGTTGAATAAACACTCATTTATATTTAAATTATATCTCGTTTTCTAATGTGCGTGGCACTCAATCAGTCCTCTTTTATCTCAAATGTAGCAGGAGGTTGCCACACTTACACAGGACTGTGCCGCCGCCACCACAACAACCATCCCTTGTTCTTCTACCCTCCCTGGCCTTCTTTTTACAGCAAATAAAGGAATGAAAGAGGAAGGCAAAAGCTGCAGTCCTATAAAAGCTGGGGAAGTTGCAGACACTAATCCCACATTCTTTTTATTTTGAGGGGTCCTTGGTGCTCTCTGAGCTTTGTTAGTCTAGCACTGATGATGTTACCTAGTTGGGGTAATGAAACATCTGCAGGAAAACAACCAAACTCAGACAGCAGCAAGGACCCTTCATTTCAACTCTGAGCTACAAACATTTTCCTTTATTTTTTGTTTCATCTGCCTCCTTGCTGATATCATTACTGATTCCTAATGTAGAAGAATAACATACACTAAATGTGAAGTCTTTATAGAATCTTAGGTACGCCTACCCTATCAAAATAAAGTTAACACTTACAGGCCAAATTCACCATTGCAAGATATCAGCTAGAATAGAATCACCAGACAGCCACAGACCTGCAGGTATACTATATCTTAATGCAGTGATGGCGAAACTTTTAGAGACCGAGTACCCAAACACTGGCCCCACCCCTGCCCGACCCCCTGCCCCACCCCTGCTCTGCCCCCATCCCCCACCCTGCCTGCTCACAGGACCACTCACCACCTCCAGGGTCCGCCGCAGATTGCCCAGGCAGCCCAGTAGCACTATGGCGGTCACGCTCTCTGCCCGCGCCCTGCAGCATCAACTGCATCATGGGGTATGAGGACAGAGTCTTGTCTACGCTGCCTGGCTGCCATGTCCTTGGCTGCACTGCTCCGTGTGGGCGACTCTCCTTCAGGGGGGCTGCTGGAAAGGAGGAGGTCACGGGGGAAGGCGAGGTTGGGGCAACGGCATGTGTGCCCACAGAGAGGGCTCCGAGTGCCGCCTCTGGCACCCGTGCCATAGATTCGCCACCACTGTCTTAATGGTTTGATTTAAATGTTTATAAATTGCCTTTTCTCACTTTACCCAAGAAATGCATCAGGTATCCATAATCTTCCTCAAAAAAGTTTGCAGGCAAAAAGGAGCCCCGTTCGCCAGGAAAGCATAAATCCAAATATCAAAAGCAACGTCATCAGGCTGAGCGTGCTGTCTCAGCCAGAATGCCTCCAGGAGGGCATTAAGTTAAACCTGATGCAGAAAAGCTTGACAAAAAATATTCATACTGTAGCTTTCTGTTGGAAATCCCACTTATTTAGGCTGATTTTTCAGCAGCAGAGGGAAAATAATGAAGGATCTATACTACAATAAGCATATAATATGTATATTGAAAAGGGCTTTTATGCTTTGTCTGTTGATGTAGATTACCAGGCTGAGCCAGAGGGCAGGGTCAAACGTGTGATTCATGTCAGGAACAAGAAATCAGGAGCCGGGATAGAGTTCAAAAGTACCACGATACTTTACTTTATGTATACATAAGAATCTGATCTACTAATGGTCAAGGCAAATTGGCGCTAGATAGGAGTCAACAGAATTCACAGAGAGGCTGGATTTAGATCTCTGGTGGGAGCATAGTGACTCCAAACTGATGATGCCTTTGATCCCACCCTCAGGCTCAGCCTGCTCATCTCCCACCATTCAATGAAATTGGATTAGCTTTTATGTTACACATTTGTTTTTAATTTAAATTTATATTATTTTTATAACCATATTGAAGTGTGAGACCATTTTAATTTGTGCATGCATGCATGTGTTGGTATTGTTTTTGGCTAATCAGTTGCTTCAAGACAAAAATCTGTAACAGAAGTAAATCCAAAAATAATTGACATGTTAATTGATCTTTTTCTGGGGAAACAGCAAGCATAGTTTTGCCATTTCATTTTAAAATGCAAGATTATCCACTTGGAAAAAGAACTCAGCATATGTTTATGTACGCATATGCAAATACAGCTATATATTTCTGGGCATTTATATCTCGGAGGACCTCTCATGGACTATGAATGTTAACATGCTTGTGAAGAAGGCACAGAAGAGGCTGTACTTCCTGAGAATACTCAGGAAGATAAATCTATCTCAGCATCTACTTCTGTCCTACTATCACAGCACCACTGAGAGTGTCCTGACATACGGCATTCTTGCATGATATGGGAGCAGCTCTGTAGTGGACAAAAAAGCTCTACAGAGAATTATTAAAACTGCCCAGAATATTATCTGACTCCAGCTACCAGCCCTGGACAACATCTTCAAATCTCGCTGTTTGAGGAAGTTGCATAACATTCTCAGAGACTCTTCCCATCCTGCTTACAATCTCTTTGGACTGTTGCCTTCTGGCAGAAGATATAGAACATTTAAAACTCGGACCACACGTTTTCTGAATAATTTTTATCCCAGAGCTATAATTGCACTTAATAATGAACTAAAGGGCCACCATCAGTGAACTGTTGGACAGTATTACTTGGCCTGTTGGGTGGATGTTTGGGTGGTTTTAGGGGTGGGGAATTGTGGTGGGTGGGAGTGTGTTTGGGGATTATGTGTGTGGGACCTGGCTTTTGGGTGTCACGTAAATTTTGTTGTATATTATATTAAGCTTACATCTGTGTTCCAATTATTTATAATACTCCACAGCATTCTAGTCATGTATTCTATGATCTACTATTATATATCATAAAATGAATAAGGAAACGTTAAGTCCATTTGAACATCTAGACTTTTACTTATAATTGATTGGTATACAGATATCTAAATTATGAAAGCAGGAATCCTAGGTACGCTGATCAGCAAAGACTTCTCATTTAACAAAAACAACTTTATTCTGAGAAGACGTCTTTAGATAATAATAACTACTTCACTGTTAATAGAATTCAGCATGCATAAAAATTGACTTAGGGCTTACGCTTCTTCTCCAAACAAAAGGAGAGAAAGAAATGGTAAATCCTCAACGTACAACCATAACTGAGCCCAAAGTTTCTGTGGCCAAAAATTCTTGTTAAGTGAATTGTGACCCATTTTACGACCTTTCTTGCCACAGTTGTTAAGTGAATCACCACGGTTCTTATATTAATAACATGGTTGTTAAGTGAATCTGGCTTCCCCATTGCCTTTGTATGTCAGAAGGTCCCCAAAGATGATCACATAACCCCAGGACATTGCAGCCCTTATAAATGAGTCAGTTGACAAGTGTCTGAATTTTGATCACATGACCACAGGGATGCTGCAACAGTCGTAAGTATGAAAAATGTTTATAAGTCTCTTTTTTCAGTGCTGCTGTAACTCTGAACAATCACTAAAGGAACTGTTGTAGGTTGAGGATTACCTGTGTATTTAAGATCTGATCCAATTTAAAAAAATCTCTGCATAAAAGAAGGTAAAAGATACTCATTTGATTCAACTCGGCATCTTTAAAAACTAGCTGTGATTTGTTGTTAGAAGGAATGAAATGCAGAATGTTAATCAAACTTAGCTTGCTTCTAGATGAAAGCTTTAAAATTCTAATAATCCTACAGTTTGTGTTCAGAATATTTGCTGAAGCTTTGAACATTCCATTTCAATTATGATTAATTACTCCTTCAATAGTGAACCTGGTTCCAAACAGTGTGAGAAAGAATTTGAAAGCACGTTAGGGCAAGTGGCTGGCAAGAAGGCCATTTTCACAGAAAGCACATTGATGGTAAAGTAATGATGGAGGCATTGTATGTAGGAATGTTTGCTGAGGAAGGGAGGGAAAAGGGGCGTTGTCTTACCTGAACGCCTTTTCTCAGCAGGATGATGTAGAGTCCAAATGAATGGATGGGTTCTATGACGGCCTTCCTGCCTGGCAGACTGGGTAAAAACTTCGGCCACACCCCTTCCTTTGGGCGTGACCCCAGTTTTGACTTAGGCGAGAAACTTTGTTGGAATTAACCTTGCAGCTCTTTATTATATCTTTATTATAACCCTGCCTAGACCTATCCTCTGGGTGGGCTTGGACTCTACATCATCCTGCTGATAAAAGGCGTTCAGGTAAGACAACGCCCCTTCTCCAGCAGGATGGCTGTAGAGTCCAAATGGATGGGACATACCAAAGCCCTCATGTCCCCCTGGGAGGGAATGTCTAGGCTACCGAACTCTGAGCAGATACGACTTGTTGAAGAACTCTTCTGCCAAAAGCCGCGTCTGCTGCTGCTAGGGAGTCTAAACGGTAATGTCGAATAAAAACCGAAGGTGAGGACCAGGTTGCGGCCCTGCAAATCTCTTCCACCGGAGCTTGCGTTAGCCACGCCGCAGATGTAGCTGCGCTCCGAGTTGAGTGAGCAGTCACCTGAGTGGGTGCTGGCAAATCCTGTGAGACGTAGGCCTGCGCTATGCAGGCTCTGATCCACCTGCCTATGGTGGAAGGAGATACCTTCTTTCCCATAGTTGCTGGTTGAAAGGACACAAATAATGCTTCAGTCTTTCGGAAAGCCGAGGTGCGTTTCACGTAGAAACACAGCGCTCTCCGCACGTCCAGCTTGTGCCATCTGTGTTCTAGTCTATGTTTGGGTCTTGGACAGAAATCAGGAAGCGAAAGTTCCTGAGATCTGTGAAAGATGCTATTTACCTTCGGAATGAAGGTCGGGTCTGGTCTAAGAACGACCCTGTCTTTGAAAAAGGTACACAGATCCTTCCTTACTGACAGTGCTGCTTTCTGAGATTCTTCTTGCTGAAGTAATTGCCACAAGGAAAGCTACCTTCAGTGATAGGTGATGGAGTGAGCATGTTTCAAGAGGTTCGAAGGGTGCTGATGTCAAGGCTAGAAGGACCTTAGGCAGGTTCCAGGACGGGTACCTGTGTATGACTGGGGGCTTTGTGTTAGATGCCCCTTTTAAAAAGGCATTAATAGCTGGATGCTGTGCTAGGGAAGTTAAGTTGTCGCAGGAGAGTACAGTTGAGAGGGCCGATATCTGTCTGCGGATAGTATTGACTGACAGGCCCTTATTAAGACCCTCCAGTAGGTAATCTAGGATATTGGGAATAGATACTGCGGTCGGGTCTAGGTGAAGCGAAGCGCACCACCTACAAAATCCCTTCCACGTAGCGTCATAAATCCTATTAGTGGACGCTCTTCGTGATGCCTGTATGATCGATATCACCCCTGCAGAATAAGATTGTTTAGTTAAGCTTTGCCGCTCAAATGCCAAGCGGCTAGTTGTAGCCACTGGGGATCTGGGTGTACAAGCTTGCCCTGACTGAGTTTTACCTTGTCCGGGGGGATCCTCCACGGAGGTGATATCGAAAGGTCCACGAGGTCGGCAAACCACGGGCGCCGTGGCCAGTGAGGGGCAATGCAGACCATTTCTGCGCCCTCCAGGATCATCTTGCGTATGGTTGCCGGTATTAATGGCAGTGGTGGGAAGGCGTACAGGAGTTGCGCCGGCCACCGGCACCTGAGAGCATCCGTTCCCTCCGATCCCGGGGACGGGAATCTGGAGAAGAACCTGGGGAGCTGTGTGTTCTTGTGGTTGGCAAATAGATCTAGGTGCGGTTGTCCGAACCTCCGGGAGATCTCCTCGAAGAGAGCCGGGTCCAGACGCCATTCCGACTGGTCCACCTTGGCTCTGCTCAGGGAGTCTGCCTGGGTGTTTGTCTCCCCTGAGATGTGTTCCGCTCTGATGGAACTCACATTGGCTTCTGCCCACCGAGACAGAGCCAATGCTTCCTTCATTAGTTCCACTGATTTCGTTCCTCCCTCCTTGTTTACATGCGCCTTGGCTGCTACATTGTCTGTAAGCACGAGGACGTGCCTCCTCGTTACTAGGTGTGAGAAATGACGGAGGGCCAGGTGTATGGCCCGGAGCTCTAGCCAGTTGATGCTGTGTGACAGGTCCTTCTGACCCCACTGGCCCTGTGCTATCTGGGTCCCCAGATGGGCTCCCCATCCGAACAGGCTCGCATCTGTCGTGAGCGTGACCCTGTTCGGTTCCCTGAATATGCTCCCCTTGAGTGTCATGGGGGATAGCCACCATTTTAGTGATTTCATCACCTGTGCTGGTAACTCTCCTGCTGGAGGTGCTGAGGTTCCTCCTCTGGTAGGGTAGGAGGAACCACTGCAACTCCCTCGAGTGGAGCCTTGCCCATGGGATGATGCCCATGCAAGATATCATCTTCCCCAGGAGCTTCGAGAGTTGTAGCAAGGGCACTCTCCTGATCTTTTGAATTTGGTGGATTAGCTTGGATATGCTGATCAGTCGCTCCTGGGAAAGGAATACCCTGCACTGTGACGTGTCTATCACCGCGCCCAGGTGTTGCAGTCTCCTTGAGGGAATGAGGTGGCTCTTGTTTAGATTGACCGAGAATCCGTGCCCCTGTAGGGTTCGGATCGTGGTCTTGAGATCTGCCCTTGCTTGTTCCTGAGATCTGGACTGAATCAAGATGTCGTCCAGATAAAACTGTACGCGAACCGGCATCAGCCTGAGATGGGCTGCTATTACAGCTAGGATTTTGGTAAATACCCTTGGTGCTGAAGATAGTCCGAAGGGTAAGGCCCTGTATTGGTAATGCCGGCCCGCGTAGGTAAATCTGAGGAATTTCCGGTAGCTGGGATGGATGGGAATGTGTAGGTACGCCTCTGTGAGATCTATTGAGGATAATAGATCGTCTTCCCTGACGCTGGCTAGGATGGACTTCAATGAGTGCATCTTGAACTTCCTGTACTTTATGAAATGATTCAGGCCCTTCAGGTCCAATATTGCTCTCCACCCTCCTGATGTCTTTGGAATAACGAAGAGGATGGAATAAAATCCTCTTCCCTCCTCTTCCTTTGGTACCCTCTCTATGGCTTGAATTGACAGGAGGTGAGCTATGGCCGAAGTTATCAGCCTCGTCTTGTGTACCTTTCTGGAGATGGGGCATCTGATGAACCGGCTTGGTGGGGGAGAACAAAAGTCTAAGGTCAGGCCATGCCTGATCGTTTCCAAGACCCAGGCGTCGGTGGTGGTCTGCTCCCAGACCTCGATGAAGTTTCCTAACCGACCCCCGATGGGAGTGTCCTGTTTGGCGTCACTTGGTACGCTTAAAGGATCTGCCTCCCGCTCCCCTATATGGGCGTCTGGACTGGAACTGGCCTCTGGCTCCCGGGCTTTGGCGATCCTGGGTTCGATCCTGTCTCGGATAGAAGGATCGTGAGCCTCTGGGCCAGTCCCAGGATTGCCCTGATCGAAAGGGCTGTCTCCATTCCCAGGGGCTTCCTGGGCGGGAGCCCTGTCTCCGGAAGTCCTGACTGCCTCTCCTGTCTAACTTCTTTGATGGATGCACTAGGATTTTTTTCTTGTCTCTGCCTTCGCTGACGTGTGGGTCCAGAATGGAACCAAACAGGGCTTCTCCACTGTATTTGGACGTCGAAAGACGCCATTTGGACCTCAGGTCTGTCTTCCAATTTTTGAGCCACAGTAGCCTTCGCGAGGCCACTGTGGCCGCAATGGACCTTGCCGCATACTTTGTTGCGTACAGTGAAGCGTCAGACACGAATTGAGAGGCCGCGAGGAGCTTGGCCAATGTTTGGTGTACTCTGACCTGGTCTGGAGGCACCGTGCCTTGCAGTTCCCTCAGCCACATGATACTGGCCCTCGCGAAGAATGATGATGAAGTGGCTGCTCTGGCCGCCCAGGCTGCGGCCATATGGGAACGCCGGAGGGAGTGTTCAAATTTCTTCTCCTCAGGTCTCAAGACCTCCGCCATGTCTCCTGGAATCGCGGAGGTAGAAAATAATGAGATCAAGGGGTTATCTACAGTGGGAACCTCTAACATGTTAGAGAAGGAGGGAGATAGGTTGAAAAGCTTTCTTTCCGCGCTGTTAGGTGCCGGTGGGCTCGCAAGTGAGGACCATTGTTCCTCCAGCGTGGTCATAAAGACCTCCGCACATGGGATGTACTTATCCTGTGGAACCTTTTTGGCAAATAGAGGATTGGCCTCCTTGCTTGTTGAGGGCTTCTCATCCTGTACTGATGTTAGGTTGACTGTGGAAACTGCCTTTATCAGGAGTGATTTTAGGAGCGCTGGGTTAAAGAGGCCAGAGCTTGTCGCCTGCTCAGGTGCGGTCTCCTCGTCCTCCGAGAGGGGCATGTCTGACATGTCCAGGTCTACTGAGTCACCCTCTCCCAATTGAGAGGAAGTTTCAGAGATGCTGGTAGGGGGCGGCCTAGCCCGTCCCTTACGGGGTGTGTGAAAGGCCACTTGCCCCTTAGAAGCCATGAACTGGGAGAATGCATCCTGCATGAATGCATGAAATTGTGCCGACCATATGTTCTCCTGCGCCTTGTCGTTGGGGTGAGGCGCTGGAGTGTGGTCGGGTGAAGAAGCTGGTGAGGAGGGATTGGAGGAATCTAACTGTTCAGTTTCCCCAGGAGGAGACCAAGTCTTGAGCACTTCCTCGGCAGTAGGTTCTGTGCTGGGTGCCACCCCTGGGACAGGGGAAACCAAATTTGTCCCATTGACATTGGTTCTCTGTGCTCTGCTAATTTGCCTTTCTAAAGCCAAATGTCTCCTCAAAGCCTCTCGCTCAGCCGTTTTGGACTGTCCCTTCTGAGAAAGGTGCTTTGTTTTAGCTTTCTTCTTCCCCCCCACCTCTGATTCAGAAGATCTGCGTTTTTGTTGTTGCTGTGGGGGGGACAATTGAGGGACCTGTGTGACTGAATACGAGACATTGTCTGCCATTGTGCCAGACACCCCGAGTAGGCAATGCCTGGAAAGGGGGAATGAGATACGCAGATCAGATGCAGATGCTTGGGGCTGTGCCCTCTTCTGCCTATACAAACAATGGCCGGACAGACAGGAATCTTTGGACAGAAGATCCTGCAAGGCAGTGACTAAAGGTCACTATAGGAACAGTTAGGAAAAGAAAAAATATTCCTCCTCACCTCCTCACCTAGTCCAGACAAAAGTACAGTTTATATCTCTCTCTCCCCCGGTCTGTGGCTGTGGTAGCAGACCACGCTCAGAACTGATAGAGGTTCTAATCTTTTATTCCTCTTCCTTCCTCTTGCCCAAGTGTCTTAATGTAAAGGAAAAAAGCGGCGGCTAAACTGCTTGTTTAAAATGGCGAATGGGAGGAAGCCCCGCCTCCCAATAGTAGCCGGATGAGCCACGAGGCTCCAACAATGGCGGGTCTTTAATAGCCAGCAATAGGGTAATTAACCGGCTTGAATGGCTCTTTGTCCTTAAGGGGGCTGTGCCTCTCCGCTGGGGGAGAAAAAACGGCGCTGAGGCTCTGCCGGTCGGTTTGGGCGCGCTGCGCTTCTCGCGCCGCTCAGCTGATCAGCGCTCTGTTTTCCCGCGCCGCTCAGCTGTTTGGCGCTGAACGGCGCCTCAGCTCCTCCGCCGGACCGAGTGGCCTCCGTGCCACTCAGCTGCCCGGCGGGTGGTCCGGGAAATGTCCCCGCGCCAAACAGCTGTTTGGCGGGATCCGCGGAAGATCCACTGACCGGCCCGAGCCCCCCTGGCTAACCGCCCTGGCGATCCTCTCACCACTCCGACGATCCTGGCTGGGAGGCGTCGGTGTTCTATTCCTCTGCCCGGGATCCCTGCCTGCTGCAAAAAGGGGAGGAAAAAAAAAAAAAAACTGGAAGAGGATATTCTTTTCTTTGTGAAAACTCTTCTTTCCTAAGAGCTGCTTCTCGCACTTCTACCAGGCTTCGAGACTGAGTCAAAACTGGGGTCACGCCCAAAGGAAGGGGTGTGGCCGAAGTTTTTACCCAGTCTGCCAGGCAGGAAGGCCGTCATAGAACCCATCCATTCATTTGGACTCTACAGCCATCCTGCTGGAGAACAAACCTTTTAAAAAATGGAAAACTTGCAAGGTATAAATTAAAAGAATTCTGTATTCTGTAAGCAACATTTTTGGTGGAACTGGCATGTACTTTTCACTATTTGCTATCAACTGCAAGACTTCAGTGCTTTAATTAGTACTGTATACATTCTGACACCATTACTGTAGTAATATTAAAAGTGAGGCACTAAGAGGGATTTCTCCATATTTCCTTTTGTGAATTTATATCTCTACTTATATCTGGGAAATTCAAACCTTGGGAAGATTGATATAAAATCTGAGAAAGGGATTAATTTTGAAGGGAATGAGAAAGGTAATTCCATGTTAAAAAAAAGTTAAAGATAATTCCTTACTTGATGAAAATGGTATCATAAGATTATAAATGTAGGAAATAGAAAATTATTTCATAGATATCAACAGGTATTAGGCTATTATATTAATAAGAACAGTGAATCTTCAATAGCACAATTTAAATGCTAGGCATAAAATGTCTCTTTGGAGAATCTTTTTCAAACAGTTTTTGATTTCTAGAGACCTAACATTAGTATCCATTCCAGTAGAAGAGATGCCTAATACAATTAAACTCTTAATAAAGTCTTTATCATGACTTTATTAATACAAAGATTGCATAGACTACAAAAAATGAAAATTACCCTGCCCTCAAAAATACACCTTAACCAAATGAAAGTAAAGCAAAAAGAATATATTTAAATAATTGGATGTTTTGGAAAAATTGGATTGTTTTACTAATTATTGGACTATTTTGTGGATATTTAAGATTAATGAACCTATTTTTACTTTTATTTTTAACAACAAAACAACAACAACAACGACAATGACGATGATGATGATGATGATGGAAGGGACCTTGGAGGTCTTCTAGTCCAACCCTATACCATTTCAGACAAATGGTTGTCCAGTCTCTTCTTCTTTTTTTTTTTATTGAAAATTTTTATAAATTTTTACAAAAAAACAAAAAAAATACAACGATTCAAAAACAAAAAACAACATATACAAAAAAACTAAACATAACATCCCCTTCCCCATCCCCCCCCAAAACACCCCCCTTCCCCCCCCTGAGCTTCCCAGAGCAGAATATAGGCTTGATTAAAAAGGATTTAAAAAAAATTATATATAAAAAAGAAAAAAAAATTAAGACTGAAATATATATATATATATATAAAAATAAAAATTATGAAAAAGCAATATGATATTTTTTATATCCAATTTAAATTGTATAAATTCTATCCATTTATCCCAAACAGCAAGAAATTTCTCTTGCGTTTGTTCCTTTAAAAAAGCCGAAATCTTTGCCATTTCCGCCAGATAAGACACTTTGAAAAACCATTCCTGCAGTGTAGGCAAGGATTCCTTCTTCCAATATTGTCCTACTAACAGCCTTGCGGCTGTAATCAAATTTAACATCAATATAACCTCCTTTGTATCACAATCAGTAATTATACCCAACAAAAATAGCTGCGGAGTAAATTTTACCCTCTTTCTGAAAATTCTCTGAATATTCCACCATATCTTAATCCAAAATGCTTTTATCTCTCTGCACGACCACCAAATATGATAATAGGTGGCATCCAAGCAACCACATCTCCAACATTTAGGCTGTAAGTCCGGGTACATGAAAGACATTTTTTGTGGGTCAAGGTGCCATCTATAAAACATTTTATAAAAATTCTCCCTTAAATTCTGTGCCTGTGTAAATTTGACATTTCTTACCCAAATGGTTTCCCATGTATCCAATGGGACTGGTTCACCAAAGTTTTGGGCCCATCTAATCATACAATCTTTAATTAATTCCGTTTCTGAGTCCAATTCGACTAGCACCCCATAAATTCTCTTAATATGGGCTTGTCTTTGATCCTTCACTTGCTTAATAAGATTTTCATCTTCTCTAAGAAAGCCCACCTTACAATCCACCTTCCATCTATCTACTAATTGCCTATATTGAAACCAAGAATAAATAATATTTTCTTGTGCTAGCTCCTCCCGTAATTTTAATTGCCAATTTTGTCCATCCCATCTGAGTAGCTGTCTATAAGACACCATGTCCATTTTAACACCTCTTTTTATTCCCTCTATCGCATGCCAGGGTATAGCCCATAATGGTACTTTAAAATCACTTTTATAATATTTTCTCCAAATCCTAAGTAAAGAAATTCTTATAATGTGAGATTTAAAAGCCCAATCCACTTTTTTATTGAATATTAAATAGGCATGCCACCCATAAAGTAAGTCCCATCCCTCTAGATGGAGTATCTCGAGATTTGTCAAATTTACCCAGTCACTAATTAGTGTTAAAACCACCGCATCATAATATAATTTCAAATTCGGTACCTTGAGTCCACCTCTCTCACGGAAGTCTTGCATAATTTTAAACTTAACCCTTGGCTTTTTCCCTGCCCAAATAAATTTATTAACACCCTTCTGCCATTCACTTAGATTAGTCTCATTCTTCAAAATCGGTAACATTTGAAACAAAAAAAGAAACTTGGGTAGAATATTCATTTTTATCACTGCAATTCTTCCCATGAGAGATAGTTGCAGCTTCTCCCAATTCTTCAAGTCTTTCTGTACACTAACCCACAACCTGTCATAATTATTTTTAAATAATTTTGCATTAGAAACAGATAGCATCACCCCCAAATATTTTACCTTATTAACAATTTCAAAACCCGTCAAGTTAGCCAAAGTCTGCTTCTCCTGAATAGTCATATTTTTAGGTAGGATTTTAGTCTTGTTAACATTAATCCTAAAACCCGAAACCAAACCATATTGATAAATTAACTGTAATAACTTTACTGCAGAACTAATAGGTTGCGACAAGGTAACCACCAAGTCATCTGCAAAGGCTCTTAACTTATATTCTTTTTTATTAACTTCTACTCCTTTAATTTCCTGCGAATCTCGAATTTTGATCAACAATATTTCCAATGTTAAGACAAACAACAACGGTGATAGTGGACATCCCTGCCTAGTACCTTTTTCTATTGTAAATACCTCTGACAAACCTCCATTAACAATAAGTTGTGCCGTTTGTTTTTGATATATTACCGTAAGAGCTTGTAATATCTTTTCACCAAAATTCATCTTTTCAATTACTCTTAACATAAAATGCCAATTCAATTGATCAAAGGCTTTTTCAGCATCTAAAAATATCAGCCCTGCAGGGACTTGGTTATTCTTGTCTAAATATTCTAATAAATTAATGATTTGTCTAACATTATTTTTCATATACCTACCAGTTATAAACCCAGATTGATCTTTATGCACAAGATGATGCACAACCCTCATAAACCTATTTACTAAGATTTTTACAAATATCTTATAGTCCACATTTAAAAGAGATATAGGTCTATAATTTTTTGGTAAAGTAAGATCTTGATCCTCTTTTGGAATCAAAGAAATAAAAGCACTACGCCATGAAGGAGGAATCTCTGAGCCCTGTAAAATATCATTGAAAAGATCACCTAGTGGTTGGATCATCTCCTCCACTAAAACTTTATAGTAAACAGCTGTCAACCCATCCGTACCCCCCCCCCCCCCGGTGCTTTCCCTAGTTTCAATTGTTTAATTGCTGTCGCAATTTCCTCTTTAGTAATTAAGCCATTAATTTCATGTTTCTGATCCTCTGTCAATTTGGGAAAACTAACCTCACTTAAATGTTTATTTATATCTAAAATTTGCACATTAGTAGTTTTGTATAATTTTTGATAATAATCTAAAAAAGATTTCTTAATCAATTCCTTCTGAAAGACTAATTTGCCCTTATAATTTATTTTATCTATTATCCTCTGTCTCTGCTTCTTTCTTAATTGATAGGCCAGCCATCTCCCTGGTTTATTGGCATTACAAAATGTGTTTTGTTTCATAAACAATAAGTTAGTTGCAGCTTGATCCGCCAGCAGCATATTAAATTGTGCTCTTAACAACTTTACCGATTCTTTAATATTTTCATCTGAAGGATTTAAAATCAAAGACTTTTCTTTTAACTTAATTTCATCCTCCAATTCTTTACGTTTTTGAGTCTGCCTTCGCTTATGAGAATTATTCATTTTTATCAAGATCCCACGCATAAATGCTTTACCTGCATCCCATACCATTGACATTGAAGTCCCCTTATGCATATTTAAAGCAAAATAATCCTTTAAAGACTCGTCCAGTCTCTTCTTAAAAACTTCCAGTGTTGGAGCATTCACTGCTTCTGGAGGCAGGTTGTTCCATTGATTAACTGTTCTAACTGTCAGGAAATTTCTCCTTGGTTCTAGGTTGCTTCTCTCCTTGATTAGTTTCCATCTGTTGCTACTTGTCCTGCCTTCAGGGGCTTTGGAGAATAGCTTCACTCCCTCTTCTTTGTGGCAGCCCCTGAGATATTGGAACACTGCTATCATGTCCCCCCTCGTCCTTCTCTTCATTAAACTAGACATACTCAATTCCAGCAACCATTCCTTATATGTTTTAACCTCCAGTCCTCTAATCATCTTTGTTGCTGTTCTCTGTACTCTTTCTAGAGTCTCAACATCTTTTCTATATCACGATGACCAAAACTGGATGCATTATTCCAAGGGTGGCCTTACCAAGGCATTATAAAGTGGTATTAACACTTCACATAATCTTGATTCTATCCCTCTCTTAATGCAGCCTAGAACTGTGTTGGCTTTTTTGGCAACTGCAGCACACTGCTGGCTCATATTTAAGTGATTGTCCATTAGGATTCCAAGATCCCTCTCACAGTTACTACCATTGAGCAAATACCACCAATTCTGTTCCTGTGCATTTGTTTTTTCTTGCCTAAATGTAGAGCCTTACTTTTTTCACCACTGAATTTCATTTTGTTAGATAGCGCCCAATGTTCATGTCTGTCAACATCCTCCTGTATCTTTCAATGGGAGGTACAGAAATCTGCAGGCATGAAGCTCACGGGGGTATTTGGTAACTAGAAGCCTTTCTCAACAAAGTGGCACTTTAGCTGGAGGCAGAATAGAGACTAGGATTCAGTTACAGAAATCAAGCTATAAAAGGTAGCAACAAAAACAGTATTCATGTTTCTTTGAAAAAAGCATGCAGGAATAGCTTTCACAGGTGGAGGAAAAAAACAGTGCAAGGATCTGCATGGTCTGTTGCAACTGGAAGAGGAACGCTAGATCGAAACTAAAATATGAAACGTTTGTGTTTCATTATAATATACTGTGCAAGGAGGTGGGCTGGGGATATGCAGAATTTAAATGAAACAGAAAACTAACCTTTCTAAATCTGGATAGAGTGATAAATACTGGACTCACAGAAAGAGATGTGATTTTTTTTTTTTTAGGAGAATCTAGGTGGGCACACAATAATAAATTGTATGTTGGAAATGAATTATTGCAAATGGTGAGTTTTCTGTAACTGCCTAAGAAATTATATCAGAATTTGGAAGTATGCATGAGATTGCTGCTTGAGTTAAAAAGAAAAGGTACAAATAAAAACCGGCATAAAAATTAAAACAATGTATCTTTTCTAATTCGGTTAGGGAAATTAGTTTCAACATTAAATATTTTGTGAACCTTGTAAATTGCTTTTTGTTTTATTAAAATAATCTTTGTAATGGATTTTTTTTAAAAAAAAAAAATGGGCCCTGCATGCACAGAACAATTACAGGTGTTGTCTCTCCCTGATTGTTCTCATTGTTCTCTTTCTTTCCCCTCTCTTTTTAGGGCTGTTGCTCAAACCATGACATTCCACATAGTCTCCTATGCTCTTTTCTCACTAGACCTGGTCACCCCATTCCTGCCCTAGTTGAATTACTGGTGGGTAGTGGAAATGGGAGAGCCAGTTTGGTACAGTGGTTAGAAGCACCAGGCTACAAACCAATTCTAGCCAAAAGAGTTCTATAGTAGTCCCATGTTAGTCATATCATCAGTAAGGTGATCTGGAGCCAGTCATTTTTTCCAGTTCTAGGAAGGGGATGATGGCAAACCACTTCCAAAACACTTTTTCAAGAAAACTTCAGGCACTAAAAAAGTGATTTGAAGGCACAAAAAAAGGGGGAGGGAGTAGAGTTCATTTCATTTATTTCTTCCTTTTCCTTACAAAAGCTGGGAAGTAAGTTGCTGGTTGCTAGATATGTTTCCTGGTGCATAATTAGTTAACCAGCACTTTGTTTTCAAATAGTCCTGGGCATCCAAAAAGCATTTTAGAGTTCTATGTAATATAGTCACATAGTTATCTTGTTGGACTAGGATAAAAAAAATGGATCAAATTCGCCATCAACCATAGCACTCATGACAAAGTAGGATCGCTCAGACCAATCTTCCTCACCAGGAAAGTAAAATTGGAGAGGTATGTACCTAACTCCAATTTTAAAAGAAAGAAATCAGGATTATGAAGAAATGCACATAACAGCAACACAAGCAGCAGCACATACAACATGCATGCAGGTTGAAGTGTCTAGATGCATCAAGCTACTCTACCCACACGTGAAAAGGTATTGCAGTGTTTCTGCTGATGTAGTAAGATGCATTCCCTTTTATTGCCAGTAAAACCAAAATACATTTTTCATATGAGCCAACTGAGATTTAAGACATTTCAGTATTTCAGAACTTCAATATTTTAGATTTTATGAAAAGGAGTATGAAGCGTGTACTGACCTTAAGTCTGCTTAAAGGAATGTGCCTGGAGAATAGGAATCAGGGCTATTCCATGACCATCTTAATTACCATAATGGACAAAGCCAGAAGCTATAACCCAACAGATACAGGAAATCCTCGACTTACAGTAGTAATGGAGGCTGCCCATTACGATCATAGTCATAACGGGGGGGGGTCACTCACATACGGACTCTATTTTACCACCTTTTCTTGTGTAAGTCATTAAGCGAACTCTGCAGTCATTAAGCAAATCCACTGTTTGCTACGGGGCATTTTTGCAGAAAACCAGAAGTATTTTCAGCAAAAAGTCGTAAATCAAAGTCAAGTGATCATGGATGCTGCAGATGGTCATAAATGCGGGCTGGTTGCTGAGCACCTGAAATCTGATCACATGATCACCGGGGGTGGCTGCTGGAGCTCCAGAAATTGATTGTAATTGTGGGCTAGTTGCTGAGCACCTGAAATCTGATCACATGATCACCGGGGGGTGGCTGCTGGAACTCCAGAAATTGATTGTAAGTACATTGGGGGGACAGGTACAGTATGTTGTAGGTGGAATACTATCTGTCCACTCTCTGCCACTCTCCTTTCCAATAGCACCGAATGCCACTTCCTGCCACTATGATTTCTTTCTCCCTAGATTTACCTCCATTTTCTCCACATTATATCAATCTGCCTCCTCAATTTTTTTATCATGTTCTTTAATGCTGATTGATACAAATATACATTCCCCAACATTAGAAGAATCACTGTGCTCTCACAATTCCATTTTTTTTCCCAAAAGTACAAGTGTCATAGTTTCACCTTCCTAGTTACCCAACTGCTAATTCCCAAAAACCACATTGGATGATAGCTTAAAGATTTTTCACCTTGATTACAAAAATGGCTGTCATGTTACAATACTTTTTGATGGCAGATAGCCCAAACCCTAGGGATAATGCTATGGCTTATCTTTCATTTTTAGTTTTTGTTAATCTTTTGTCAATGTATTAACTGCACACAAAGGACCTGGGTGAGGTTGGAAGAGGCACAATAACCATTGATGAGGTTACTGAAAAATCTGCATGCATCTATGACAAATAGGCAGGCACCTTAAATCTCAGAATGCCCTGGAATTCTCCTGCATGTATTCTTTGTTCCTTCTCATTCCTTCTTTTTTGAGATGCAGGAGTTCTCTTGAGATTTCTTTTTCATTTTCAATGTTTAAGTAGGCACCTAAATAACATCCTCAGTACTATGATCTTGGAGAAATGAAGCTTGATAATTAGTTAAGGAATATTATATATAATGCATCAGGCTTGAATATGGTTTAGTGAAAGGTGTTGTTGGGGTTTGTTGTTTTCAGTGTTATTTTGTTTTCTAGTTCTTGTTATGCTGAGGTAATGAAAGGTTGATGAGAGTTCATTGACTGAGTGGACCATCATTGGATCAACTGCAAGGCTATTAAAAATGAGCAGAACATTGTGACCCAGCAACTCAGCTGAAATGGCTTTGTATGGAAAGTGACCAGAGCTGGAGAGGAGGAAAATGTCAGGTGATGGTGGATAAGAATTCCTAGAAAGGCAGACTTCCAGTCTTGCGTTGTAGTGATGTGTCCACGAATCATGGAACTCCGCACCTCATGGCTGGTTTCACCCTGCCTGTGGACCCTAAAATGGGTCTAACGTCACTCCAGAGAGGCAACAAAGGAGGGGCACCCCAATGATCACGGAATGACAGCAGTCGATCCACTCGATCCAGGGGAAGCCCTCCAAAACCCAACAGGAGAAAGGCTGGCCACACCTCAGTGACCAGCCAAAGCTACTGGTAGCTGAAGACCAAAGGCACTAATCAGAACAATGGTGAACAGTGTGCTTGGAATTGGGTGAGAAATTCAATCTTCTCTCTCTTATTTTGTATTTGATTCCCTGGAAAAAATCCCCAAGTAGCAAAAAATCCTCTGAAAGTGAGAAGAGAGGGGACTACATCGCCACCCTCCCACAGATGGAAGAGATGAATTAAATTTTTATGGGGAACAGAAATATAATGAAATGAGGTTAATAATACTACAGTCTGGATAAATCTGAAAACCATGAAAACTGTTAAAATTTCACATCTGAAAGAGTATTGATGAAATTATAAGAAAATAATTCTTTGCTTTCAAAGTTGGAAAATGAATAGCTACTGACATCTAGTGGAGAATTAGAGTATAAAACTATAGCTGCATTGACTTGAAATTGGCAAGATGCCCAGAAATAGAGAACAATTTGTTCCTTTGAACTTCAGTGACTTCTAAATAAACAGAAAACAGCTGAGAACAAAGGAGAGAAAATATACTGGCCTATCTACTACAGAGTAAAAACTATATTTATTTGGAAACTGTTGACCTTCTGGGATTATAAATACACTGAGCTGTGATTTTCAAGCTCAAGATCTGTTTGCAGAAGAAGAAAAACCTTGACTTTTTGCTAATCTTCTAAGGGAGAAACTACTGGAAAGCTTTCAGGTGATTAAACATTCTGGACTGAAATCTTGGCTGGCTGATAATAGTAAGACCCCTGAATAGAAGAACTGTTACAAAATACTGCTTTCAGTGGTGCTTTGATAACTGGAAACATATTGGACTATAAAAACTATATATAAAGATAAGAACTACATAAGATTTGGTTGTTTGGATTTTAAGTGGCTGGTTTGACATGGCTAATCAAAGAGACTATGGTATAGGTGAAAAACTATCTGGAGGGGGAGACAAAATGGATGTTGTACATCTATCTAAAATTGACATGAAACGACACTTAATACTCCCTCCTGAAGACCTCAGCTGGAATATCAGAGATCTGCAGGAGCAATGAATCAAGACAAAATAAACACATGTCAAGAGAAAATGTATGCAATGCTGCAACAGATTCAAATGACAATTGTTTCAAATCATGAGGAGATCAAAAACAACTCTGATGACATAAATGAGCATATCTCCAATTTAAATTTACAATTAAAAAACTCTCAAAAATGATGATGAGAATGAACAAACAAATCAGATAATAGAACACAAACTAGAGGAAAGTGATTTAAATATGGAAGCTACAAATGAAGAGAACTACAACTTAACACAAACAAAAGAAAATCTGCAAGATTTTACTACAACAAAGGAAATAAAAAAGATGTTTTATCTTCCAGGACTTCAAAACAAACTTGAGGACAAGAAAGAAGATCTAACAAAATGATTAAAAAGCTGTCAGGAAAATCATTAAAGTTTGGGAGACAAAAAATGAACATCCTACTTAATTTGTCATTTCTATCCCCAACAATATCTACAAAAATACAGAAAAAATCCCCTGGCAAGCTGAACATACTGAGTTGGAAAGTGACCTGGCAAAAGAAGAAGGCTAGAGTCAGATTTAAGAGACTTGATTCGACTTACCAGATGGAGTACTACATGATTAAACACTTGTTTGAATACAGTTAAAAGAATAAAGTTTACATATAAAGGGGCCCTGTAGTAAGAGGGATAAGATATATAAGTAGTATAATACTTTTCACAATACATGAAATGTAAAAATATTGGGATGGTGTATCTGAATGAAAAATTTGGAAATTTAAAGGTAATTAATTTTGAGAAAATTATGACTGATAAGAGTGGTTTGAATACAGTGGGGAAATTAATCTTAAATAAGAATCTTGAAAACAGGACACATAATGACTTAATAAGATCACTTTTATAAATACAATTGAAATATAAGCTAATTAAAAAGATATTATATGTTGATGTTATTGTTAGTTGTACAAATACTAGAAAAATGTTTATACTCAACCTTGTATGAATCAAAAATATTAAGAAGTATACTTGTTTAATGCAGACAAAAGAAGAATACTACTGGAAGAAGAGAAGAGCAAGGAAATATATCATTGCCTAACATATTAATTATATAAATTAATTATTATTGATTGTTTTTAAATATATGAACCCAGACAACACATTGTTTGCTAAGCACTAGGGATTGTTATTATAAAAAAATCAATAAAACATAATAATAATAATAATAATAATAATAATAATAATAATAATAATAATAAATTCCTAGAAAGGCTACTATATTATTATTTTCTTATTTTGGTAATTTGATCACTTCAAATGTACTGTGGATTAATCTGTGTGCATTCTCTGCTTTTTTGTTATGACAAATGTATCATCCATGTAATGAATCCATACTTTAGTTATATTAATGCAAGGATTACGGTTTCTAATATTTACATTACTATTATTAATCTTGAAATGAAGTTCTCATGGAATTAGTTCATAGATGTACCCATCAGACTGATAGTATGTGGTAGATATATAACATCAGAAAATTTGTGCAAAGATCGATGGCACAATGGAAGACACAGTTGCAGATCAATGGTGAGAGGCTGGGAGAGGTTAATATCAAGAGAGGAATATTTCAAGGAGATTCATTATCACCATTACTATTTGTTATTGCACTGTTTCCTCTGTCAACAATACTGAATAACTCAGGACATGGCTATCAAACATCAAAAACATCTGCCAGACTATCCTACCTCCTTTATATGGATGATCTGAAGCTGTATGGAAAAACATCATCTGAAATAGAATCGCTGCTCAACACTGTCTGTATATATAGCCAAGATATTGTAATGGAGTTTGGCTTGGACAAATGTGCCACACTTACTATCAAACAAGGAAAAATAATGAAAACTGAAGGAATCAAGATGCCCCACGAAAATAACATTAAGAGTCTGGATGAGGAAGAGTACTACAAATACTTGGGTATCCTTCAAGCTGACAACATCAAGCACACTGAAGTCAAGAAAAAGATTAGAGGTGAATACATCAAGAGAGTGAAGAAGATCTTAAAGTCCAAACTCAATGGAGGAAATACCATAAAGGCAATCAACACCTGGGCAATCCCAGTCATTAGGTACACAGCTGGAATAGTGGACTGGACTCAAGCAGAACTAAAAGCAATGGATAGGCAGACCAGAAAAATAATGACAATGAATCATGCCCTTCATCCACGCAGTGACATTGATAGACTTTATCTACCAAGGCAAATAGGTGGGCGTGGAATGCTACAAGTACATCAGATGGATGAAGAAGAAAAAATGGCTTTGGAAGAATATCTGAAGAACAATGATGAAGATGCACTGAAATTAGTATATCAGGAAGGCTTACTGACTACTGGAGAGACCAAACTGGCCTACAAGAAAGACCAAATGAAGAACAGAATAGAGGCATGGGAAGACAAAGCACTACATGGCCAATACATGAAAAAAAATAGCTGGGAAAGCAGATAATAATAAAACCTGGCAATGGCTAAGAGCAGGAAAATTGAAGAAAGAGACCGAGGGACTAATTCTGGCTGCACAAGACCAAGCCTTAAGGACAAATGTATACAAAGTCAAAATTGAGAAGACAGCAACAGACAGTAAGTGCCGCCTATGCAAAGAAGCTGAAGAAACAGTGGACCACTTGGTAAGCTGTTGCAAGAAGATTGCACACTGATTACAAGCAGCGGCATGACAAAGTAGCAACAATGGTGCATTGGAAGATCTGCAAAAAATATCATTTGCCTGTAAGCAAAAACTGGTGGGATCATAAAATAGAGAAAGTCATAGAAAATGATAAAATTAAACTGCTCTGGGACTTCAGAATTCAAACAGACAAGCACCTGCAACATAACACCCCAGACTTAACAATTGTCGATAAGAAAGACAAAAAAGTCTGGATAGTGGACGTGGCAGTGCCTGGAGATAGCAGAATAGAAGAGAAAGAACTGGAGAAGATAACAAAATACAAAGACCTACAAATAGAAATAGAAAGACTGTGGCAAAAGCAAGCAAGGGTAGTACCAATAGTCATAGGCTCCTTGGGTGCAATCCCAAAACAACTGGAGCACCACTTGAACACCATTGGCATTGACAAATTCGCTATTAGTCAATTGCAAAAGGCGGCCTTATTAGGAACTGCTTCCATCCTGCGACGATATCTGTAATACCATCAAACATCCACATCTGCCTATCCCAGGTCCTGGGTAAGGACTCGATAGGTAGACAAAATGCCAAATCCAGTCTGAACATCTGGCTGACTATGCGATGATCGATAATAATAATGAATTCCTAGAAAGGCTACTATATTATTATTTTCTTATTTTGGTAATTTGATCACTTCAAATGTACTGTGGATTAATCTGTGTGCATTCTCTTCTTTTTTGTTATGACAAATGTATCATCCATGTAATGAATCCATACTTTAGTTATATTAATGCAAGGATTACGGTTTCTAATATTTACATTACTATTATTAATTTTGAAATGAAGTTCTCATGGAATTAGTTCATAGATGTACCCATCAGACTGATAGTATGTGGTAGATATAAGCCAATGAGTTCCATTTGATATTTCAATTGTGTAATTGGCTATGATACACTGTATAGAACTGCTGCAATTGATTATTTCACTAGTTTTAATTCAACTGATGTAAAGAATAAGATGGCATCAAATAACACAATGATTTAATTTTCTTCTATTGTAATGTTTTTTGTTTTCTTGCAGCACAGTACTAGTGAACTGACAATACTGGCACTCAGCCACCAGGTGTATGACTTCTGTTTTTACAAACTGTAGCTTTATTTAGTACATTTATATCTCATCTTTTTCCATTTAGTGAAATCAAGACAGCATGTATAGAATTTTCCAAGCAGACCTATTTGTCTTCATCATGGTATTTGCATCCATGAATTTTAATAGATAAAGGGGTTCAATAAGTACACGATAAACCCAGATTCAAGTCCTCATTCAAGGCTCATTGAACAACTTTGGGCCAATCAGTATCTTTCAGCCCATGGGGTTGCAATAGGAATATACACTTAGAGGAAAGAATACTATACACTCTGCCTCAAACTTTTGATAGAAAGCTCCAAGCCATGAATCTTAGAAACAAATAACCTGACCCCAGTCATGATGCAACGTAATATCTGCATAGCTTCCTAACATTTTTTCCCAATCTTCATCATATTACCTTGTGTTCACTGTTTAGTCTACTATCCTATTTCCATATTACCTGACTTAATGTTTTACAAATATATACATTCCGATATACTTTAAAAATCTACTTATGAATGTATTTTATCTCAATCAAATCATCCATTTTAAGCACATCTCAATATTATTTATTTATTACATTTACATGCCACCCATGTTCACCATCAAGTGACTCTGGGCCAAGAACAGCATCAAAAAATTCACAGCAATGTTAAATCCATAAAATTCAAAAGCAATATTATATCTGAAAGTTCATTAGCATACGCATATATCAGACTTCAGATAATCTTAATCTGCAGAGGTGGGAATTTTTTATTCAAGGGAATAATGCTCATTAAATTCTTGTAGTTTCTCTCCCAAGGACCTGAAGCGGTATATTTTTGATAATAGAGAAGGAAGGAATGCATGCAGCAGAACGTGGTCCATGTTTATAGAGCACATACTGTAGTTACTGTCTTACCTGGATATAGTAAATTCTGTTTATGGAGATAAATGCGCTGGTTGTCATGGGCGGGTAGGCTGAAAGAAAGAAAACAGAAAGCATGGAAATGAGCATGAAATCGCATGAAACATAATCAGATGATTTACTTTTGTCTGAAGTATTCCATGCTGAGATCAAAATGCAGGAAAACCACATTAGTAAATGGTGTGGCACATACATCTTGGGGCAAAGGGAAGATTTATTTGCTCTATGCAAGTGTTTAAAAAGCCATTATAACTACCGCCTCAAGGAACTGCCCTTGCATGTCAGAAACATAGTTAGCCTTTGGGTTACAGGAAATGAATACTCTGCAGGAAATGAGTATCCTGCCAAAGCCACTTCTGTTAAACCCTCTCTTGGAAATCCAGGAGATTGCCTAAACTAGTGATCATGGGGCCATGACAAGACAAGCTCCCTGGAAGATTTACCATGAGGAAAGGATGCTGGGTCATCACAAATGCAGGGCACATAGGTAAAATTAAGCGGGCTTTAGAGGAGGACTGACATATGTTAATTACATTCTTAACTTTTATTGAGTAGACATAAACTTTCCCAGGAGCCACAACCTCTCCCCACCCCTTTGTAACAAGTCAAACACCAGCTTGGACACATAATTTTAAAACAGAGATCACAGAATAGTTATGATAGCAAAATGAGGGATCCTGACATACAGAACAGAGATTGCATAGTCTATCTGGGCTGCGTTCATTTTGATTGACTTCCCCATAGCAACCATGTCCATCCAACTTCTCCCCTCATCCCCTACTTCCTCCCACCCTTTTTTTATTCCTGTAAGCATTCCATCGGGCAGCTTCTAGAACAGAGGTGGGGAACGATGGCCCCTTTTTTAAATATATAATCAATTTCTATCATATCGTACTCTACATCAGGGCTTTTCAACCTTTTCACCCATTGTACCACTTTTAGGATATGGCAACATCCGAGTACCACCAGTTGCCCAGCAAGGTGTGAAAAACTTGATGACCCCCCCCAAAAAAAGTAAAAAAGTGATAAAGTACAGGTAGTCCTTGATTTACAACAGTTTGCTTAATGACTGTTCAAAGTTACAATGGCACTGAAAAAGTGCCCCCCAAGCCACAGCCGAGCAAGACACCTGCCTGCCCCCCGGCGGCGCTCTTCCTCCTAACCGAGGTTTTCATTGTTGTGAGCATTTCTGTTGAGGATTGGCAGCGGGGGTGGGGTGGGGGTGTTTGGTTTTTATTCCCCCCCCGTCTGCTGGGTAGTTGCAGCAGGTTTTGGTCACTTCACATGACCCTGGGACACTGTGACCGTCATAATTATGAATCAGTTGCCAAGCATCTGAATACAAATCACAAGATCCTGAAGATGCTGCAATATTCCAGCTGATCGGCGCTTCTTCAGGGCTCAGCAGAAGCACCAGGATCAACGCCGAACTCCAGCTGGAGCCTGGTGCTGATCCTGGTGCTTCCACTGAGCCCTGACAGCCCCGAAGAAGCACCAATCAGTTGGAAAGCGGCACTGATCTTCCGCTGAGCCCTGACAGCCCTGCAGCTCCAGCCGTCTCTCGCTCAGGCTTGTGCGGTGCTGCCACTGGTTCAGCTCATTCCCCTCCCCCACTATCACTTTTCTAGGATGGTCATGTACCACCTACCAGGTGCCAATGTACCACAGGTGGTACCCATACAACTGGTTGAAAAGCCCTGCTCTACATAACAGCTTTCCTTGATTTTCTCTTCTTCCCATATTGTTCTCTTTTGCAAACATTAGGTTAATACAGTTCTTAGTATTTTAGTAACAAAGAGGCTAAATAAAAACATTTTTTCTTACATTTATCCAATTAGTAATAGCATCAGTATAGAACTTCTTTTCTAGTTAGTCCTTTTGGTTGTGTTATATGTCCTGTTTTCAACATTCTCATTTAGACTTTTCCCCCACAAAATCATTTTTATCTGTTAAGATTTTCTCAAAATTGATATTCAAAGTTGAATATCTAAGCTGTTTCCCTCACAATAATCCTCCCAACAATTACTTTTCTCATATCATAAAAAATACACTACTCAGAATAAGAAAGAGAAAGAAAAACATATATCTCTCAAACTATATATATATATATCTTATAACTCTATTCCATTCAATAGTCAATGATTGAGCAGACCATATTGTATTTTAACCATATTCAAACAAATGCTTAATCTTTAAAATTGCTTCTAATCCCTTGGATCTGATTTTAGTCTTTTTCTTTCGCCAAACAGCTTTTCTCATCCATCTATTCCACTTAGTTAAAAAGTCTTGCCATTTTCTTGTGGATGTTGTTAAGGATGGAAGAGACAAATCAGGTAAGATTTGATTTCTTTTATCTTTTTTTGTCTCTCAAGTCGTAGATTTTTTTAGTATCTCTGTAATCTATTTTATCAGGCTTTTCTTCTTATCTTCGGCTTTGTTTTGTGATTCTGGGGTGTGGACTATCTCTTCCAGTACTGGTACTTCAGTCACATCTTGTGTGTTTTCCTCCATCTGTGTTAAATCACAATCCCTTCCACTGATAGATTCTTTCATTTTCTGAAAATTCTTATGTTGTGAGGTTAACATAAAGATATGTTCATTTATGTCATCAAAGTTGTTTTTAATTTCATTGTGGTTTAGAGCCATTGTTGTTTGAATTAGTTGCAACATAGCAAGCATTTCTTCCTGGAATATATTTGACTTTTCTTGACAAGTTCTTTTTGCAAGCTCTTGAGATTCCATGATAGCTAGAATTCAATTTTTTTTTCTTTCTCTGAAAACAGCTTTAAAGTCAGAGTCAATAGGTGTTTATCATCCAGGAAGGTCAGTTATGTTCTTTTCAATTATACTTTGCTTATTGTGGCTGGCCCAGAATGTTTTGTTTAGCTCTTTTTAAAGATCAAAGAAATAGGTTATCTCATTCTGGTGTCCTGCAATACTTATAACAAAGCAGCTAAAGTTATATATTCTCTTCCACCACGAGATGTCAGCAACAGTATGTTTCTGTCCCCCTTAATAGTTTAATTTGCCACTTCCTTCCATGGGAGGGCGGGGCAAAGCTCCCCCTCCTTTTCACTTTTGGAGGCTTTTTTTGCTTCTTGCAGTATCTTTTCCAAAAGTTCAGAATATAGAGTAAGAGAGAGAAGATCAAATTTCTCACCCAGTTTCAGCATGCTGTTCACCGATGTTCTGGTGAGTACTTGTGGACTTTGGCTGCAAGTAGCTTGGGCTGGTTACCGAGATGGGGCCAGCCTTTCTCCTGTCAGGTTAGAGGGAATTTCCCAATCAAATGGGACAAGCACCGTCGTTCCCAGATCACTGGGGCACCCCTCTTTCTTCGCTGCCTCTTCGGGGTGGCTTTAGATCCATTTAGAGTCCCCCGGCAGGGCGAAAAGAGCTGCGGGAAGGGGAGCTCCCCAATCCCGTGGCCGTACACTACCGGGCAAACCCGGAAGTCTGAATGATGATCCTTTTATGACTTGTGGACTTCAATTCCCAGAATTCCTGAACCAGGAATACTGGCTCAGAATTTCTGGGAGTGGTAGTCTTCAAGCCATAAAGGGGCTTCAGTTCCCCACCTCTGTTCTAGAAGAAAGTGATCTGCCCATCCTGAGCCATAGGGCAGGATGAAAAGAAAACCCCACTGAAAAAGAAAAGGATAGACTAGAAGAAAGGGGTAAGGGCACAGGACGCTATGTGTCTCTGGATAAACATTATCAAAAAGTGTTTTTTTTTCTAGCTGGAAAAAAAAATCCCTGTATAAGGAGGTTCATAATTAGCCTAAATTCTTGGTTCTATTGTTCCCAGGCTATAGAGACCCCTTGTCCTAAAGGTCAAATATCTTGAGCTATCAGTTCTCCATTTTATTAAAAGGCTTTCCTCATTTGGGTCTCTGTTACAACAAGCAGGTTTCCATGGGCCGAGTTTACTAATCAAATTATTGTATTTTATTAATCTAGACTTTTACACAGTGTTTGGGCCTCCCTAACTAACTATGCTGTTGCTCTCATCTCACTTCCTGTTTCTTCCAGCCGCTACAGATTATACTTCTGCATTGTATAAATCACTTCTGGGACCATTTCTTCAAGGAACACACAATAAAGTCAACAGTATGAGTAGAAGAGTAATGAAGTAATTTATTACCATTTGTAATGCAGAAAAAATGTACAACGCAGTGTTCTGCAGTGTTCCATTGATATCTTGAAAACAGAATTTAGGTACTGATATACTTTAATGTATGTGTGCAAGGAATATATAGGATATGCACACTTTCCCTCCTTTCCTTGGAGGTATAACTATGAGGATTATCACAATGAATTTGTTCTCTTCAGTACAATATTTTCCATTAGATTTTCTGTCATATAATTCCTAATTGCCCAGTGTCACAGTACAACTGTTGTAATTTGCACAATGAAAGGGATGAGAGAAAAACAAACTACATGAAGCATATACTCTGGGAACTATTAGGGAGGGGCTGCCTTCATCCTCTTTCTCTGACGCAAACTATCTGAACTGAGATGTCTCTTACTCCTCTGAAAGGCAACCCTCCCTCCTGGGGATCCAGACCACCACATCATAGCAGAGTCTACACATCAGAATCTCCTTTGGTCTCCAGAGTCAACATTTTTTTTCTTACATGAAAATGTTGCATATATTAATAAATATAGTGCAATATCCTATTTTTTGAAAACATGATTATATCCCACCCAGTGAACAGCATCGCTCACTCCACAAGGAAATAAAAGAGACATAAAACATCAAGCCTGTTTTATCATCTGTGATTAAAGAGGAAGCATGTATCAGAGTAGCATTGTATTTACAAGAGAAGTGGGAGACTGTTTAGGTGATGTTTAAAAATCTTTTAAACACATGACACGACAAGGGCACTTAGCCCCTCCTTGGCAGACCCAGGAGGCTAAGCAAGTTTAGCTCTGGTTAATATTTGGATGGGAAACCGCTAGGGTTGAAAGCTAGATGAGAGGTTGAGGGACAACACATCCTTAAGAGAAGAACAGAGTTGGAAGGGACCTTGGAGGTCTTTTAGTCCAACCCCCTACTCAAGCAGGTAACCTTATATCATTTCAGATAAGTGGCTGTCCAGTCTCTTCTTAAAGCCTCCAGTAATGGAGCACCCACCACTTCTGAAGGCAAGCCATTCCACTGGTTAATTGTTCTTACTGTCAGGAAGTTTCTCCTTAGTTCCAGGTTGCTTCTCTCCTTGATTAGTTTCCATCCATTGCTTCTTGTCTTGCCTTCTGATGTTTTGGAAAACAGGTTGACCCCTTCTTCTTTGTGGCAGCCCTTCAAATATTGGAACACTGCTGTCATGTCACCCCTAGTCCTTCTTTTCACTAGATTAGATATACCCAATTTCTGCCCAATTCCAAATACCCAATTCATAGCCAATTCCATACCAATTCTTGAAGAAGGCAATGGAAAAGCTTCTACCATAATGCAGCAAAGAAGGTTGGAAGAATGCAGTCACCAGGAATCGAACAATCTACTGATGTTTTTAATTAAGTTATGTTTGTTTCACAATGAAGAGCACTGAACCTTTGGGCTAGGATGCACTGAAAATGATCTGACTTCCCATTCTGCCTGCCCACAGATCAATAAGGCAGCAATAATCTCAAAATTCAAAATATTGTTTGTCTAAACAGCAAATAACAATCTTGAAAATTACTATGATAAAAAAACCCTGTATGAATTGCCATTTCGTAATTTAAAAAAATAAAGAAATTATTAAATGAAAAAAAGGTGGCTGTGTGGTTTCATTCCATTCCACCAGGCAAAAATATCTGTTACTTTAAGAGTTTTGATAGTAATGACAAAGAAAGAGAGAGAGAAAGAGATTAAGATTAAATCTTCCAGCTGCTGAGACATCCTTTAAGAGATTACAGAATCATAGTCCTGGTATGAAGGAAAAAAATAGAATTTAATAGTATGGCATTTGAACTATTTTTTTACTATCTATTTTTATTATAGACTTGTCATACATTTCTGGAAGGGGCGTTGGTCTTACCTGAACGCCTTTTCTCAGTACGGAGATGGATAATCCACGGATGGGTTTTCTCTGTCTGCCTGCTCTTGAGACCAAGTAGCCAAAGCTTGACACGCCCCCACTTCCTGTGGAGTCCATTCTTAACGAGGGCGAATTGGCTGATGATTGACGAGGTATTGGCTCTCAGCTCCCTACTAGCGGCCTGCTGGCCTTGGGGTGGGTGTGGATTATCCATCTCCGTACTGAGAAAAGGCGTTCAGGTAAGACCAACGCCCCTTCTCCAGTACAGGAGATGGATAATCCACGGATGGGACGTACCAAAGCCTCACTGTCCCAAGGGGTGGGAAACAGATAAGGCCGGTAGATTGATCTCTGAGAGAACTTGCTGGAGGACCCTCCTACCAAAGGAGGCGTCCGCCGATGCAAAGCGGTCTATCTTGTAGTGTCGTATAAACGGGGAAGGCGAGGACCATGTCGCGGCCCTGCAAACTTCCTCGATTGACGCCTGGGTAGCCCATGCCGCCGAAGTTGCAGCGCTTCGGGTGGAATGGGCTGTGAGATGACTTGGGGGCGGCAGGGATGATACATTGTAAGCTTCTGTGATACAGCTTCGGATCCACCTTCCAATGGTGCCCGCGGAAACTTTCCGCCCCAAGGTGCCCGCTTGGAAGGACACAAATAGGGCCTCCGATTTGCGGAAGGGTTCTGTATGCTTTATATAACGCCGCAAGGCTCTGCGGACGTCCAATGTATGCCACTGCCGCTCCCGGTCATGTGTTGGATTTGGACAGAAGTTTGGGAGAATTACTTCCTGTGTCCTGTGAAAGAGTGAATTCACCTTCGGTATGAAGGCAGGATCTAACCTAAGGACCACCCTGTCCTTGTGGAAAATGCATAGGTCGTTTCTGACTGACAGTGCGGCCAGTTCCGAAATTCGTCTGGCCGATGTGATGGCAATCAGGAACGCCACCTTTAGCGACAGGTGTCGCAAGGAAACGGTCGCCAATGGTCAAATGGTGACCGAGTGAGTGCGTGAAGGACTCGCGGTAGTTCCCAGGACGGGTACCTGTGAATTACTGGAGGTCTGGTGTTATAGGCGCCCTTGATAAAGGCGCGGATCCTGGGGTGGTGAGCTAAGGGAACCGAATCCGTGCAGGTGAGGAGGGTGGACAAGGCCGCCACTTGCCTGCGGATGGTCGCGGGGGCGAGGCCTCTGTCTAGTCCCTCCAAGAGGTAATCTACTATCTGAGGGATGTAGAGTTTGTGTAAGTCAAACTGCCGTTCCCTGCCAAGTGGAGTCAAATGGTGACCGTGAGTGCGTGAAGGACTCGCGGTAGTTCCCAGGACGGGTACCTGTGAATTAGGAGGTCTGGTGTTATACCCTTGATAAATTGGATCCTGGGGTGGTGAGCTAAGGGAACCGAATGGTGCCGGGGAGACAAGGCCGCCACTTGCCTGCGGATGGTCGGGGGGCGAGGGTCTGTCTAGTCCCTCCAAGAGGCATCTACTATCTGAGGGATGTAGACATGTAAGTCGGCCGTTCCCTGCACCAAAGGCAAAAACCAAGTGGAGTCATAAATGCTTTGAGACGGCGTGAAGCTTGAATTATGGTAATGGCCTTAATAGTTCCTGTGCCATTATCTGGCGCTCTGCCGCGGTCAGTTGTAACCTTGGGGTTCCGGGTGACTGATCCCTGTCGAACCCGGATGGGCGACTTTGAACAGTTCGGCACCACACCTGTGGACAAATCTGTACTGATCCTGAATCAGCTTTCGGATGACCGCCGGTATGAGTGGTAGTGGGGGAAAGGCATAAAGCAGACCCTGAGGCCACTGAGTTCTCAGAGCGTCCGTCCCCTCTGCTCGCGGGTTGAAGTAATGAGAGTAAAATCTGGGGAGCTGGGCATTGTCTGATGATGCGAACAGATCGAGGATCGGGTACCCGAACTTGCAGGAGATGTCTAGGAACAAGTTCGGGTGTAGCCCCCACTCCGAAGGGTCCACTGTGGTGCGGCTTAGGAAGTCCGCTTGCTGGTTGTTGACCCCCGATATGTGTTCCGCTTTTAGTGACTTCAGATTGGGCTCTACCCAGCTGAATAGGAGTCGTGACTCTGTCATCAGGGTTTTTGATCTGGTCCCCCCCTGCCGATTGATGTGCGCCTTGGCTGCTACGTTGTCTGTTAGGACTAGAACGTGGTGGCCTCTGATTCTGTCTTTGAATTGTTGCAAGGCTAGGTGGATAGCCCTGAGTTCTAGCCAGTTGATGTTGTTTCTCAGATCCGTGGCGGACCAACGTCCCTGTACAAACTGGGAGTCCAGATGGGCTCCCCAACCATACAGACTGGCGTCTGTAGTGATGGTAACTCTGACTGGTTCCTTGAAGGGTGACCCCTTGGTCACGGCCCGAGAGCACCACCAGCGTAGCGCCCTGCGGATTTGTGCCGTGACCCTGACTAGGTGGTTGGATGCGCTGGTGTTCTGCCGTTGGTAAGGGAGCAGAAACCACTGTAGTTCCCGTAGGTGGAGCCTGGCCCAGGGTACAATGGCTATGGCCGATACCATCTTGCCCAATAATTGGGAAAGTGTTAGTATCGGAACTGAACGTTGCCTGTGAACCCAGCGAGCCAGTTCCCTGATGCCGGCCACCCGGTCTTGGGAGAGATAGACCATACAGTTGGTTGTGTCTATCATGGCCCCCAGATGCAGCAGCCTGGACGAGGGAACTGTCTGGCTCTTCTGAAAGTTTACTGAGAATCCGTGTAATTGGAGGATGCGAATGACGGTCCTTACGTCCGCCTGAGCTGTCTGTAGGGATGTTGCTTGGATTAGTATGTCGTCTAGGTAACATTGGACGCGTATTGGGATTTTTCTCAGTTTGGCGGCTACCGCTGCTAGTATCTTGGTAAATACCCTGGGTGCCGAAGATAGACCGAAGGGGAGAGCTCTGTATTGGAAGTGTTTTCCCCCATAACAGAAACGTAGGAACCGGCGGTGGTTTGGGTGGATAGGGATGTGAAGGTAGGCTTCCGTGAGGTCTATCGATGCCAGGAAGTCTCCTTCTCTGATGCTTCCCAGGATGGACTGAAGGGATTGCATCTTGAATTTTTTGTATGTGATGTAGCGGTTGAGGTTTTTTAGGTCCAGGATTGCCCTCCATCCTCCTGAAGTCTTTGGAACCACGAAGAGGATGGAGTAAAATCCTCTGCCTCTGTATTCCGCTGGGACCGGTTCTATGGCTTGAATGTCCAACAGGTGTTGGATGGCCTCCTGCATGAGTTTGCGTTTGGTGGGGTTCCTGGAGACCGAGCAGTTGATGAGTCGGTCTGGGGGTGTGACCAGGAACTCCAGGGACAGCCCGGACTGGATGGTTTGTAATACCCAGTTGTCCGTGGAGGTCTGCTCCCACTGGTGGAAGAAGTGAGCTAGTCTTCCTCCAATGGGTAGGTCTATGTAGGAGTCATTTTGTCTTCCGGTACGGACGACCCGTTCCACGAAAGGATCGTCTTGACTGGTTTTGTTGTCTGGGCTGGAACCCCGGTCTGTTGTAGGGGCGGCCGTATGGTTTGTTCTGCCTGGGAGTGAATGGCTTGGGTGCCTGACTGATAGGCGTGGTTGTCGGTTGGTGAAAGGACTGCCTACGAAAGTAAGGTGTGGTACGTTTGTCTGACCTTTTGTTCAAGTGTGCCATGACCTTCCGCTTGTCTTTGTTCTCTACAAGATAGGGGTCCAAGGCCTCCCCAAACAGACCGTTGCTTGAGTAAGGGGCGGTCGCTAGCCGCCACTTAGCCTTGGTGTCAGCTTGCCAGTGTTTTAGCCATAGCATTCTCCTGGCAATTATGTTGGATGCTATGGATCTGGATGAAAAAATGGCCGATTGGAACGTTGCGTCTGCAGCGTATTCCGTGGCTGCTACCATCTTAGCCAGGTCCTGGTGTGTTCGTATGTCCTCCATAGGAACTATGGTTTGTAGTTGTTGCAACCAGATGAGGGTGGCCCGGACAAAAAAGGAGGCCGAGGTGGCTGCTTTGATGGCCCATGCCGCTGTCTGGTGGGTTTTGCGAAAGGCTTGTTCCCACTTTTTGTCATCTGCCTTAAGGGCCTCCACTAGGTCCCCAGCCATGGCTGTCTGGGAGACCAAGGGGGTCCAGGCTTCATCTACTTTAGGAATTTCTAAGGCCTCATTGAGGTCTGTGGCAGTGCTGTATAATTTTTTGTCCGTACCACTCACTGATGGGAAGGAAGCGGGAGAGTCCCATGGCTTCTTGATCCCTTTCAGGAAAATGGCGGGGCAAGGTATATGGTGTTGCGTTGTCACCTTTTCTACGAATACGGGTCTGGATGTGGTGGCCGGTGTCGCTTGCGGCTGAGAAAACTGATCCGTCCCCATGTCCGCAATGGCTGTGGCCTTGCGTAGTATCGTGAGGAAGCGGTTGGGATTAAATAATCCCCCTGAGGGGGGCTCAGGGGGAAGTTCCTCATCCTCTGACATAGAGATCCCAGGTTGATCCTCCTCTTGTGGTGAAGAATAACCACTCATGGAGGACTGGGCCGGGGAGACGGGTTCCTGAATGCCTGAGGACTCTGAGGGGAGTTCCGAGTGTGGCATGGCTGAGATGGAGGGCCCCTGGTCGTGGTGGGCGGAGCGCTGTGCTAGGGCTCGGTCCACCACTTTGGTTAATAGGGCCTCTAGCCGTCCATCTGCCCAGATGTCCCCTATGTCATTACCTTTGGGTGTGGTGACCGCAGGTGGAGAGTTGGACTCAGTGGTTGTGCCTGCCGCCGTGGTTGTTTGTTGGGCTGATGTAGATGGCGGATCCAGTGGTTGCGGTGTTCCTGGAATGGACCACGCGCTCTGGGTTGATGTGGATGGACCCAATGGTAATTCCATCTCGGTGGCCGCTATTTGAACCAATTCCAATTGGGCCTGCCTCTGCGCTCTGGAGAACTCCTTCTCCAGGGCCTGGTGCCTACGGCTGGCTTGCTTTTCCACCAACTTGGAGGGCCTCTTGAGTGAGTGTTTTGTCTTCGCTTTGCACTTGCCTGCCGCCTTCTGGTCAGAAGATGTGTTGCAGCCGTAATTGGGAGATGGAGGGGTCGTGCTCATGGATTGAGGCAACGAGGGTCCCTCCATTCCGCTTGAGCAGTCCCAGAAAAACTGAGAAGACGCTCAGGCAGGCAAGTATTGGCGGGAGCGAAATTGGAACAAGTACCAGGACTGTTCCCCTGATCACCCGACCACAACAAAAATATTCTCTCTGGGCTAAGGTCACGGTAGCTGAGGGAGGTACCGAAGGCACGTTTGGAACCACTCTTTGGGTTCCGCCCGGAGGCCTTAGGTGACCAGGCAACGTGCACCAGTAGAAAAAGGAAAAGGGAGGCAAAAAATATCAGTGGCGACCTCAAAAGGGTCTGTAGGCCTGACTTAATACACAGCAGGTATCAAATGGCGGTCACCTAGAGCGGAATTTATTCTTATTAATACTATTACTATTATACTAATAATAGGAACAACAATAATAATAAAATAATAATAATAATAACAACAACAACAATAATGGTGATGATGATAATATTGTGTGTTCTGTCTTTAGGCCTGTTGGCCCTGCAGTCGCTTAATTTTTAGCTTTAAAAAAAAATTTTTTTTAATTATTATTATTATTATTTTTAAAATTTATGTATCTATTTTTATTATTATTATATTTTGTCCTATTATTATATGTGTGTATCGGGGGTGGAGCGCTGGTTGTGTGCTCCTATTCCGCCTCTATCAGTGATTCCAGATATGATGTAGAGCTTCCTTAAGCTCGGTTTGCCTTTCTCTGGCAAGAGATGGCAGCCACAGCTCGTTTCTCCCTGAAAAAGGGCTTTGCGGATCCCAGGAGGGTTCTCTAGCCTCCGTTTCTTGGTTGGGGCTTACTCCCTTCCTGTGCTTCGTTTCCCTCTGAAAATAAGCTCCGCAGCCTCCCAGAAGCTGCTTGTGCCCGGGGATTTAAATTTGGCGCGCTGGTGACGTTTTAAGGGAATCCCAGTCAGGGATTGCCTTTGTTGTCTGAAAACGGCAACTAAAATGGCGCCCGCGGTTGCCCTGGGCTGCTAGGGAATCTCCGATGATCCGAATTCAAGTTTGAATCCGGACCTGGAGATTGTTATTTTTTCCCCCAATTTGAGGAAAAAATCCCTTGGAAGGTTGGGGAGAAAAGCTCAGCAAGTGGTCTCTGCTGATGCCTTTCCCCCCCCCCTTTTCCACCTCCAGAGCCCTGGGGCTGACTGGGATCCGTGGGGAGTTTCCCCCCCACACACCCCCTTTTTCAATTTTAATATAGGATCAGGGATGATCCCAAGGAAAACTTAGTGGTTGGGGAAAAGGTTCAGCAAGTAGTCTCTGCTGATGCCTTCTTCCCCCCCTTTTCACCCCCCAGAGCCCTGGGGCTGGCTGATATCTGTGGGGAAATTTCCCTCCCCACCAATCCCCTTTTTAATTTTAGGTTTGAGATCAGGACTGATCCCCAGAAAATTTTGTGGTTAAATTCCTATAGGTGGCAATTTTTTTTTGGAAGGGGAAGCCAATTATCAAGGGATAATCAATCAATGGATTTCTTGTCTAACCTGATAAGCTGAGAGCCACGCCAAAACAAGTCTTCTTCGAGCAGAGACCAAGTTAAGAATGGACTCCACAGGAAGTGGGGGCGTGTCAAGCTTTGGCTACTTGGTCTCAAGAGCAGGCAGACAGAGAAAACCCATCCGTGGATTATCCATCTCCTGTACTGGAGAACAATTTCTTCTCAAAAATATATTTACATGAAAAACAGATATGTATTACACTGAGGATGTATGAAATTATTTTTCAAAACAACATACTCCAAATTTAGCCTGGTAGTTTAAAAAAACATTTTATTATTGGATTTATAGGACATGTCTTCATTCCTGAACCAATTGCTTCACTTTATTGCCCATATTGTTACTGTCTGCCATATCTGTTTTTATCCAGTCTCCTGAAATTTTGCCTTAAGAGATTTGGACAAAAATGTGGTTTAAGGATATTTAAACTCCTCTAAGGGAAATTCATGATTTCCCAAAGAATACCAAAGCTGTCATCAGGCTCATAGCATATGAAATAAGATTAATTACCATGAAATTCAGATAGCCACCTTCCAGGATAGCCAAGGAATTACCTCGAGCAACATTTGCTAGTGGAAAGAAAAGTTATAAATTTCATAAATATATATTTAAATAGAGAGATAAATAGATGACAGCCTCATGTGGAAAAGGCTAGGTATCTTCCTGAAACCAAGCACTGTATTGCCTGCATTTTAGACGAACTGAACTCTAGTTTATAGATGGCTCAATGAATATAAAATACAGAAAAATATAAAATATAAAAATATAAATTCACAAAATTACAAACAGATAAATAAAGAACTGGAACACCATGGTATCTGATACTGCACAATGTCATCATAAAAAACAGATTGCAGTCCATGAAAACATAGGCCATAATAAATATGTTAAGTTTCTAAACTATCTCAAGATTTATTACAACTTGGCTCCAACAAAATAACACAGCTATCTTTAGGGAAACCTTAAAAATCAGAAATGATTTGGTTGAAAATGAAATTACTACATTGCTGTCAGAAGTATCAGAATGTCATAGGTCTTAAACCTTTAAAATTATACAAAAGATCCACACAAAAGCACTTAGAGAAAGATCAGAGTGTTAGTTATTAAGGAATTACAGGGCTTTGTGCTGTTTTTTGCTGCAAGATATATGTACTCCACTTTGAAACTTGACTATAATGGAAACTGTAATGCAGTGTAAACCGCAACTTAGTACCTGATTTGTACAAAATACAACCACCCCCCCCAAAATGTACAGTTCAACTAGGGAATGAAAATAATCTTAGTATTATAAACAAGCATAGAAGGATGCTTAAAATAATCACTGTAGGTTTCATTTATAGTTGCTAAAAGCTATGTAGAAAGAGAACACAACAGGGCTTGAATATATTCTTTTAAAAAAACTAGCAGATTTGCAAAGCACAATCAAGAAATGGTAAAGATCAAGAAATGATGAAGTGAAATTATGTTCTAAATAGTGTAGTAAATCAGCGCACACACCCACACACACCTTACAGCAGTGGTTATCAACCTTTTTAATGCCGTGACCCCCAACTGGTCGTAAGTCGAGGACTACTCAACCGGTCGTAAGTCGAAGACTACTCAACTGGTGCAGCACCGTTTGCAGAATGGGACTTTTGGCGGGCTCAGCAGGGCAGAGACAGCCTGGACAATTCCTATTGGCTTTTGAAAGCCAATAGAATTAGACTCTATTCAAGAGAGTCTATTCTATTGGCTTCCAAAAGCCAACAGAATAAAAGGGAGTAGCACAGCTAAGGAAAAGGGGGGGAAAAATGGCGGACTGCGTTGTTTGGCAACCCCCGTGAAATGGTCGTTCAACCCCAAATGGGGTCCCGACCCACAGGTTGAGAACCACTGCCTTAGAGAATGAAATGTTTTGGAGAATATTTCCCCTAAAGGAGAAATGGAGAAAATTCTTAACAAGGCAGAAAGCAGCCCCAGCTTCAAGCAAAAGATGAAGAGGCCAGTCTGAATGTATCCATTCAGAAACATTGGACCACTGTTTTCATAAGCAAAGAGCAAACAGAGGCTCCAAATGAGCAACACAATTAGGCAAGCCAAATATTGACAAGATTAGCTCAGACAAATACTTAGGATTTGCATTTCCCCTTTTGCCTATAGAGCAGACATGTCAAACTCGCGATGTCATGTGATGTCACGCAACATATTGGGACGGTTTTGCCATTGCCGGCAATGGGATGGGCTATAGAGCCACCATGATCCCTACATGACCCCATAGGAATCTGGCAATAGCCATTAGAATATTAAAGAACATCTCAAATAAAAGCCCAAAGAAGGTATAAAACCCACCTACTCTCAACTCCATTTTGTCCCAGAATTACATGCTGTTGTTGATTCTGCTCAGCACTGAACCTTTTTTCCTAAACAACCAGCCTCCATTTTATTTCCAGCATCTTAGCCTCCATTTTATTCCCAGTGTCTTACTCCCGGCTTAGAACTGGACCTGATTTTTCTTCCTGTAATAATCCACACCAACATATTTTCTATTGTTTGCATGGTTGCAGGCAATACAATTTATTATGAATCATGCCCTATCCACATTAACTGTAATCATGTTTTAAATAGATGAATCATAATTAGCTAGGGACACACTAAAAATTGAAAGACATCTGGAGATTATGTAGAATCACAGAAAACTTGCCTAGTACTTTGTCACTTTATCAGAGGCTGGTTTTTCCAATCCAGTATTGTCAGCATTTGTTTACAGTAGATCTTCAAAGATGCCCTACCACTCAGCTGCAACCTTTCCTTTTACCAAACTCTAAGAGTTCTGACTGCTTTCACTGCCTCTTTGACTTTGCAGATAGACCCCGACTTACAATCACAATTGGCAGTGGAATTTCCATCACAAAGAGATGTAGTTGTAGTCAGGTGGCTTCATTGTTTAACAACCGCAAATATATTGGTTGTCATCGTAACTCCAGATGCATGGGTCATTAAGTGGAAGGGGAAAGGAGTCCCAGGTAAGGGGAGTGAGGCCACCACAGAGGGGTTGGGAGAGGCCCTGAATGACTGATCGCAGACTGTGTACAGATTGGCAGGAACGGAGGTACTGCAGTACAGTGGGAGCACAGCAAGGCCAGGGAAGAGCATGAAGCACCTTCTTGGTGCACTGCAGTTGTGGGGCTGCAAGAAGCCCCTAAAGTACAGTGAAGCTGCAGCAAGGTTACAGCTACCTTAACACAGCCTAGCAGCACACTGCAAAGAGGCTTTTTTGTGCATCGCAGCTCTGGGACAACAAAAAGCGACAAGGCGATGCAGTGCAAAGCCTAGCTCCAGCCCAGCAAGGTGGTGTAAAGGAACTTCTTAGTGCCCTGAAAAGCCACAGTTGGCCCAGTCTAGTCCCAGCCACAACTGCCGAAAGCCCTACAGACCATCAGCCCTTCAACTGACCTTGTCTGTCTTATTGCTCCCACAGTTGACAAGGCATGCTTGGCCTGATCCTTCGTGAAACAGCTGCTGGCTACATGAAGCCATTTCCCTCAGGTCTCATGAGGAAATTTGTGTATATGACCTGGGAAAATAAACTTTGTGTGGTTAGTAGCAACTCATGAAGAGCCAATCCAGACATGCTTGGTCAACCGCAGGAGAAAGAAAACATGGAAGTCAGCTAGGACAGCAGAGGTCATGGAATGCAGGAGGCCAAAAGGACATTGATAGAAGTGAGAATAAGCAGGTGTGTAGGTCGTCCTAAGTGTGGGCAGGTAGCCAAGAACCCAAATTTTGATCACATGACCATGACACTTCAGTCACTATAACTTTGGGGACTGGCCCTCAGTCCCTTTCTTCAATGTTGTCATAACTTCGAACTATCATTGAACAAATGGTCAAAAGATGAGGACTCCCTTTACTTCAGTTTTAGGGGGTTTTTTTCCTAAGGTTCTTGGAGACAAATCATTTGTCTCTCAGCACTGTCTCTAATTTTATCTTCAGTCAGTTGCCCTTTGCATTTGGTTTGAAGGTCTGCCGCCTTCAACGAGAGCTTTGCAATTTGGAGTTTTGTAATGACATTCACAATAGGCTTTGCTTAGAGTTACTGACCAGAAAGTAAAAGCTTCTTTTATTTCAGAAGAATTAATAATCAAACACAAAATTAGCAGTTGCATGAGCCAACAGGGCACTGCAAGCATCTATTGTATAGCTAGATCAAATTTCTGTCCAAACATAACCTAATTTTGCCAAGCAGTAGGTATCAATTCCACATACCAACGCTTTCATTTTGTCAAACTGATGAAGCAGAAAACCTCACTTTTTTGACATTTCCCCCTGATTATCTGGCACTATAGTAATTATCAGCCACCCAACCTGGCACCCTCATAAAGAAAATTGAAGTTAGCCTCACCTTCACCTCCACTGTCAGAATTTCTACATTGTGTCCTTCTAAATTCCCAATGTTTCAATGAACTGAAAAATACATTATATTTCACTTTCATCCTTGAAAATGGAAACGGCCATTTAGACTTAATCGTTTCAATCTTCTTCTATTCAAAATATTTCTTTAAACTTAAAGATTGAGGTGCTCCTGAAAAAACTCTCTCCACACAGATTCTGATAAAATCTTATAGGTTCATATTAATAAAAGCACATCAGAAAGTACATATAAAACCAGCAAAAATGAAAGCAACATATAATGGCATTCATTAAACAAATATGGTTTGAAATGAGAACAGTCTCCACATTTTTAGGAAGCCAATAATATAAAAGGAAAACTGAACGTCTTTGGGTCAATCACTATCTCTCACCCTAGGGGTATACAGGCAGTCCCCAAATTATGACCAGTTGCTTAGCAACTGTTTGTAGTTACAACGGACTTTCCAAAGGTACTTATAACCAGGTTCCAAAATTTTAATGGTGACCTCCCCATGGTCACATGATCCCATTTCAGGTACTTAACCAGCCCACATTTACGACTGTTTGTAGATCCCACGGTAACATGATCGCAACTTACAGTGATTTGCTGAAAACCAGTGTTTACTTTCAGTTTTCAGCAAAATTGGCCCATAGCAAACAGTGGGGTCACTTAACTACTGCAGATTCAGTTAATGACCATGGTGATTCACTTAACAACCACCATAAAAAAGGCTGTAATGACCCCCTTTACAATCATCATGACTTACAACTGTAACAGGCAAACTTCACTATGTCATACATTGAGGACTATCTGTAAGTCTGTCAGAAACATAAATCTAAGAAGAAGAGGAAAACACGGGCACCAAAAAAGTTCTCTATTTTAGAAGCAAACAGAGAAAGATTTTAAGAGTGCTACCAAGCATGCAAGTTTGCACTCTATAATAAATTAATGGTAAAGCAGTTTTAGTCAAAGGTCCTACAGCATGGGAACAAGGGAAGATTTACTATTTTATGCTGTACTCCAGTTGAAATCAGAACAGAAATTCAGAATATTCAACAGTATTGTCACTGTTAAAAACCACTCCCCACATTACCGAAATAATAATTTAGCATAGCTAAATTTGCTTTAATCTATTGGGCAGAGATGGGAGGGAGAAGGCTCCTCTATGCCAATTCAGAACTATCTGTAAGGCTTTTGGGTGCTGTTCCCCCTTTGTGATCTGCCCTTCCTCACTCATGAAAATTATTTCAAAATAATAATAGAATTCTCTATTACTAGATGAGTATGCATGCATCTAATCCAAAATCTTAGGGAGATTTCTTAGATACAGAAAAGAGATAGAAAAAACTTGAATAATCAAGATAAAAGAAGAGCGCAGTTATTCTCTCCTATATAAATGCAGGACACTAACCTATAAATTAAAATCACCCTGCGCCTAGAAATACTATGCAAGAGTCTCAGCATGGATAATTCTATATTCTAGGCACATGTAATCAATACAATAAGCGGTATATAAGTCTCATAAATAAATAAATAAATAAATAAATAAATAAATAAATAAATAAGGTTCTGAAATATTGCAATGATGTTTACGCTCCTATTCAATTTTCCTCTCAGCTGCCAAAACCAGGCAGGAAAAGAAATCAACCCCAACCCTTCGCAGCAGCCAGGTTGGGTGACATACTGGTTATAGCATGGTGCATTTGGAGATGACCTGTTCAGGAAGCTGGTGTAAGAAAATTAAATTAAATGAAGGAAAAGAAGGGTAGACTATCTAAAAAGCATCTACAATTCCAATAATAAAATCAGAATTGAGCACAAAATTAACAGAAATGTTCTATGGGTTGGTAAGACAATATTTGCCACACGAAAACCTTATTCTCAAACTGAAGGTGTGAGAAACCTTAGCCCAGGGGTCTTCAAACCTGGCCCTTTTATGACTTGTGGACTTCAATTCTCAGAATTCCTCAGCCAACGTGCCTGGCTGAGGAATTCTGAGAGTTGAAGTCCACAAGTCTTAAAAGGGCCAAGTTTAAAGACCCCTGCCTTAGCCTGTGCTAGAATACTAAACATGCAATTCACTCAACTCCTAGTGCTGTAGAGGGCATTATTTCTCAACCTTGGCAGCTTGAAGACGTATGGACTTCAACTCCCAGAACCTCCCAGTCAGCCATGTTGTTGGCTGGGGAATTCTGGGAGTTGAAGTCCACAGATCTTCAAGCTGTCAAGGTTGAAAAACACTGCTGCAGAATATGAGTGAGGGTTGTGAAGATTCTTTGCTGTCCAAGGACTGGACACACCACAGTGTAAAAGATCTGAACACAATGCTTTATTATGGCACATGCCTTCCTCAACAATGAGGCTATTGCTCTGGGTTAACTCCACCTTTCTAGGCTTGGCAAGTTGATGTTGTCATCTAAATACATCTTTAATACACAGTCCAGGCAAATGTTTCCAAATCTAGTGACACACAAACTTTGCCTCCTTCAAAAACTTCTTGCACTAGTTGGGATGAGATGCTGCCTCAGCGTGGTTGCTCCTTTTCTGGTTGCTGCTGAACTCCAGGCTCTGCCCTGCCCTTAGACAGTGTTGCTTTTGAATAGTCAAGCCAAGTTTCGGGCAGGAATCCCACTAGGATAGGCTGCTTACTGCAGGTCGGGATCCTGAGTGTTCTGATAGTTGGCTTGCATGCCTGTAATAGCTGTCAGTCTCCAAACATTCTCTCCTGCTTCCTTGCCTGCTTGCTTTTTCCTGTTTCCTTTTTTCCTATACACCCACACCCAATCCATCTTGGCCTTTGCTTTTCTACGCTAAGCACTTGAGTGGGGTGAGGCTTCTTCTGGACATCAGAGCATGCTTAAAAACGGCGTGGATGCTTGTGAGTAAATTTGTGAGTGAGTGAATGTGTCAGCCCATCTCTTAGGTTTCCCTTTGGGAAAAAAGCATGAGCTGTGCTGAGCCTAGGGACATGCAGTGAAAAGCATTTCTGCCTGGCTGCAGGTTTCTTTTCCCAAATGCAGACACAGCCATCCCTACTTTACTTCCTCACAGGGGTGAGTTGTCATTCCATTTACAATTGGAAGACCAGTAAGTAAATACTTTCTCAGTAAAGCAATCCAATGGTCTATGTCAGGAGTAGGCAACATTGGCTCTTTTATTACTCGTGGCCTTCAACTCCCAGAATTCCTGAGTCAGCATGGCTGGCTCAGGAATTCTGGGAGTTGAAATCCACGAGTCATAAAAGAGCCAAGATTGCCTATCCCTGGTCTATGTACATCAACGAAATAGAGAGAATTGACAGCTTCCACACAACCACATCCAAGTCTTCTCCAGAAAACTGGGATTCATCCAAAAACAAAAACAAAAACCATATGCTGATATCTTGGATGAAAGGGACATTATTTTATGTATGCATATGTGTGTGTGTGTGAAAGAGAGAGGGGGGGGGAAGGAGGGAGGGAGAGATTGAGTATTAATTTAATTCAAGAGAAGGAATAAGTGCTGGCGTAAGGTAGTAATCTGCCTTCTTTGATTATAACAGATGATTTCTGAGATTTCTTTAGAGCAGTGTTTCTCAACCATGGCAACTTAAAGATATGTGGACTTCAGCTCCCAGGATGCTGCCTGAGGAATTCTAGGAGTTGAGGTCCACACATCTTCAAGTCGCCAAGTTTGAGAAGCACAGCTTTAGGACAGGGGTCTTCAAACTTGGCAACTTTAAGACTTGTGGACTTCAATTCCCAGAATTCCTCAACCAGTCCTGTCTGGCTGAGGAATTCTGGGAGCTGAAGTCCACAAGTCTTAAAGTTGCCAAGTTTGAAGACCCTTGCTTTAGGGCATTCAAAGGACGAGAGCAAATGGTTGCAATGGTTAGAGATAACACTGAGAATGTTCATGCTTAAAGATGAGAAAGCTATTGTTGCTAACTTTGCTGAAACTCATGTTTGTTGAAACCCACATCTGGAATATTATTGAAACTCATATTTGCATAAAGATTTGAAGTTCATATAGAAAAGGGGCATCAAACTGCCAGCCCGCAGTCTGGACGCATCACAAGGAAACTGCGCCCCCCACATTGCCGGCAATGGGGAAAAAGTTCTGATATGTCACGCGACGTCATGTGACGTCACGAGTTTGACATGTCCGATATAGAAGATCCCAGCCAGGTTGAATGCCTTAGCTTCTCCAGCTGTAAAAAAAAAAAAAAATCCCTGGCTGAAACAATAGACTACTATTAATCACTGTCAGTATAGAAATACAGAGGCAGACAAACTCCTAAAGTTCATGTCAAAAAATATGTCTGGAATCCAGGTGACAACAATGAACTTCATAAGACAAAACAAAAGCAGCAGCTCTATCTATTTTTAAATAATCCTTTCATTCTTCCCAGTGAAGCTTCATGGCTCATGCTTTATTGATTTCTCCTGGGAAAATTTTTACAACATTTTTCTTCCTCAGGAGAGACCTTTCTACCTGTCACTAACAGTAGAATTCAAATGTCCTTCAGAAAGATTAAACTCAGCACATTCAGTTGGCAAATGAATTTAGATAACACCATTTTCCTAAAAGGCAGGTTTTTTTTTTACTGAGGTGTCAGATTCCTCTAGTCGTCACTCATTCTTTCACAATAACCATTTAATTCTTAGCTCTCTACTTGATCTTCATTTGAAGGAAAGTCTTCCTAAAGCATCATTAGCATATGTGCATTTATTGTTCTTTTATTGGTAAGTGTTGTGTGCACTTAATAGGGCTTGGGGGACAAATGTATCTTGAATAAAAGTACAGATCTTGGAGTAACTCCCACTGTGAATATATTCCTAATATAAAGGTTGAATGATGAAATATAAAACACATGCAATGGTCACATATAGGTATACTGTTTTTAATATAATTTTATGTATTTTTTTCAAACAAAAATTCACTGTGCCCCTAAATATAATTATGACTATGCACTAAACAAAGATATGGTAATGATGTCTATAACTATGCAAGAATATTATGGGACAATAGTTAAAGAAAAAAAAAACTACAGCTATATACAGGCATAAAAGACATCAGCTCATTGTCTTTCTATGTTGAATTTTTGCCATTATAAGAATGGCATAAAAGCTTCTGTTGTACTGTGCAGACTACATTAAGGAGCAATTTGTCCTGTGGCTGCCATTTTGCTCCACTCCCAATGGATGGGTCAAAACTGCAGTTGTTTCTGGGTTGCCCTGCGTGACCCGGGTACATGTGGCCTGTCCTTCTTCTGCAACATGAGGTCCAGAGATCTTCAAAAGATAAGTGTGGGATAGGTGACGAGCATGTGGGGAACAGATGCAAGCACTGTGGATTACTGGTGGGGCAGGATGGAGGGAAAGGTTTGGGAGGCCTTGAGATAGCCCTGCAGTCAGTTGTAAGGGTGAATGACAGCTGGGGCACTGTTGGGGCCAAAACTATGAAACAAGGTTATATGTGGCTTTTGGGCAGGGAAAGCTGATGTAACATTGTACAGCTGTTCGTGGATTGATCCTATCTTGAGGACTACTTTGTACAATTATACAGCAATATCCTGGTAAATAAAGTTTTAATTAACAACTGCATAAAATATTTTTAGCATGGGAAGGACTTTGGGAGTCTACCTATCGTTTCAAGAACAGAAGCTTCAGAGTAATTTATGAAGGGAAGAAGACTTCCCAATTCTACATCTCTTAACAGCATGTTCATTATATGGTAATTTACTATGCAGGGCAATTATGAATGTCTTGAGAATGATATCCAACTTATGCTCAGAAATCTTCACCCTTGCTTTATGTAAACTTTAAAAAGACCAATGCACAGAATCTCAGAAATGTTCTTGGCATTGCTAAAGCCTAATTGACTCCTTCTATTCGTCTTTTATTTTTTTCTGCTGGCACCCAACTTCTCTACCTAGGATAGAGGCAGAGAATTACCTATTCCTTGTGATGGAAAAGCTCAAAAAAATCAGGGATGCTGAAAAGTAAAAATAAAAATAAAAATCAAGGAAGTTAGTAAGAGTATGACTTTCTTGCAATATCATCCTGCTGGTAAAGTTAAAAGATGAGGCAGGAATCTAAGACTAGTCCATAATAGTAGTGAGGGTAGATAGCTCACTAAAGTAGAAATGGGATGTCCTCACTAGAGTAGGAACTCCAAAATAAAATCTAGAAGAGCACGTGGCAAATCATGTTTGTATGAGAGCTGGATTATGATTAATGCAAGCCCAAAGAATGCGGTATTTGATGTACTGCCAGTTGAAAAATGATACCGGGTCTCACTTCATGCAAACCAAAATTAAGTTTATATGAGGTTAGTACATGTGCATTTGGGGTTATTGGGTTACTGTTGGGGTTTCAGACACTGGCACTTGTTTTCTTCACCTATGAAAAATGGACAGAAGGAAGATTCCTTCAGATAAACATTATGAACGCAAAAAGAAAGGGCTCATTATTATATGATGGCAAAAATCTGATGTGGTTGAACAACATGAACACGGTCATAGCAACTGTATAATAGGAGAAACTGTTAGAATGCCTGAATCTACAATATGAAATACATATAGTCCTGAACATATGACGATAATGGAGTCCGAAATTTCCATCATTTTAAGTCATGAGAGCAGTAAGTTGAGGCACCCTCATGATCAACCCAATTTTACTACCTATTTTCCCAGAGGTTGTAAAATGAACACCGTAGTTGTGTAGCAAATGCTATAGTCGTAAAGCAAACATCACGATCATAAAGCGAGTCCCTTCATTCATATGAATATTTTTTTGTGGAAAACCGGCAAAACTCATCATAAATCACAGATATGGGGACTATGGAGCTTGTGTGTGTGTGTGTGTGTGTGTGTGTGTGTGTGTGTGTGTGTGTGTTTGTATGCAGTTGTCAGACCTTTGGAATCAGATCATAAATATCTTTGGGGTGGGGGTTTGTTATAAGTGCGTTTTGCTCCATTTTACAACACTTCTTGCCACAATTGTTAAGTGAATCACTGCAGTTGTTAAGTTAGTAACCTGGTTGTTAAGTGAATCTGGTTTCCCCACTGACTTTGCTTGTCAGAAGGTAGCAAAGGGGATCAAGTGACCCCAGAACACAGTAATGGTCATAAAGTATGAACCAGTGGCCAAGCATCTGTATTTTGATCACATGACCATGGAGATGCTGCAAAACTTGTAACTGTGAAAAATAGTCATAAGTCCCCTTTTTCACTGCTGTTGTAACTTTGAATGGTCACTAAATGAACTGTTGTAAGTCGAGGACTACCTGTATAGGTCAGGCCCCAATTCTGTTTGCCTTTAGGAAAGCCATTTTCCCCTAGGCCAGTGGTTCTCAACCTTTCTAATGCCGCGACCCCATAATATAGTTCCCCATGTTGTGGTGAACCCCAACCACTTATACATCACCGGGTGCCAGGGGCGTGGCCGAAGAAAAGGGGGAAAAAATGGCAGACAGCCTTGTGTGGCGACCCCTGTGAAATGGTTGTTTGACCCCAAATGGGGTCCCGACCCACAGGTCGAGAACCACTGCCCTAGGCCAAGGGTGTCCAACCTTGGCAACCTTAAGAGTTCTGGACTTCAGTTCCCAGAAGTCCCAAGCTAGCCTGGCTTGCTGAAGAATTCTGGGAGTTGAAGTCCACAAGTCTTAAAATTGCCAAGGTTGAACACCCCGGCCTAGACTTTAGGGGCCATTTAGGAATAGAGTTCTCTTTTAGTTTTGTTATGGTGCTTGTTCACCATTTACATTTTGTATTTTATATTTATATATTGTACACATTCTAATGTACATGGGGTTTTATATCCAGATTTATTATACACTACTCTGAGTCACATTGTTTGAGGTGGGCAGCCACAGAATGAATGAATGAATGAATGAATGAATGAATGAATGAATGAATGAATGTATGTTTGGATTAGTTTAGATCCCGATGATGAGGCCACCAGGGTGGAAGCCGTTCTTTTAATAATCAGGGAAAGATGCTGAACTTTTGCAAGTAGATCTGAGGTAATGATATGGCTGGTTGGTCAGTCCGGCCTCAATTAAAAAAAAGAGTAGTTGTTCATTTCGCAAAGTCCTTGTACAATTGGAACATGGAATATGAGAAGACTGACAAAAGGAAAACTTGAATCAAGGAAGACATGCAGAGCATGGAAATGAAATGTGCTAAATGTCAATAGATCAAAACTGACCACTTTAACTGAGGTAATTACTGTATGCGATATAGTACTCAAAGAACAAGAGGCTATGAAATATAATATTCAAAAGGAACCACACTAAGAAAGTTCTCAGCTATGAACCAATGAACATAATAATATCTATTAGAATTAATGTTTGGAATAAGTGGAGATAAGTATACACTCTTATTGTAAACACAAAGATGAAAGACACCAAGGATTCTATAGCAAATTGTAAAGGGTGCTAATTGCAATATTTGAAATATAGTACTAACCAAACCTGCAAGAGACAGATTAGTAGACTTTTCCCTAAGAGTATTCTTTGTTCTTTGTACATTATCCCCACCAGCTTTGTTTTAAGCAATATCATCTCAGACCTGAATGTCCCTAGATGAAGAACCCTGGAATAAAATCAATTACATTACAGGAAACAAAAGAGAAAGAAGTACAATCTAATCAATCAAATTATTTCCAGGCTGAATCAAATATATGAGTTAGTTAGAATGGGACTACCAGATATGGATTGCAAAAGTTTGGATGATCACTAGAGGAAAGCAAAGAGTTAGTGTTCTGCATCTTTTTCTTGTTATTTAGTGATGATCCAGTTGTTTGTAACCCACATCTAGAAGCTCTTAGAAAATAAAACAAGCGGTGTGCTACTAAGATTTCATCTGAAGAACAGTTTCCAGTCAGAATATAGAATACTGTAAAGTAAAATCAATGGACATTTAATATACAGTAGTAGATATCATTCAGATAAAAAATAATGTGAGGTTGAACATTTTGGCCATAATTCCAAAAAGTATGTTTGGAACAAAAACTTCATTCCACATCACCAAAAGTATACCATACTCATGGTGATGACAGCCTTATGCTTTGGGGCTCTTTTCTTCAGCTGGAACTTAGGATTTAGTAAACATGGGGGGAAATTATGAACAGTTCTAAATATGAGTCAATTTTGACAGAAAACCTTCAGGCCTCTGCTGAAATGTTGAAGAGGAAGAGGGTTTCACCTTTCAACACGACTACGGCTCAATGCATACCTCCAAATCAAAAAAAAAAAAAAGAAATGGCTTCACCAGAAAAAGATCAGAGTTTTGGAAGGGCCCAGCCACAGAGCCCAGACCTGAATCCAAGTGAAAATCTGTGGGCTGACCTGAAGACTAGGGCTGTGCATGGGAGACGCCCTGGCAATGTGACAGATTTGGGGTGCTTTTGCAAGAAAGAGTGGGCTAAACTCCCCATGAGAGATCTGCCAGGCTAATGGGCTCCTACCCAAAAGACCGAATGCTGTCATAAAATCAAAAGGTGCTTCGACGAAGCATTCGTTTAAGGGTGTGCCTACTCGAGCGCAGTCACGTCATTCTAGGTTTTTTTACTTTTCCCCCGCCTAAAAAGATGTTGGTTTTTCAATTGAATTTTACAGCTTATATGTTATATTAAAGGTGGAGAAAAAAAATCTGAAGTAATTTATCTGATTTTTTTTTCCTTACGAAAACATGGCATTTTAATAGGGATGTGCAGACTTTATCTATCCACTGTATATGAACTCTCCCGCCCTTCTGACAATGAGTTAAGCAAGGCTCTGTGCCTCGCTTAAGGACCCTAAAGGAGCAGGCAGCCATGAGGCCGGTTGGTCCCCTGAGAGCCCCCTCTTTGCCTTTTTTTACTAATTTTCAACATGATTTAATCATCCTTGCCTCTTTCTAAATTTTTAAAAATTAATTTTTATAAGGCTGTTCTTATATATTACCATTTTACTGTACTGTGCCTAGAGCAGTGGTGGCGAACCTTTTAGAGACCAAGTGCCCAAACTGCAACCCAAAACCCACTTAAACATCATTGGGTGCTGGGTGGGTGTGGCCCATTGGGTAGGCGTGGCTGCGGTGGTAACAGCAGACTGGGTGGGACTAAAAAGTTCAATCAATCAATTCCAACTTTGCAAGATTTTTTTTTCCCCGCGAGAAGTTGAAATTGACTGATTGATCGAACCTTTTTTTTTTTTTTTTTTGTACACGGCGGCGGAGGCCTAAAGCGAAAAGGTTTTATAAAACCCAGCTGAAGGCCTAGGACTGGGGCAACGGCGCGCATGCCCACAGTGAGGGCTCTGAGTGCCGCGTCTGGCACTCGTGTCATAGGTTCACCACCACTGGCCTAGAGTCTCTCTCTGAGGGAGATTTCTTTTAAAACTTTAACTGCAAGTTGCTGGGAATTGTTATGGAGTCAGGTGGCCCCAAAGTGAATTGATGATAACATAAATACATTCCACGCAAGAAATTATCTAGGTGGCTTTCAGCACAGGCTGTCATGATAATTAGGAAAAGATGGAAGAAGAAAGCCTTGAGCAACTAGAATGAATGACAACTGAATGGTGATTTCAATTTCAGGCAAAAAAGGACAAGAAGGCTATCTTAAGACGGAAGTGAAAGATGTTTTTAAGACCAGAGCAATCAAAGGAAAATTTACATCTAAAATAGGATTTGTCAACTCTTCTGAAAGAGTTCTGATAGAGGAAAATAAGATTAAGGGGGAAAGGAAGAACAACACTGAATTCTAATAAAAATGGCATCATGGAATGACAGAAACATTTATACAGGCACAATACATTCAGGAACAGACTCCTCTAAGACAATAAAGCAGTTGTCAACTACAAAAGTAGCAAGCATACATGAACATTTGATTGCAGATGAGACAAATAAAATAGCAATAGCACTTAGAGTTATACACCGCTTGAAAGTGCTTTACAGCCCTCTCTAAGTGGTTTACAGAGTCAGCATATTGCCCCCAACAATCTGGGGTCCTCCATCCTTGGAAGGATGGAAGGCTAAGGCAACCCTGAGCCAGGGAAAATTGAACTGCCAAACTGCAGGTAGTCAGCAGTCAGCAGAAGTAGCCAGCAGTACTGCGTTCTAACCACTGCGCCACCACGGTTCACCTTTTTTGGCCAATATACACAATAGCAAGACTGTATAACTTAGAGATTAGAAAAAAAAATAGTGTACCGGTAGTCCTTGACATATGATCACAATGATCACAGCCCAAAATTTCTGCTGCTAAGCAGGACAATCCTTAAGTGAGTTTTACCCCATTTTATGACTTGTTTTGCCCTAGTTCAGTGGTTCTTAACCTTTCTAATGCCGTGACCCCATAATACAGTTCCCCATGTTGTGGTGGGTGTGGCCACCAATAAGAGGGAGTAGGACAGCTAGGGAAAAGGAAAAAAAATGGCGGACAGCGTGGTTTGGCGACCCCCGTGAAATGGTCATTCGACCCCAAATGGGGTCCCGACCCACAGGTTGAGAACCACTGCCCTAGTTGTTAATGATTCACTGAAGTTGTCAAATTAACAATACGGCTGTTAAATGAATCTGGTTTCCTTATTGACTTTGCTTCTCAGGTTCCAAAAGGTGATCATATGATTCCCCCCCCCCCAAGATAACGCAACTGTTATAAATCCATGCCAAATGTCTGAATTTTGATCATGTGACCACAGGGATACTGCCATGATTCTAAGTGTGAAAAACAGTCATGCCATTGTAACTTTGAACAGTCACTAAATGGGATGGTTGTAAGTTGAAGACTACCTGTATATACTTTTACTGAGGAATCCTTGGTGCTTTCTGAGCTTGGTAGTTTGCATTCAGATGTTTCATTACCAACTAGGTAACACCAGCAGCATGGGTAATTATTAGTGTCTGCAGGGAAACAACCAAGCTCAGAGAACACCATGATCTCCATAGTTCAACCTTGAGCTATATAGAATCTCTTGTATTGGATACTTATATTGAAGCAGCAAAATATATGCAAATTATTGAAGAACTACACCAGGGGTAGACAACCTTGGCTCTTTTATGACTCGTGGACTTCAGCTCCCAGAATTCCTGAGCCAGCCATGCTGAGGGGAAGGGAGAGGTTTCCAAGCTGAGCCATGCTGGCTCAGGAATTCTGGGAGTTGAAGTCCACAAGTCATAAAAGAGCCAAGGTTGCCTACCCCTGAACTACACCATTACTCATACAAATAAAGAATTGTTTGTGTTCGTATGAAGACTAGAACCACATATAGAAAGAGAAATGCTACAGAAAAGGTAAAGAGAGCAAATCTGATCAGTAATGTAAAACAGAGCAATGGTTTTATATTTGCTTTAGGGACTGCAGCAAAATCTTTAATTGTATAAATCAGAGATGAAGAACCATGTCCCCTTTATGACTATGAATTCTGGGAGTTGGTCCACATGTCTTAAAAAGGCCATCATTCCCCACCCTGGTATAAATCATTCCAGAAGATGGAACATATTAATCTTACCTAGGGTTACTAGATCCTGCCTGCTAATCTCCAGACAATTGCTAGGTAGAAAAAGAGAGAAACAAAGAAATATTTGCTCTTTGACATTATCTAAAAATCACTTAGATTTTTTTCCATCAAGATCTGACAACCTTACTATAAGTTACTGTAAGAATCAACTTTCAAGAAATAAATCAACTCAGCATTGGAAAGAAAGGATAGTATTTAGTTAGTTGGCTAGCTAGCTGGAAAGTTTATATAGCCACCCATCTCACAAAACATGAATCTGGGTGGCATATCATGCATCAAAACAATAAAAACCATATAACATTCATATGTAAACAAAAAACAGAAAAACCCAAGATAGCAACAGTCACTTGACATGACACATCTATCTTGCCAGCTTCCCATGGGACCACCAGGGTTGATGGGAAAACATTTCAAGGGCTTGTCTCAAAGGTGCTTTTTCAAGAGGCAACTGGACTTTCCTGTTTTTCTTTAAAGATGATTTGCTTTTCACCTATTACTTCGCTTGATCATTGTCTTAAGTAATTACTAATCACAAATCAAGAAAGCTAGTTTGGCAGAGTGACAGGGGGCTAGATACCAGTAGACTGTAAATTCTAGTCTCTCCTTAGCCACAAAGATAGCTGGGTGACTTTAGGCCAGTTATCTTCTTTCAGCCCTAGGAAGCAGGTAATGGCAAACTATCTTTGAAATATTGTCAAGAAAGCTGAAGAGATTTGTTCAAGGAGTTGCCAGGAGTCAATGCCAATTCAAAAACACACACACACACACAAACAAACACAAAGTTGCTTCCTTTTGTCTTCTTCCAGGCATACAAGCACCTAATACATACTCTGATTCTATTCTTCTACTAGACTAGACAATATTTTAATAGGTGTTGTCTTTGCCCCTACAAATAATGCACGTTCTGACAATAAATCTCCTTTGTGCTGTAAAATCTGTTCCCCGCTGATCATTCTTCAGGTCAGATGCAGGAGCACTCCTGTGCAGCAGACACAGAACACTTCATTCTCCAACTCAGGTAAATTAAAAAAAAAAAGAGTGAGAATTGTGATAAAATGGTATTTTGGTTTTGGGGGAGAGGAGAGAACCCCAGTAAGTAGCCAGGAAACAAAACAAGGTGGGAACTTTCCTCCAATGGAAAATCTACCTGCCCCAGAGCTTTAAAGAAAACACTTGCAAAGTTGTCTTTGCGACATTTCCTCTGGGGCTCCAGCTGAGCCAAAAGTTTCAACTTGCAAAGACTTCTGCAAGCTCCATAAAATGGCGTGGCAAAGACTTCTGCAAGCTCCATAAAATGGCGTGGATAAGGAAGAGCCAATCGAGTTTCACTGGCTCAGGCCTTGCAAGCAGTGGTGGGATTCAGATATGTGAACAACCGGTTCTCTGTGTGAATGCCACTTCTAGAAGTCCGTTATGGGCCTGGGCAACAAAAAAATTAGCTACCAGTTCTGCCGAAGTGGTGCGAACTGGCTGAATCCCACCACTGCTTGCGAGTGGAAGAAGCCTCTGTTTTCCCAGTGAAAGTTAGATGAGCAACATAGAGGGGCTAGTTCTTGCAGTGGATGGATATATAGCTGTAAGCATTTTATATCTGGAATTGTGAGCATTAATTGGCTACAACAAATAAAGTAGATCTTTTAAAATAAAGTTACCTAAATAAAACTGCTAGTTGGCCATTCAGAAAAGCGTTGCAGCCACACCAACACCTGGAAAACTTCCCTTTTGTAGTATAGCGACCCACTTCCTATTCAGATGCAAATCTACGAATTGCCTAGGTAGGAGGTATGAGAGCAAACTAAACAGAGAAGATCTCTTTGTTGTTCATCAGGTGATTAAATATTTGTTTCTGTCCATCCTGGAAGACTTTTTAAAAGAGGTTTTATCAAAGTGTCAAATGCATTCTGATCAAGTCTAACATCTACTTAACAGAAAACAGCCGTTTCTATGACAAATAGTCTCGCACGGTGTATACACAGGCAAGATTTTGCAAGCCTGAACAGCCGGATGCAATGTGATGTCATGTGAATTAATAGCAGAAGTTGACTATAGATTTCAGGAATAGCATTTCTAAGAAAATACACACATATCCCATACAGAAGGGTGCATCGATGTGTTAAAACTCACAGGTAGCCCTCGCTTACTGACTGACTCGTTTAGCGACAGTTCAAAACCGCAATGTAAAAAAACCCAACCCTGTGACCAATTCTCACATTTACAACGGTTGCGGCATCCTGCACTAACGCGATCATCTTTTGAGCACTTTGCAACTCGCTTGCAAAAAGGCAAAGTTAGTGGAGAACGGGAAAGGACAATCACCTGAATCCCTTAACGACCATGGTGACTCACTTAACAACCAAATGGGAAGTGAAGTTGTAATCCCATCTGAGGCACATAGTTTTCTACTTGGCAACCACAGCACTTGGCAACAGAGTTGCTGATCCCAATTATGGTTGCTAAGCAAGGACTACTTGCATTTAAAAATATATATTCATAAATAAGTAGCTTTGTATTACAGGTAATCCTTGACTTTCAACTGCAATTGTGCCATTGTTTACTGAATCCCCGTGGTTATTAAGTGAGGCAACTGCCTATCACGTCTTGCAACTGAAATTGAGGGGGGGGGGAGAACTGGTAGGAAGTTGCAAGTGACAGACTGGGGGCTCCCTGGATGGGAGAGGGAGGGAGGAAGAGTGAGGAAGAGGGTCAGGGAAGGTCTGCAAGAAGTCCAGTATGGGGAGGTACACAAGGGCTGAGAGAGGGTCCAGGAGATATGCAAGAGTGTCGGAGGGTACGTGAGAAATACTGGGCGGATCAGGGCGGATCAGGGAGGGTGCGCAAGAATCTGGGTTGGGGAGGTTGTGAAAGGGTGTGCAAGCATACAAGAAGTGTGTGAAAGGAACCACACAGGGTGGGTATAGGTGTCATGCAGATCCAAGAGGGTGTAAAAGTGTGTGCAAGAGGTGCTGGGCAGGTTGGAGAGGGTGCACAAGGCTGTGCAGATGTGAAGGAGGGTGGGGAGGGTGTGGTGAGGCACCATGTGAGTTGGGGAGAGTGTGCAAAAGGTGCTGCATAAGTAGGAGAGGGTATAAAGCATGGCTGGCTCAGGAATTCTGGGAGTTGAAGTCCACGAGTCATAAAAGAGCCAAGGTTGCCTACCCCTGGCATAAAGGGAAGGTTTTTAATTCTTTTTTAAAAAAATTAGTAACAAAAAGAAAAAAAGAGCCAAGCACAAGAAGAATGATGATGGTAATACATTGTCAAGGAGGAAGGGAAAAAAACATTTTAAAAAATGATTTAACAAAGTGACATATGGCAAAGGGTGTGAAGGGGTGCATGAGAGGTGCCCACGTGGAATAAAGACAATCAGGCAGGATATGCAAGGGTGTGTGCAAGAGTTGCTGTGCAGGTCAGTGAGAGTTCAAGAGGTACGGTGTGGGTCGGGGAGGGTTTAAGGAGGTACACAAGGGTGTGAAAGTGCAAGCAGTGCACAAATGGCCAACACCTGGCAGAAGGACTGGGGAAGGTGCATGGGTGGGGGAGACTTGCCCCAGCAACTTGAAACTTTCTCTGTCACCTTCTCCATTGACTTAGTGGAGAGCAGGCAGGGAAGGTTGCTAATGGTGATCACATGACTTGTGGGCAGCGGCCCCCAACCTCATGGGCACCAGGGATTGGTTCAATGGAGAAAGGTTTTACCATGGACTGGAGAGGTTTCGCATGCTGCCTACATCCCGTTGATGGGGCTTCGCTTGTTTGTGTGGCCCAGTGCTGGTCCAGCTTAGAATGATCACCAACCGAATGGTTGTAGATTGAGGATAACCGTATATAGCAGACATGTCAAACACAAGGCCCGGGGGCTGGATGTGGCCCGTGAAGTGGTTTCATGTTGCCCGCGAAGCCATCCTGGAAACATCCTGGCCCTGGCCCAGGCCAGGCTGAAGCCAATGTACAATTTTGTGATGGCCATCTATATTGAAACGCATTCAGACTTAGCTCCACAAGGCCATCTAGAAACAGCGAGAACCAACCCCTGCCACATCGGCCCCGCCCCCTGGGTGCATGCTGGGGAGGTGTCACCCTGTGTGAGGAATGAAGAAATGGACCATGCCTTGGCGCTTGCCCCAGTCCCACCCCCTTCTGCCAGAGACCCTCAGATCTGTCCCACTCCTGCCCAGGCACCCACAGGCACCCTTGACGCAAATGATGTACAGCTGGCCATGCCCACCCAGTAGGCCACACCGACTCCATCATGCTCACCCAGTAGGCCACACCCACCCTGGCTACATCCACTCGGCTCCCCGAGGGCAACTGCAATGCTGATGCGGCCCTCAATGAAATTGAGTTTGACACCTCTGGTATATAGAAATGATAATGAAAGCAACTCCAGATTTTCTGTTACTGTTTAATATTTTTCTAACTGGACTAAGATTAATGCTAAATATACATATACAAAACAGGGTCTTAAGATGCATATTTATCGCAATTATTAGGAGGAAAAAAAGAAGATTCTCAAAGTAGAGGGATATACTAGATGAGAACTGGATTATTTGTGTTCTGCTGTTAGGATTAATTCATAATGTACCATACTACTATACGTTGGACATGCATGCATAGATAATAAAAAGCACACAAAACACAAATGATGTAGTTGCCCATGAAAATTCAAATTACAGATGAATGTGTATGTAAAGTAATTAGCTTTGATCTAAATTTTTACTGTAGGGAAAATTGAGTTGGAAAGCATTGTTATTACGCTGTTATTTTGCCTTTATACCTCACTTTGCCATCAGATCATTAGATTCTCATTATTTATGAGTGTCAAATTATGCTTAATATTTTCTGAACAAAGAGACTAAACCAACTTTAAGCAACATATTTTTATTTTGCCTTGCTTAAAAGCCATTACCCCTATTTACAATCATATATGAGATGGGAACCAATCATTAAATGAAATGTCCTGATTCCCTGTACAAAAACATAACAGGTGAATTAAGATCGCAGTGCTTCCTGAAATATGAGGTTATGCAGCTAATGTATCTTTGCCAAAATGTTATCATTGAGGTTTTGCACAAATTATGATTCATTTCAGTGTGTGTGCAATCAGTTGTACAGTAACATACTGTATATGCCAGCGTATTAGGCGACCCGGTGTATAAGACGACTCCCGTCTTTATCGCCGAGCCACATTCCTAGAACATCGTCTTATACGCCGGAAACTACCAGTATTTCCGGCGTATAAGACGACTCGGCGTATAAGACAACCCCCGTCTTTGGCGCCGAGTTTAGAGCTTGCAGAAGTCGTCTTATATGCCGGCATATACGGTATATCAAGGAAGCCAGATATAAACCAATTCGTTGAGCAGAATTGCAATCTGCCAAATAAGTAACCACCCCAATCTTTTTAAAATTTAATATTGACAAAAACTAGACATTTATAGTTATAAATAACTTTAAAATGAAAAGCTGCACCAGAATCACACACACACACATACATGGTGCACACTGTTCAGATAGGCCTCAGACAGTTCAAACCATAGTGACAGTATGTATGATGCAAGCAGGAACAGCATACATTGAATGGCACAACCAAGTGATTGGCATTGTGTGCACAGAGTATGGATAAACCTTCCCATGTCGGATGGGAGATCGCATAGAAAGTCGTGGAGAACAAGAGAGCTAAGATCCTGTGGGACTTCCAGATCCAGATGGAGAGGCAGATATTGGTCAACCAAACAGACATTATGGTAGTAGACAAGGATCAGAAGATACCAGTGGTGATAGATGTAGCGGTGCCAAGTGACAGCAACATCAGGAGCAACATTAATTTGATGGATCATGGCAAGCTGTGGAATATCTTTAGAGAAATGGGAATATTGGATCATCTCGTTGTCCTCATGCAACACCTCTCACAAAGGACAGAAGTGAAGGTGAGTTCATTCCAGAGAAGGTCTATCTACGCACTTGCTAAGACAGTGGTTCTCAACCTTTTTATAGCCACGACCCCGGTCATAAGTCAAGGACTAGCGGCCCGGGAGCGCCGTGCATGCATGGCAAGCAGGCCCGGGCACTCCAGGGCGGCCGTGGAAGGCAGGGCGACCACCAGCTGGGCCACCAGCTGGCCCAGCCCAAGGCAGGTAAGGCACCTGCCGGGCCCCACGTGCGCCAGCAACCCTCCCTGCACCCGCCGCTGCCTCGCTAGACTTACCTTGGCCGCCGCCCATTTGGGGCGGCGGCAGGCAGGCCCAGGCGCTCCTGGGTGGCCGCGGCAGCAGCAGCGCAGGGCAACCACTGGCTGGGCCACCAGCTGGCCCAGCCCAAGGCAGGTAAGGCACCTGACAGGCCCCACATGGGCCAGCAACCCTCCCTGCGCCCGCCGCTGCCCCACTAGGCTTACTTTGGCCACTGCCCATTCAGGGCGGCAGCAGGCAGGCCCAGGTGCTCCCGGGTGGCGGTGGCACAGGGCGACCACCGGCTGGGCCACCAGCTGGTCCAGCCCAAGGCAGGTAAGGCACCTGCCGGGCCCCATGCGCGCCAGCAACCCTCCCTGCACCCACCGCCTTCCCACCTCCCACCCCCGGCCCTCTTTTACTTACTTTTTAGTTGCTCAGCAGGGAGGGAAGCTCTGCAGACTGTTCTCCTTGCAGCACTGTTTGCAGACTGGGGCTTTTGGCGGGCTCAGAAGGGCAGAGACAGCCCTGGACAATTCCTATTGGCTTTTGAAAGCCAATAGAATTAGACTCTATTCAAGAGAGTCTATTCTATTGGCTTTTGAAAGCCAATAGAATAAGAGGGAGTAGCAAAGCTAAGGAAAAGGGGGGGAAATGGCAGAAAAAATGGCGGATCGCGTTGTTTGGCGACCCCCATGAAATGGTCGTTCGACCCCAAATGGGATCGCGACCCACAGGTTGAGAACCGCTGTGCTAAGAGTTAACACTGATATGATGGTACATAATCAAATCAAATATTTGACAGGGCACTACAATCTGATTTAAGCAAATAGACACTTAGCATTTATTCAAGACTCAGCCCAGCCAAGACTCAATAAAACCATTTATGGGGCTTTTACTACATGCCTGCATTTCAATTGGCATTTCTACCTTGGTCAAAGTGCTGCACTGCAACCTTTGATCTGACGAGGCCCTAAAAAGTGGTGCTGTTTCACAAAGACGTAATATTAATTACATACCCAGGTACAAGGGTTACACCCAAGAGATAAACTATGGACGCACTTCTAATGAAGGCTGTGATTCAAATAGCTACTTTTAGCACATAGTAAAGTTTTGTTTTAATACTCTTCTTTGACATCACTTTGTCTCTTTTTCAGACACATATATACTGTATTCTTTATCATAATTTCTAAAGCTCCAGGTTCAATGGCAGATTTCCATGTGGCACGGGGAAGAAGGTATGTGGAAATGCATAGTTTTGGGATCCTGGCCAAGTATATTATGAACTGAACCGAAACAAAAACATGAGATTGCACAATCATATTTTCTTGTGGAAACAACAAGAAACCCATTTTCAGAAGGACTGATTTTGAGATAAGCATTTCTCCAGTACTGTATAAGATAATGTATCTTCCCACATCCAGACATTACTTTACTAATCTATCACATTTGATTTATAGTTTGCCTTCAGGATTTTTGTTTCAGAATTATAATGATCCTCTTAATAAGCGCATGAGTCACTTTCAAATGCAGAGACAAGCCACCCCTTCTTACAGGTCTACATTCATGTTAGTCTGAATTTCATGTGTTCAATTCTACACATCTGATAAAGCTGGTCCCTTCCAGGTTTTCATACTCCCAGAAGGAATGTTAACATTTCCTTTTCATTAACTGGGAAGATTTACATCTAATCTGTCACTTTGAAGTAACTCCTGTTTTGATGTATGCACAGCAGATGTTACTGTAGAGTATTTAAAAATAACGCTAATGGGTAGACGTCTCTAAGGGAACTTATTCTACCAACACATTTGCCTTAAAAGACGGTGAAAATAACCAAGTCAAAAACCATAGGTTTCAGGAATCACAGTCTAGTCAAGATGTATCATAAACTGGTATGACTTTTGTTTTGTTTTTCATTACAATGGACAATTTATTTAGTTTTATTGTAAAGCGTGATTAGTATGCATACATCAGCCAATTCCAGAAGACTTTCTTCTTTCTAGAGCCATCCTTTGACAGGCCACTATTTGCTTCTGCTGCTTTTTGTCCACTGAAGTAAAAAACAAAAAAACAAAAAACCGCTAATTGGAAGTGTGAGGGGAACATGAACTTACACAAATCTGAACTTCTGCCATTATATTTAATTGCATTTTTAAATGATCCAGCTTATTTCAAATACTGTATTATTATCAGATGGAGGCCTTTATTCAAACATGAGATCTGAGGCAATTGCTTCCATATATATATATATATTTAAAAAACCCAGCCAATTTGGTCTAGTGGTTAAGACTGTGAGTTCAAATCCCACCTTAGCCATGAAAGGCAGCTGGGTTATTTTGGGCCAGTCACTCTCGCTTGGCTAACCCACATCACAGGGTTGTTGTTGTTGTTGTTGTTGTGGGGAAAATAAGAGGAGGAAGGTGTGCTGGATATGTTTGCCACCTTGAGTTATTTGTAAAAATAATGAAGTGCTATACAAATTAAATAAATATGAAAAAGTTCTACTTGGAAGAATATGTGAGTCTTTCCAATATCAGATAAAATTGGTAAGAGAAGGCAAAAAGGATAACAGATTGGAAAGGATCCACTTATTCCTGCTGTCAATTTCCTCAGAGATTCAGTAGAATATCCAGTGCGGTTCATTAAATACATCAAAATGTCTCTTTTTTAGTCATTGGCACTAAAAAAAAAATAAGGCTTTGTGGAGGAACAGGGAAACCATCTTTTTTGTGTACATCCTTCAGCACTGAATTGAACAGAAGTATAATTTACATTGTTTTTTACTTTATGTTTCAAGTAGGCAAATAAAATAGGATTTTTTTTCTTTTTTTGGAAGGGGGGAAGGGCTTTAAATCTGAATTTGCTTTATCATCTCAGACCAGTATTTGGCTGGACCTCTTGTAGTGGCAGGACAGACTCACTATGAAGTAAAGCGTATTCTTGATTCAAGAATTTTTAAAGGGAAATTGCAGTACTTAGTGCAATGGAAGGGATATCTTTTGCCTGAAGCCAAATTGGTGAAATCTAGCAATGTAAAAGCTGACAGACTCATTAATAGGTTCTATAAGAAACACCTTAACAAACCAAGAGGCAACCCCTAACCTGTGCTTTTGTTTGCATTGCAGGATTTGTCATTTTTGTAAGGGAGGTCGGATGTCAACGCTGCTAACATCAGATGTTCTTGCTTTGACAACAGATGGAAATGCAGCCATTTTTCTCTATTGCTTTTAGAGTTAGTTGATGCTGGGAGGGGGAATGTGGATCAGAGTCCAGCTAGTCATAACAATAATAACTCAGCCATGAGAACCCAAGGTCATTGGGCCCAGAGTTGATAAGAGTTTTGGCAGACTGGAGAGCTGGGGGAAAAGCCCACACTTCAAGCTAATTGGGGAATATGATTTATGATTGTTTATTGGAAGAGGGAATTGTGCTTTGTTACTTTGTATCCAGGGGAGGGGTATTTAGTTTTTGGTTTCGACTATGTAGTGCTAATAGTTTGTTTCTCGAATAAAAGATTCTTTAAGGTAAACAATGCCTTGAAGTTCTTTTGAAGAGTTCTATCTGTCAGAACCATGACACTTGATGCAAGGCTTCTGGTAACATAGCTCAATATTGTCTTGATTTTTTTAACTGCTGCTTGTTCATGTTCTGTTGTGATCCGTTAATATTCCTAGAATTGGGTTACCCAATATTCCTCCTAAAGAACTAAGTCATGCAGTCAGAATTCTTATGACTCATAAAGTAGCAAAATACCTTAGCAACAATCATTCACGCCTTCATCACATTCTGCTTGGACCAAGGTAACATGTTCTATTTGGAGCTGCTTCAAAGAAACTTCAACTGGTATAGACATGTGAAAGTAATTTATTTTGAGGACTGATTACTTATATGAGTCAGGGGACAATGCAAAGTATTGGTTATCACCTATAAAAAAATTAAGCCTTTGGAAAAAATTATTTGATCCCCTGCTGATTTTGTACATTTGCCCACTGATCAATCTATAATTTTAATGGCAGGTTTATTTTAACAGTGAGAAACAGAATAACAACAACAAATCCAGAAAAACGCATTTCAAAAAAGTTAGGGTTAACGTTGACTCAGCCTTCCATCCTTCCAAGGTCAGTAAAATGAGGACCCAGATTGTGGAGGGCAATAGGCTGACTCTGTAAACTGCTTAAAGAGGGCTGTAAAGCACTGTGAAGCGGTATATAACTCTATGTGTTATTGCTACTATTGCTATCTATCTGTCTGTCTGTCTATCCATCATCTATTTATCTATGACATTCCAAAATCAAAAGCACTGGAAAATCGTATAAGTAATATTTCTGGTTCACAATTTTTAACTATGAAAAAGAAAAAAGAATAAAAGATCCAGAATATTTTTTTCAGTAGGCTTTTCTAAAACTAAAAGAAATAAAATGTTAGTTTGGCATTATGAATCTAATTTCTTATTTTTCTTTATATTTCTACAATTCCACACTTTGGTAATATCTATTAATTTTTAATGGTAGCCCTCAAAGCTAATTCCAGTAAAGTCTCCGGTAATACAGTAAGTGAAACTCCCAAACACATTCCATTTTGCCTTCACTGGAGGTTTCCAAACAACTCACAGTATTGGTGGTCTTTGAGTTGTCCTAATAGAATTTAGAAATTATTTAGAACTTGAACCCACCCTATTCAAATAAGATCCTGTTTGAAATATGGTTACTCTATTAATTAATTGGCAGGCTCCTATACCTTTTTTTAGACCTATACACACAAGCGTAATTCCATTCGTAGAGCTTTTCTGGAATGAAGTTGCAGCCATGGGATTAGCTTCACCTGTTGAATTCTAACCTATTGCGCAAGGGTTAAATGCACTAGACTAGATGCTAAACTAAGCATTCCCTACACTGAACAGTCGTAACCATCATTTGGCCACCACAATTAGCTAAGTTGCATCTCTTTTTAACGAATCATGAGACAAATAAGATAACTATCACTTTCACATCATTGACTAAAACTGTAATTCTGGTTGTGTCCACAATGAGTCATTGTTTGTTTAACCACAGTACATCAAATAACTGGCTGCATTAATGCAACGTGTTAAGTCAAAACCAAGTATCACATTAAATCTTGGCGTTGTGTGAGCCCATTTTGTGAATATATGATACTAAACTAGATTTCTTCAATCTGATGTTCTCCAGATGAGCTAGCCTAACTGTACGGTTAAGGGGAAAATGGAACACGTCTAAGAGAGTACAGATTGAAGAATAGTCTCGGTTGAACTAGAGATGAACTTTGCTCAAAACCAACATGAAGACAAGTCTCATGTTATAGAAAAGTAAGTCTTTCCTGCCCCAATAGTCCAAGGTAAAACTACCTGGTATAGATGCCAGATGAAGAATTAGGAGGAACAAAGGAGGTGAGGATAGACACACAGTGTCTAGCTAGTCGAAATAATATTGACACACCTTCTCCGCCCTGAAGATGGAATGCAATTCAATGGATGTATATTAAAAATTATTTCCAGTCCATTTTACAAGTCCACACATTTCTCACACACACTCAGAATGAACCCAGCAGAAGGCACCAGGGTCACACCAGCTCTCCCTCACCACACCTAGCCTTTCTCCAATTAGTTACATTCTGCAGGCATCATGTTAGCATGGGCCAGCCTTTCCCAAACTAGTTGCAAAGGGAGAGTTGGCGGGTGGGAGTGGAGGTCTGAGGCATCTGGAGAACACTAAGTTAAAGGCAGCAGAACTGTGGACAGGGTACCAACTCTACTGAAGCTCCAATACTTTGGCCACCTAATGGAAAGAGAGGACTCCTAGGAACAGACCCTGATGTTGGGAAAGATTGAAGGCAAAAGGAGAAGGGAACAGCAGAGGATGAGATGGTTAGATAGTGTCATCAACACAGTGGGCATGAGTTTGGGCAGACTCAGGGAGACTGTGTGGAACGACTTGCCTCCAGAAGTTGTGGGTGCTCCAACACTGGAAGTTTTTAAGAAGAGACTGGACAACCATTTGTCTGAAATGGTATAGGGTTTCCTGTCCCAGCAGGGGGTTGGACTAGAAGACCTCCAGCATCCCTTTCAACTTTGTGGAGGAGAGAGGGACAGACGTTGCATGTTGTGGTCCATGGAATCACAAAGAGTTGGACAGGACTTAGCAACTGAACAACAACAACCAATTCTACACCAGCCTAACTTTGGAAAAGGGAAGCCTGCTCAACCCACATTTCCTGCCCATGGAGACAAAATGCTGAGGGAAAAGCGGACCCAGGCAGTGGTTCCCTCCCGGCTGATCCTCTTCAACCGGAGATGCCAGAAGACTCAACCTGGCACGTGCCTCCTGCCAAGCAGCTTCCGATCCCTTCTTTATGCATCAGCTCCCGAGAGGAACTTCATTAAAAGTTACTGATTCCCGCCCGTTTCAACAATTTTGCAAGATTTTTGCTCCCCCTCCCCGCCGCCCCGCCAGAGCCAATGTGGCTGGGGAATACGGACCCCTCACGATCAAGCTCGGGACGGCCGAGGGCTCCTTTTTTTCGGGCCGCGGATCCCCAAGAGGCCCCCGGTCCCAAAAGAGTTCGGGCGGACAGTTTTCTTCGCGAGTTCGCGCCCAGCCTCTGCCCCACTCACCAGCGCTCGTTCCGCTCGCTTTCGACGCCTCTCCTCAGCCGAGACAGCGCCTCAGAAACGCGGGACCGCAACCCCTCCGCCGCCAGGGAGGGCCGGGGCGGAGGGCCTTGGAAGGCGCTTACGCCTCGCGCGCTGCTGAGGCGGGGTTTTACCTGCCCGGGAGTGAGTGAAACCTGCAAGGCGGGTCTCCTCCCTGGCGAAGAAATCCGCGCACTGGAAGAACGGTAGGGGGTACCCACTTTCTCCCCCCCGTCCCCCGTCCCCCAGTTGAGCTCGTCCCGGTCCCAAACTTGAGCCGGCTCTTAAAATGTCTTGGCCGTGGTCTCCAAAGGGCAATTTGATGAAACACGAAGCAGCACGGCAGGAGCGGTCGGTCCGTGTCAACTGAAAGTCAAGTGAGGTCGAAGGGGCGACCAGCAGCCGCGACCGGGTTTCGCGCTGTTGAGTGGGAGAGGTCAGGAGCTCCGGCTCTCCGCTTTGCCTGCGGCGTCTCGGCTAAATGAATCGGGTTAGGACTCCTTTTTTGGGTACCTTAACTGTTCAGGAGGCGGCTCGAAAAGCCAAACCGAAACTGGCATTAAGCTCATATGAGCCGATCCTAATCGGGAGGAGAGAGAGAAAGAGGAAGGAGAGAGAAAGCGAGAGAGGAAGGAAGGAAGGAAGGAAGGAAGGAAGGAAGGAAGGAAGGAAGGAAGGAAGGAGGGAGGGAGGGAGGGAGAGAGAGAGAGAGAGAGAGATGTTGCTGGCTGGCTGGCATTACAAGACAGTGGAATTACTCCGAGCTAATAGCAACGTTCAGACTTCCCCCAATTCTTTTTAAAGTTTTTCCTCCAGTAACGTCTGCCAAACTTGAACAAGATTTGGCAGAAATGGGTCTAGTTAGACGTTGTACCCCATCCTTTGCCAGCCAAATGTACTTTTAGTGGCTTAGACCATTTAATCTGCTCCTGTTGAACGTGTTTTTCTGGGTCCCCCTCATTTTCTAATTTAATGTTGATGATAAAATAGCAATATTTTGTAAAACAGGAAAGAGGGAAGTCTCATAATAGTACTTCAGAATTTAAATTCTCAGTACTTGAGAATTTAAACGTACAATAGGTGTACTAGAACACAGAAAAATGTAGGAAAGTTAAAAAATGTTGTTTTATCTATGAAAAATAAAGGCATACTTTAGCAGCAGCAGAGTTATAATTGCTCATAAATTTAGTTTTCTTATGGGGCTTTTCCCTTATCTAAGGATTAATCCCAGAACACTTGGATTAAATTGTCAACAGCCTGCCACCTAGTGGAAATCAAAGTCTATACAAAGCGCTAAAAATTACGGGGCACAAGCAGACTAATAAATGTTGAACAGGGCTGGCTAGGCATGATTCTGTATAGTGCCTGCTCTTTAGGTATCTGTTTTGCTGATGTTCATATAGAAACACCCTCAGCCCAACCTATCCCACAGGGTTGTTGTGGGAAAACAGAAGGATATATTATGCGTGTTCACTACCTTGAGTTATTTATAAACATAATAAAAACATAAAAAAAAAAGTGGTCTCACACTTAACATAAAATGAATTGGAGAAGTTCTAGGCAAGCCAGTACTCAGAGTTGTTTGCCTCTTAAATTTACTCTAAAATCTAAATCCCCAATCCTTATTAATACTCAGTTAAGCGAACAAGATTTTGCTCAGCTAATGTGAAAAAAACGTATATAAAAACTGACTTGTCAAGGTTGTGGCACTTAAAATATCAGTGTATATAGTCAGAAATAAGCAGTGTAAAAATATTGAATGTATCCGCTTAGCTGTTCTGTTCCTTTGTCAAACCGAAAGATTTCCATAGAAGATACCAAGAACACAAGGTTGAAAAGGCAAATATACCAAAATTATCACTGCTATTAAACACAGGCCACAAAAGATTTTACTTAAATTTTATTTCTACTTAAACAGGTTTTGGATGATACATCATGCAGTCTGCGAGTGTATCCATACAGTTTTATAGATAGTATTTTAGAACCAAGATCCAAAGACTTAACTATAGAGAAGAAAGGGGAGATTTAGGTTTGCTGTTATAGAGCTAAATTCATTACAGCATCTTTTATGTGGAAATTTCCCCAGAGATTGTAACCATCAGAAAAAAGATCCACATTTCATTTTTCCCTAAAACAAGCTATTGTACAGATACATAGGTCCCAGAGAATACACATTTGGAATACACACTACAAACTTTATAAACTAGACATGTATACTTCTACAGAATGCCTCAATCCCTATTCTTCCTTCACATCTTCCACTATTAAAAGAAGTTTTTAAAAAATGACAGACACAATTATTTAGGTGTAAGACACAAATCTTAGAAATAGTTTTGTATGGGTGCCCAAAAAGACAATTATCCTTTGTGTTCTTGGTTCAAAAAGGCATTATAAGGAACCATAACAAATTGCTTTTCAATGAGGCATCATCCCAAAATTCTGCTATGTTCATATTCTTGCCTCAGACTATAAAGGCTTAGGGGACCAATTCATCACCAGTAAGCTACAGCTTATACTGCACAACCTATTTTATAACACAGCCTATGATGGGGATAGAGACACCCAAAGAACCCACAAAAACTGCAGTAGTCCTTTGTGGAATAAACCTAATAAACAAGAAATATATTTGCTATATGAAAGATAAGCTTTGGGACTGTGTTGTTTTTAAGAAAAGAAGTATTTTCATTTATAAATGAAGTAACAAAATATGTTGTTTGCTCTTTTTTCATTGACTAGGGGATCAGATTTTTTAAAAGCCAGTTTTTAGATATTAGTACAGTTTACATTATTTCAAGCTAATTAATTCAGAATAATCCATTCTTAACTTAATTCAGCAGAATGTAATTTTAGCAAGTATGGTCAGAATCTTTCCATTGTCTCAGTGGCAGACGGCTAAATTAAAAAGTTATCCCAAGGATGTACATAAATAAAAACTATGACTATAAAGAAAGTATGATTGAAATTAGAAGCAAGCTTCACTTTCAGTCAGAAAATTTTATAAGTATATAACATAGTTATTGAGTTTTCAAGAATTAAACTCAAAATCTTCCTATCATTTAAAGAATGTCAAACTGTAACTATAAAAGAAGCAAAGAGGAAATGGACATTTTAAAGAGTAAATCACATCTCTGGCATTTTGGAAGCAATACAAACAAACTGTAAAATTAGTATCAAAAACTTAAAAGAATGGTTTAGAAATATCACACAAAGCAATTCTAGCAGCAATAAGTCAGTGACATAATAAAAGTGTGTGGATCATTTTCAAAATACATCCCTAAGCACTGCAATATACTGTGTCTTTGTGTCCCATTTCAGAATTCAATCTGCCATCTTTGACCAAAGTGAAAAAATTAGTTCTGAGGCCCCAGTCAAAGAAACTTAAGTTAGAAGAACTGACTGGCTGATCAGCAACTAACAGTTCTGGGGCCTCAAAGGTAACTTTTCCTTACATCCTAATATAAGCACCCTATTAACCTCACAATTTTTAATTTCAAAAGTGCTTAATGTCAAACTATAGTACCTAGTTCTCATTCCTATCAGTGGGGATTGATCAGGCATAGTGATTGCATTCACAGTATCAAAACATCTTAAGCAATATTATTTAAATGCACAAAAAGGAGTCATTTGAAATTATGTTTTAAAACTAAACATGTGCGTTCTAAGAGCTCATTTGCCTATGAAAATAGTTATAGTGAGATTGCTTGAAACATCCTCCATGTTACACATTCTAGTTGGAATATTTAGAATGTATCTTACTGGGATGTCCTGGCTGGAATTTCTTCAAATATTGTTCCAGGGTTGGTTTGTTTTTTACCAACTGGGAGCTTTATGTGTATATGCATGTAAACTTCATGTGTGTGCATGTAACTTGGTGTTCAACAATTTACAACTAAAAAGATGGCCTTATTAATCCCAGAAAAAGGACTGAATATGGCAAATTCACACTTCAAGTGGTGGACAGTGTATATACATGTGTAATAATATTTTAAAAACACAAACATTTACAAAAAAAATAACAAAATAAACCCAAAATAAGATATTTCACTAAACACGTCGCAAAAGTTTCTCCCTTCCCTCATAATTAGTGCAATTAATAAATTAAATAAGACCAATCAATCCTTGCTACTGTTGAGAATACCTAACCTATGTCGTGATAAAATATCTGATAACCATCTTTCTAAAGTCTTTATAGCAGAATAGCTTTTTAGGCAAAAGTATTCCCTCCCCCCAAAAATTAGCATCCCCAAATTTACTGTTAATGTTAGTGAAAGCCACAGCGACAGAATGGAATAAATGTAAATTGAAATTCAGTCATTTTGAACCTCATAATTTTTTGAGATAACACATGTTCATATGCATGGTTTTCAACGTATATATGAAGCATATGCAAAATAAATACAACTGGCACATTAAACTACAGATGTAACACTTGTTTATCTACCTGTTCTATGGTTATCCATGTCTTCCACTTAAAATACAATTTAATACCCCATGTCTGTCATTAAGTAAGAATACAATGAGAGCGTACTACACCATTCTCTTGGGCCAATTGCCCTAAGGTTCACTATTAGCATCTAATGTTATAAATGCTCAGGATTTTGGTAAGATTATTTCAATCATTCTTTTTTTCTTTTTGCTCTGCACTCTAAACATGCATACCTATTCCTAGTCAATCTTTTTTTTTTGGGGGGGGGGGGAATTATTAGAGCAGAATTTTCCCCACATATCTGACTTGTACCGTGATCTCTGAAAATCAAGGAGAAATTAAGCTTTCGCCTGCTGTTCTAAATTTTCTTTTAATATTCATATTCCTCAAAACCATTGTTTCTGCATAATCAATTGAAGATCTAACCAATGTAAGGGGCATAATAGGTCAAATCCTAAACTTTGAGGTTATTATGTACCCACATGATCATTGGATTTTAAGACTAAAACTATGCTAACCATGTTCTTTTTCATCCTTCTATATCTCTACTGTTATCTGAGCAAATGTACTCATAATTTAGCTTTTCCTCCCTACCCTTTTTTTTTTAAAAAAAATCAACATTTCACCAGGGTAATAAAAATGCATTATTTGAGGTACTTTATTTTTCTGAAAGCAGATTGGAGAGGGGAGGCTATTTTTAAACCATATAGCTGCACCCTGTCAGTTTCCAAAAATATAAAATGATACACATATTAAACAGAAAATCAAAAATTCATGAGGGAATCCAATTATCTGGTTTGTTGCTATGGTTGTTCGATGGCTAATTCTTGGATGTCACAGTTTTACTGATGCACCAGAGTACTTAAAACAGAGCAAAACAGCATCAGTGCAAGCACAGAATCTTCCACAGAAGTGGCACAGAGGGCTAAAAGGCAGTCAGTTAACGACAGGGATTGAGGAGCAGACTCGGTGTATTATTACCCTAGGATAACGTGTTAGATACACTGTACAAGGTTTGGAAAGAAAAAAGTGCATTGGACACACTTCTGTACACATGGAGATTGGGCAAAGCTGAAACATTTGAAACCGGTGCATTGCCGATGGCTGTAGAACATGTACAACGAACAGAAATATAGTTCCAGTTCTCTGTAAAAAAAAGTAGTAGTGAATTGATGACAACCTTCCACATGCCAAGTACCAGCTGGTCAGCCTGGAAAAAAAAATAGACACAAATAAATTGTGTTAGTACACATCACATTTTCAGGAGCAGAATAACTTTTGGAGCATTAATTTATTTGCAGAAAACATATATAATCATCCTATGGAGAGAACCAGTTTGGTATACTGGTGAAAGCACCAGGCTAGAAACCGGGAGACTGTGAGTCCTAGTCCTTCCTTAGCCACAAAAGCCAGTTGGGTGACCTTGGGCCAGTCATTCTCTCTCGTCCCAACTCAACTCACAGGGTTGTTGTGGGGAAGATAAACTCACAGGGTTGTGGGGAAAATAGGAGGAAGGAATGTTAAGGATGTTCCCCGCTTTGAGTTATTTATAAAAATAATAAAGGCAGGATTGTTTTTTTTTTTAAAATCTAAATAAATGTGGTGCTGCAGAACAGAAACCGTCATCCGGTTCCGATTGGGTGAGGGAGGAAAACAAGCTTTGGAAATTGTTTTGTGTGTTTTTATTTGTAAAACAATTCTAGATCTACAAATCAATCCAAAGAGTTTTCCATTTTTTTTTCTTACAAAATTAACTCAAAATTTGATAATCCAACAGTAATCCAGCCATGAACCAAACTTGAAATGCAACGTGAGAATATATTGTTATATTGAATAATAAGCTCAATCAAATGTATGGCAGAACGAGTCAAGTTTTCGGGAATAGGTGGAGGGGAGAATACTAGAAGTTGCACCAAGCAGTGGTTTGGGGACTACTGCAGAGAGGTCTGTTCTGTGTAGCTATCCATCAGGTGCCCCCCAAAAACCGAGGCAAAAATTCCTTAAGATCAGAAGAGGGGAGACAACAGTTCTAGCGTGTGTTTGACCAAGTTTTATAAAAACAATTATTTTCATTCTGGATTGCACTCAAATTGACTACTTATATCAGGATACTAAATACTAAAATAAGGATATTGAGTTAGAACTGGCAAAGACTAAACTCAGATTCATCCTCAGTCTGCTATTCAATGGATTGTCTTGGAAAAATAATTGTATTTCAATTTCTTAGTTACTCAATTACTTTCTATTAGTTGCCTGGGAAAAATGTGAATAAAAATGGAATGGCTACCATTGGTTTTCTCTTGTTATTCAAGCATGCTTTGCAAGTACTCTTTTCACAGAATGGCAGAACTTCCAAAAATGGCAGTGAAATTACTAAACTTTTTAATTTTTCCTCCCAGAATATGTTTGTCCTTACACCTTGTCATTACACTGACACCATCAGCAGAATAAATTTTGAATTATAGTAAATGTATTGGTGATCATTTAGCAACCAGAATTTGGGACCTGTAATTCAGTCGTTAAACAAAGCAGTTGCTAAGTGAAAACACAACTGTGCTTACAATCCTACTTCAGTTTTTCTCTTCTTTACAGAGCTGCAAAGGTCATAACTGCAAACATTGGCTGTAAAGTTACTATTTTTATCACCATTGTAACTGTAAACGGTCTCCTAAATGAGACAGTCACTGAACAAGGATTATCTGTAATTAACTTCTTGCTATAAGATCAATACTTGAAACATTCACAGAAATCTTTCGCAGCGCAGATCAGCAATGTAAGGACATTGCTAATAATGTTACACAATAGAGAGGATTTTGGGGGGGCAATGCTGAACATAGTGGCTATTTCTGAAATAATATACTTGGATAAATGGATTACTAAGGAGAGTGTTGTTCCAGCACAACATACTGTTCCACTTTTTTTTAAGGGGCAGGTGAAGGACACAGACATTCCAGCATTTTATTCAAAGGGTGGAAGAAACTATGCTATTAAAATGGCAGGTCATGGTCACTATCCTATTGGTAAATATAGCCATCACAAAACAGTGGCACATTCTTGATTCACGCAACATGCATTTTGGTTTAACGTACTAAAGTTTCTTTCCATTAGGAACAAAATAGATTTTTCTCCTATGCTTCTGAAATATCTATAGGAACTGTTTTAGCCTCAGAATCAGAAGCTGTTCAATGATTCAGGTGAATAAAGGGAGCCATAGGTACAACAATTGTAGCATTGCCCATTAATGTAGTTAAAACAACAAGCTTGGTCTAATGCTTTAGAGCAGGGGTGAGGAACAATGGCCCTTTTATGACTTGTAGACAGGGCTTTTTTTTCTCACAGAACGCCCAGAACGGAGTTCCGGCACCTTTTTTGGATGGAACCTTGTAGGGTAGGCAAGATGGGTTGTATGACGTGTGTGAGTTCCGGCACCTTTTTTTTTTTTAAAGAAAAAAAGCACTGCTTGTAGACATCAACTCCCAGAATTTCTGAGCCAGCCACACTGGCTCAGGAATTCTGGGAGTTGATGTCCACAAGTCATAAATGGGCCTTACTTCCCCATCTCTGGTTTAGAAAGATAGAGATGTCGACTTGGGTATAGAAGACATACAAACATATTCCTAGTTCAAGTTAAGTTATTTGCAAGCCTTATGCTGTGCAGGCTGGTTTTCAATCTGGCTGTTCTTATCTTAGCAAGTCCCTCTTCAAGACCTCCGGGGTTGCTGAAGAGCAGTTTCCTATTATGATTGAACTACAAAACCTTTCTGAACTTGTATCTGTGGACTGTGACGTTTGTACAGTACAGTAACTTACGAATGGCCATGAGCTTACCTGTTATTTACTTCATGTTTTGGTAATATGCACCACCTCCACGAATAGCATGAATGGCTGTGGGAGAAGATGCTGGATAATGACCAGGGCGAATAGGCTTGGCTGCAAAGAGAAGAAGCAAAGCCAAGGAAAAATTTTGTTTTAAGCCAAGGAGTGGACTACTCTTTTTTAAAATAATCATAACCCCATTTTTTCCCCTCTGTGGCAAGGGGTCCCATAACCTATGGTCTGTGGCCCACTGGCCACCAGGCTGCACAAACGGGGCCACCAGCGCCATGAGGGTTGCACGGCCCATTCACGCATGCATGTGGGGCTAGCAGTGGTGGCGGCTAGCGCCTGCTGCATGCACAAATGGAGGTTGCTAGCCCCATACGGGTGTACGCGGCCCCGTTTGCATGTGGCCCCGTTTGCGTGCGTGTGCAAATTTCACAGCTGCTCCCTTTCCCTCTGGGCTGCCAGTATAAAAATGTTGGTGACCTCTGCTCTATGGGAAGCCTAAAGTGTTAATACAACAAATATCTCAAACAATAATATACAATTCATAAATTCCTTTCCACTGTAAAATACAATAGATTCCTTTGTTTTTTTTCTCAAATTGTCTTTGTCTTTTATCTGCCTTCAAAAGTTTGGTGTTCTCATCTCTTGGCTTCTGGAGCACGAGGAATTAGAAATTACTTTAATATCAATTATTTCTCCCACAAGTATTTTAACATTCAGCTATACAAATTCCCCTCTACCACTTCAAGTACTATAGCAAAATTACAACTGTAATAACCAATAGTATAAATTAAGCTTTTGACAGAGCTATGAATACCATGAAGGTGACAGAACACAATAAATGAGCAGATGGTAGGAATAATCAAGTCCAAGTATCCCACAGAAACTGCTTGGTTAGATATATCTGAACAAATTAGATAAAAACTGTATTTTGGGCTCAGGGTAAGGGCAGAGGTATTAAAGGTGTTGTGTTTAGTGGTTAATGCTGCAATAAGAGTATGAACAAGAAATAATGGCTATGTTTGTCTATGAATAAAAAACTAAAATATCTAGTGAAATGACGTCTTCTGTTGCTTTTTTTTATTTATAAAGTGAAGAATGACAATTAGTTGAGGGTCATGCAAAGCATTTGAATATAATCCCTCACAATAAGTGGGACTGAGAACCAAATACCTCTCTATCACTTAAAGCAGCCACGTCTTTCTGCAATTCTCACTGAGCTGCTTCAAAAAATTGTTGCATTTATGTACAGTGGTATCTTGGTACTCATCATTAATTGGTTCCGGGAGGCACGACGCGTTCCAAAAATGATGAGTACCAAACAATTTTTCCCCCACAAGGAATAATGCAGTGAGTCACAAGGCAGCTGACAACAAAAAGTTCTAGCTTGTGTGTTGAGTAGCAAACAAACAATGAGTACCGGGACAAACGTTTTGTGTCAAAATGCACCGAGTACTAAGCAAAACAACTGAGCAATGTGAGGATGCTGCTTTGTACTCAACTGCTTTGAAGCTCATCAAATTTGGTTCAAGTTAATATACGCAAAGTAATAAGACTCCTGAAGTCACAGTTCAGGAATGCTCTTCTAAAATCCATAGCCATTTATACCTAAAAATAGAAATACTTTTTTCTGCAGGAAAAATATATGAACCCATGGTATTTGCTGAATTTATTGTGAGCTTAAAGAGTATTTTATAAGTAGTCCTGGGGTCTTAACAGTCATTTGTTTAGTGACCGTTCGAAGTTACGCAGCCCTGAAAAAAGTGACTTATAACCATTTACAATTGCTGCAGCCTCCCCCATTGTCACATGAAAAAAATTTGGGCACTTGGCAACTGGCGTGCATTCATAGTGTCTGCAGCATCCTATATCAGTGATGGCGGACCTTTTAGAGATCGAGTGCTCAAACTGCAACCCAAAAACCACTTATGCATCGTGGCTGGGCGTGGCCCATTGGCTGGGCGTGGCTGCGGTGGTAACGGCAGACTGGGTGGGACTAAAAAGTTCAATCAATCAATTCCAACTCTGCAAGATCTTTTTTTTCCCCGCGAGAAGTTGAAATTGACTGATTGATTAAACCTTTTTTTTTTTTTTTTTGCACACGACGGTGGAGCCCTAAAACAAAAAGGTTTTATAAAACCCAGCTGAAGGCCTAGGACTGGGGCGACGGCATGTGTGCCCACAGAGAGGGCTCTGAGTGCCGCCTCTGGCACCCGTGCCATAGGCTCGCCACCACTGTCCTATATAGTCACGGGATCATCATTTGTGCCCTTTTCAGCCAGCTTCTGACAAGCAAACTCAATGGGGGGAAAGCTGAATTTGCTTAACCACCCTTTGATTCACTTAACAACTACGATGATTCATTTAACAACCATGGCAAAAACTGTAAAATCAGACACAAAACATTACATTTAATAATGGCCTTGCTTATCATCCAAAATTCTGGTCGCAACTGTGGGGTAAGTCAAGGACTGTCTGTATTAGGAAGCAGAATCCATACCAATTTGAGCAGAGTGTGCTCGTCTTGCTAGGTTCTTGGCTCTCACAGCCTCTTTGATGCGGTCCACTTCCTGCTGGTACCGTTTCCGATCCCGCATGGCATTCTCCTTGGCCTCCTTCAGAGCGCTTTCCAAGGCCTTCACTCTTTCTGCTGTGGCTCGGAGTCGTTTTTCCAGCTTCGGGAGTTCACAGCGAAGATCCGCGTTGTCACGTACCAACTACAAAAGGATGGGAAAACTCATCTTTATTTTTTACAATATCACACCCATAAGATTTTTATAATATCATATACATTAAGAACTTAAAAAAAATAAAGTACTTATTATTTTCCGTAAGTAAAGACGCAGAGGCAGTTTGGAGGGTGTTTCCTGAGGAAATGTTCCAAATTAATGTTACATTTTGCAATTTTCCTCAGTTTTAAAAAAGCGCAATGGAAAGCACAGCCATGTGAACCGTACTGATAAACCAGTGTTTCCCAAACTTGACAATTTTAAGGCATGTGGACTTCAACTCCCAGAATTCCACAGCCAGCAATGCTGGCTGTGGAATTCTGGGAGTTGAAGTCCACATGCCTTAAAATTGTCAAGTTTGGGAAGCACTGTGATAAACTGTACATAACAGTGTATAAAAAATTAATTGTCAGTCCTCCCTTTTGGCTATTTTTAGTACTGTCTGTCTTGATTTTGCTTGTGAACAGTTTTATTCAGTCCTGTAATTTCAACAGAAGATAAAGAAGAGGGAAAGAAAAGAAAGATGGGATTGAGAGAGAAGAAAAACACTAATTTAAACATTGCAGCCTACGTATGAGGCTTCCATAAGACAAAAAGAGCAGTGATGTTTGAGCCAATAAATTGCTGCATAATAAAGACAAACAAAACTTCTAGGTAAGTCTAGACCAGTGGTCCCCAACCTTTGCAGCTTGGCAATCTAGCTGCAGGAGGGGGGGAGAGAGGAATCAGATCACACAAAGTGGTGGGCCAGTGCGGGCACACAGCTCCACTCACGCAAGAGAGAAGCCTTTGGGATGCAGTTTCGCACTCCTTCAGGCTTCTATGTACCAAAAGCTTTTGCAAAGGGACAGAAGGCCTGAAGCAGCACAAAATCGCTCCCCAGAAGCCTTTTGTCCGTTTGCAAAAGCTTTTGGCATGGAGAAGAGAAGCCTTTGGGGGTGCAGTCTCGTTCTCCTTCAAGTTCACTGAGGCCTGCCTGACACTCCAAAAGTGGATTGGGTGTCCTGCAAAGACAGCTTCAAGTCAGCGAAGTTGAGCAGGACGCACAGATGGCTTGGTAGCCAAGCCGAGGGGGAAGAGGGGAACTGGGCCGCGTGAATGGTAGGGCAGTGAGTATGGGTGCATGCGCATTTCCACTTACACAGGAGAAAAGAGAATCCTTTGGCGTGCTGCTCACACAAGTGGAGCTGCACATGCACACATGCGTGCGCACTGGCCCGCCTTTCGTCCGGCCCGATTCCGAAAAGGCCATGGTCCACAGATCCCTGGTTTAGACTACAGTTTCTAAAGTTCTTTGCCACTGGCTGTGCTTCCGGGACTAATGGGAGATCATCTCTGAAACTTCAGGAAAGCTCAAGTTTGATAGCGCCATTGCACACACTCATTATCATGCCTATGGTAAACGAATTTCAAATTGTCTGCTTACCACTCAAGCTTCCACCACACAGAACATTTTTGGCAATCTTTATGCATTGGATGTAACAATGACATTGTAAATCAGTGACGCAAGCTAACCAGCACCCTGCTTTTCACATTGACCATTGTTCATTAGTAGATGCCCCATCAAAATCACCCAAATTCTTAAAGTCTGAAATGGAATAAGGAACTTGGGGCTCTCCAGATGTTGCTAACATTCAATTCCCAAAAGCCTCAGCTAACATGATTATCAGGGATGCTGAGAAGTACCACATTCTACAGCAGTTAATTTTGATATTGTCAGGCACATTGCTCCATTTGTCTGTGTTCTCTTCTAAAAATCCAATTTGAATTAAAAGAAAGTTGAAGGTCTTTGTTGTAAAACTGAGGACTAAACATAACATGCAACTAGGATTTTTTTTTCTTCTTATCAGATTTCCAGTAGCCTCCTTTTGGCTCAGCGGGCAAGGCTCCTATAAACTGATTGAAAATCCGTTTTTATTTTGTGCTCAAATGTCTCCTTGAAAGAGCTGTGGGTATTTCAACTGCTGTGAGACTACATCACATAATTATTTAAGGTTTGTTTTTCTCTTCTCCATATTCTACAGCTGTTGAATTTAAACAAATTAGGAAAACCACAAGGTAGCAATGACCTACATAATGATAATCCTACCTGTTTGTGAACTTTTGTAAGTTGTTCCAGGTTGTTTTCCAAGAAGGAAATTTTCTGCTTCTGGGCAGCACTTCCACCTCCATCGTCACTGTCCAGTTCAACACTCTATGCAAAGCAAACAAATTACAATACAGAAATTAAGTGATGGTTGAGAACAGCAACAAAAAAACTTACCTTGCCTAAAAACACAGTACAGCCTATGAAATTAAACTTGGAATAATGCTAAGCATGAAGCATTCAAGTGGAAATCTAATTCTTAGATTTCTGAATATAATTTACATTGATGCTGTTATAATGTGCATGGTTCAAGACAACAGGGAAATCTTTAAGAAAGGTTACACAGTCCCAAGTTAATTCTTTAAAACAATTCTATATATCTACATACTACTAAGACTTTTGTTCCTTAACCTTTAACTGAATGAAACAATGCAACAGTTTTTAAACCAAGGCATCTCAAATGGTCTAATTTAAAAAAAAGTCCAAAATCCTGGACCCATGACTCCCCTAGTGTGGAAATTTAGCTAATTTAATAAAACATTTTATGAGTTTTATGAAAGAGTACAGAGAAGAGCAACAAAGATGACTAGGGGACTGGAGGCTAAAACATATAAGGAACGGTTGCTAGAATTGGGTATGTCTAGTTTAACGAAGAGAAGGACAAGGGGGGACATGATAGCAGTATTCCACTATCTCAGGGGCTGCCATAAAGAAGAGGGAATCAAGCTATTTTCCAAAGCACCTGAAGGCAGGACAAGAAGCAACGGGTGAAAACTAATCAAGGAGAGAAGCAACCTAGAACTAAGGAGAAACTTCCTGACAGTTAGAACAATTAACCAGTGGAACAACCTGCCTCCAGAAGCGGTGAATGCTCCAACACTGGAAGTTTTTAAGAAGAGACTGGACAGCCATTTGTCCGAAATGGTGTAGGGTTTCCTGCCTGAGCAAGGGGTTGGACTAGATGACCTCCAAGGTCCCTTCCAACTTTACTACTATTACTATTACATAAAAATGATCATAAAACAGTTTATGACATAATACAAAGACATTTCTTGGACTGATTTTTGACTGCTATGTGGTTCAATGTGGGCCATTTTCAAGGCAAATGCTTCTTTGGACGCATCCCAATTTTTCCAGTGAAGGCAGTAAATCAGAGGTCCTGTCATTGTAAAAGACATTGAGGACTCTGGTAAGGAAATATCTCTGAAATGGTGGTCAGGGGTTGTCTAGCAATTTTTAAACTTTTCACATGTATCAGTCCTCCTCTGCTTTCCATTCCAACAGAACTCATAATAATTTATTTATTTATTTATTTATGAGACTTATATACCGCTTTAAGTGCAAGCACTCTCTAAGCGGTGTACACCAGTAAGCAATGTATATATATATATTTACATTGCCCCCAACAATCTGGGTAATAATAATAATAACAACAATAATAATAACAACAATAATAATAATAAAGTTGGAAGGGACCTTGGAGGTCATCAAGTCCAACTTCTGCTCAGGCAGGTAACCCTATACCAGGGGTAAGCAACCTTGGCTCTTTTATGACTCATGGACTTCAGCTCCCAGAATTCCTGAGCCAGCATGGCTCAGCTTGGAAACCTCTCCCTTTCTCCTCAGCATGGCTGGCTCGGGAATTCTGGGAGTTGAAGTCCATGAGTCATAAAAGAACCAAGGTTGCCTACCCCTGCCCTATAACATTTCGGACAAATGGCTATCCAGTCTCTTCTTAAAAACTTCCAGTGTTGGAGCATTCACCGCCTGAATAAGAGTACTTTCAGAGACATGAGGAGAGATTTGGGGAGTTACAGTTAAGTCAAATAAGTAGAAATTATGAAATGTTTTCCAGAACTAATATAATGAAATACTAGACTGATGGCTAGTTTTTTTAAAATATTTATTGAAATGATGCTTTTAACTACTTTCAAAATGTTCCTCAAGCAAAAGTTTTCACATTCTGAAATAATTGATATCTATTCCTCAGTCATAAAAGTTTATCTTTTTTTAAAGGAAAGTTTAAAAGATAGTGAAAAGCATTGCAAATAAATTTGGAACAAAGTGGAAATATTCATGCAAAGACTATTTTATAATGAAGATAGTAAGATTTTTTTAAAAAATGTTTAAATTGGTCTCACTTCATGGCCTTAATACTTCATGAAGTATTAAGAGATTTTAATACTGTATTTCAATATGAACCACTTTTTCTTTAATCTTTCTTGCTCTGCTCTTTCATAACTATAGGAACTATGATCCAAACTACAGCCAATAGTACAAAGTCAAAATAAAAATTATTCTATTCTATTCTTTTATTCTAAATTAGGCTTCATCCTCTGAATTAATTTTAGCTTCTTCAGTGGAAGCAAAAACATAAGAATTTTTTTCACTGTCATCGCAATTTCCCCTGAAATACAGCTTTAACATTTTTATTATTTTCATCTTGGTATCAATATATTTTTAAAAGTACAGTATGCCTGGACTTAGACTACCTTTAATGAATAAATGAATTACAATGATGTGCCTATGTGTAAAGCTAGTATTATATACTCTCTCTAGTCATGTTTATAATTCAAGCTTTTGGAATTATTTGATAATGATATTTAGTGTATCTGTGCATGCAATTCTCAGCTATTCAAATGCAAGCAAAATATATTAAGCAATTATATTTCAACAGAGCGCCACACAGCTTGACAAATATTTTCACCAAAGCAAAATGACGTTTTTAGCATAATTCAAATCTTTCAACCAAAGGTTTTATCTTACTTTTTTTACTCTGGTGGTGAGGTCTTGAACAAAGAGTTTACGTAAGTTGTGAAGAGTTTGAAGTTCTCGAGCCTGTAAACAGACATATACATAAATTTGAAAGAAAAAAAATCAGAGCCCTCCACAGAATCTTAGCATTTCTTCAGAACGATGTAATGATTGTGACAATCTCTGCCCCTTATGTGCATCTGTGAAATGTCAAAATGTATGTTCAAGAGTAGTGGAGATTGCATCACAAACCATGATGTTACTTTTTTTTCATTTGACTCCCACTCGGGACACCACTACTTAATACAGACTATTTTAAACCGAAACACAAAGTTATCCAAGCACATCAATAGTAATACTTTAACTACAGATAAATCATAGTGTCCTACAAGTCCCCCACAGAACCAATTTGGTCTAGTGTTAAGACATCAGGCTAGAAAGCGGGAGACAGTGAGTTCAAATACTGCTTTAGCATGGAAGCCAGCTGGGTGACTTTAGGCCTGTCACTCTAAGCCCAACTCACCTCACAGGCCTGTTGTTGTGAAGAAAATAGGAGGAGAAGGAAGGTGTATTGGACATGTTCTCCATCATGAGTTATTTGTAAAAATAATAAAGGTGAGATATAAATAAATAAACTACTGTGCTATTACAGCAGCCAAAGTGAAGCGAAAAAGTGGTTATCCCTCAATTGGTTAAGAGTTAACTGAGAAATTCACAGATTTTCACAGATAATTGTTCACAAAACTGTTAACCAATTATGACCATTTTTAATGATTATTGAGGAACAACCATTTGTAAAGTTTTTAATATATTAATTGCACTTTCCTGCACACTGTATAGCATACATAAATATTTTAACTGCTTTCTCGGAGATGACAAGGATGAGGACTATCTGGATTTTGGTGGGTACAGGTTGTTTTACAGGGATGGGATAGCAATGGAGAACTGTTTCCTTGCCACCTCTTCACCTCTGGAACTCCTACCCCCCATAGGCAACTGAGGAAGATACCACAATCTGTGATTATCAGAATCAGCCAAGAGATTTAACAGAACAGTCTACCCCCCCCCCCATACACCCTCAATTTCTCTTCAGCGACAGCTTCTCCTTCAAGGCCTTCCTCACATGGGTTCTCCAAGGGGTTCAATAGGCCATCCTGCAGATACCTTGGTAAAAAGCCATAGAGGGTGTTCTAAGACAAACCTAGCACTCTGAAGTATATTTAGAAACCTATCATTAAGCACTGCAGAGTCTACAAATTGTATATAATTTGATTTTAGTGACTAGTGCATGTCAACCAACGAATCAGTTCTTAAGTTATACAAACAAAGTAGAAGAAACATGCAAAAAGTGAATGTCCCCACCATGCCAGGATCATCTATCAGAATGATTGGCAATGGGTATTTTTGACACAATGCCCTTCTCCCTCAAATTATAGTATCTTTTCTGGAAAGTCATTTCAGAAATATACCTATGATCTATTTAATACTTACCACAGTTTCTTCCAGTCCCTTAAGATCCTCCCTTGCTTGTTCCCTCTTATCATTAAGCAATCTAGATAAAAAGCAAACAATGGCACAAGTCAGAAAATACAAATATATCATTGAGAGTCCCAAAAGTGCAAAACATGAAGCCAGATCACCTTCTAGTGTCTAAAGCATGGGCGTACAACCTTTTGACTTGCCTGGACCACACTGAGTGAAGAGGAATTATTTTGGGCTGCATATAAAATATATAATAAAATGTATATAAACCACATAATAATGTTAAAAGTGCATAATTACCAGCTGTCCAGAACTGCTTGCGGCCCCATGAGTTGTGGGTTGTACATACTTGATCTAAAGGATTTTTTTAACACTGGCAAGTAACCATTTTGACAAACTCGTCCAGTGCTTCATCATCATAGGAAATTCATGGATGAACTCAGTTTACAATGTAAGCAGAAAACTCAAGAAACAAAACATTCAAAAATCTATCTGATATTAGCTTACACACATTTTAACAGGAAGCAAAACTATCTTAAGAGGTGCATCTTGCTTATATTCACACTCAATTAAAAAGAAAATTACTTTTTAGCAATCCTACACATATGTACTGTCACATTATGTAAGGCAGATAATATAAATCAAATCCAGTTTTCTCCAATTTTCACAGAATTAGATATGTAAAATAACGGAATAACAGAACACAAGATTTCTTTTGTTCCTTCTTTAAAGAGTATATGCCATATAGTTTCCTATATTTTTGGAGAAAGGAACATTTCTATCTTCCAAGATGATGAATATGTTAAGTACAAATTTCTGTGATTTTCTTAGGCAAAAATATTTCATAGTCCTGCAGCTATTTAGGGAAGGAATTCTTTATTTGGGTGGGAGCAATGAAGACTAGGATCCAAATGGGAAAAGTACTATTTTCCTTTATGAATAGCAGGTTGACTTCTCAAATGAAGGAGAGGTCACCGCTGAAGATCATTTTGGCACAGTGCAAAATCCAAGGTCTAATTTGTTCAACCTGCATGCAGAATATTGAGGGAGGATGGATTGGAAGACAAGCCTGGATCTAAAAGGAGGATGAAATATGAATAATCTCCACTATGCTGATGACTCTCTTCCGAGAGCTGAAAATACAAATGATCTGGAAGTAATGAAAGTTGAGAAGTACAATAAGAAGAATGGGGTTAAGTTTAAATATAAAGAAAACCCAAGTAATAACAACAGGGACAGCAACCAAATATAAAACTGACAGTGAAAATAATTAAAGTGGTCGACAGGCTCTGATGTTTAGGATTGACCATGAACAGTAAAGGAATCAGCAGTCAAGAATTACAACATAGATTAGCACTTGGTAGGATAGCAATGAAGACTTTGCAAAAAATATTCAGATGCCATATGCAGCTATGAGATCAGAATTGTGCAAGCGAAGACTTTATCTGTTAACACTACTTATGGAAGCAAAAGTTAGAACTTTAAGCAGCAGGATAGATAAGAGTACTGACTTTAGAAATTTGCTGTTGCAGAAGAGTCCTGAGAATACCATGGATACCAAGAAAATGAAAAAATCATGTGAGGCACAAATAACCAGCCTCACATTATCAAATTTTGGACATGTTATGCAAAGGCCTAGGCCAGGGGTAGGCAACCTTGTCTCTTTTATGACTCGTGGACTCCCACAATTCCTGAGCCAGCCATGCTCAGCCAAGCTAGGACCTTGGGGAACTACATAATGTTGGTAAAATGAAAAGAAAAAAAAGAAGACAATTAAGCCCAACATTTCTGTGGTTAAGCAGGATGGTTCTTAAGTGAGTTGCACCTCATTTTATGGCCTTTTTTGCCACAGTGAATCATTGCAGTTAAATGAATCATGCAGTTGTTGCAAATTTGGCTTCTCCCATTGGCTTTGCTTGTCGGAAGCCAGCTGGGAAGGTTACAAATGGTGATGACATGATCCCAGGACACTGCAACTTTCATTAAGTACATGCCAGTTGCCAAGCACTTGAATTTTGATCACATGACCATGGGGATGCTGAAATGGTTGTGCGTAAGTGTGAAAGTCGTACGTCATTTTTCTCAGTGCCATTGTAACTTTGAACGGTTACTAAACAAATGTTGAGGACTATCTGCACTATTTTAACAAGAAAGGTCTGAAAGACGATTTGGGGTCTGAAAGACGATTTCTAAGAGTTCTGAGTTTAATTCGAATCTCCAAGGTTGTAAATCTATATGTTGATGAGGATAGTTAAATTCCTGTTCTAATGAACTTCCAGACTTGACACTGGGATACTAATAAAATCCTGACAATGTACCCATATTTTTAGGAGGATGTATAAAACTTCTCTCTTCGCCACATTGGCTTAAGACCTGCTGAGATTCTTTTAGGCAGCTTAAAATATTAAGGCTTCAATAGATTATGGCTATCCAGCTGCAGGTGCCATCTTTGTAAGGATTGCTAAATGGATATATACTTACTATTTACACTTACATTGGGCCGCTCAATTAAGTCCAGATGTTTTAACAACACTCCTGTCCTTGCAAGTATTAAGAACTATCCATAAAATTGCAATGGGTTGGGATAGGTATAATCAAGACCATGGTCTTATAGATCTGTTAATTCTTTTCCGTTCTAGATCCTGCAAATGTTGAGAAATGCTAATTCTTCTAAGTTATAGCACTAGATATGCTAATAGTCTGACAGAGATAACCTTCTAATAACATCTGGATATCCAGAGATTTCTGTCCTTGGCCAGGATGGCATCCTGCATACATTATTTTAGGAATGTAAATGTTCATAACAGGAAAAGCAACCCAGCTAACTTACATAAGTTTTTCCAATTTATTTTCCCGTTCTTGATCTTCTATTTTTAATTTTTCATAGTCTGAAGTCAGTTTTTCTTGTTCCAGCTGCAACTTCTGATTCATACTGAAGATAATAAAATAACTTAAATTAAAAGTGGTACTTCAAGGAGATAAATACAAGCCATTATGCATTTGTCTTAAGATCATAATTATCCAGTATACTTTCATTTCAAACTTTTGGGAAATTTTCTCATAATCATCTTAAATCTCAAATCAATGTTGTTACTGACATAGCTGTTACCCCATTCTATGTAATACTGAAGAGAAATGGGATATTATTACGTTCCATTTGTTATCATTCTACACTTTTATCTGTAGTAACTACTGCAACAGTTTGTCACAGTGTTCTAAATGCATGCCAAGGTATTGATCATTAGTTACTTTATTACTATATTTCTGATATAGGTTTGTTAGAGGTTTTAAAATCCAGAGTTATATGTATAAACATGACCCTTTGTCTGCTGTATTTTTTATTATTACAAAGCAGAAGCACTTTATGGATTTTTCTTTGTTCTCTCTGGGTTTATTTTTTTGTTAAAATCACCACAAGAAGATTCTAGAGAAATACATCCGTAGCAGTTTTCATCTAATTTTCTTGAGGGTTTTGCTAATAAACATAAGCAATACATCATCAAATATAGATCAAATATGTCATCAGCAACAATCTGTGTATGGATGTATATACACTTGCAAAATTATTCAAAACCTGTACTGGGGAATGAGAAAATGAACATACTCTCTTATATCATCAATAATTTTTTGTTTCTCCTCAATCTCATCTCGTAATCGAGAGAGCTGCTTCTGATGAGCTTCCCTGTGACTCTCCATCTGTTGCTCCAGGGTCTTCTGTTCATAGAAGGGATAAATTACAATAGTTTAATATTTTACTCATTGTTTTTCCTATTACATCAAACACAACCTGCGTTATCTTAGAATTGCTGAGATTCTTGTATATACCATTTTTTCATTCAAAACTAAGCTCAGAAAATTAGTATCAGTTTTCCCAATCATATAGATAGATAGATAGATAGATAGATAGATAGATAGATAGATAGATAGATAGATAGATAGATAGATATACAGATATACAGAAAAATTGTTGATCTTGGAGTATGTGAGGAGTTGAGTAAAATCTGGATCTGTTTTATCAGTCTGGAGTCCCAGTGCCCACAAAAGAGACCTAAGTCCAAACCTCCTTGAAGTCCATTGACTCATTTTGCCTTGATTGTTAGTAGATCAGATTCTTATATCGGCTTCATTAAAGAAACTCACAGTGCTTTTGAACTCTACCCTGTGGTTTCTTTGCGGCACTAATGCAGAACAGAGAATCATGCTACAAAGTTAGTAATGCAAAGGTTAAGGCCTAAGTTTTAGGCCTAAAATATTTTTTTCTCTTTTGTAGCAGGATGTTACTCTATTTCAGAATCCAAATTATATGGACTAAATGTCATAGTACCAATTCAATAATTCCTGCAACCTGATGACCTCAGTTCCGTTTGTACTCCTCTGCGCATTGATACTTTAAAAATGGTTGCTGTATTTTTCATTGAGGGTTGTCAGCCCGATACATAATCAGTATATGTGCATGTACACCTGCATATATTCATTCACTCACTCACATACACATAGACACATACATACACACACACACACACACGTAACATGCCAGCAATATATCATCAATATCTAGTTATAAAACAAAGTAATTCTCAAAGCAATTCCCTTATGCTGCAAATCTATTTTATTTGTTATGTGAGCAAAGTTATTATGGATGGTTTATGTTAGTATCAAATATTCTAGAAACATATTTTTACAAATACGTGTAATATTTTTTAACACACCAAGCAATTGAATTTTGTTTATAATTATAGAATAATGTTAGATTTGACTTGGAAGACATAATTTGATCTGGGTCATCCTTTTGAAGAACATTTGTAGTGAGAAACTGACATCATAAATACCACTGGATAGGTAAGATTAAATATGTGGAATAAAAAAAGCTGAAAGTTATCTGTGGGGTATCTGAAATTACCTTCATTTCCTCTGCATCCTGTAGCAAAGTCAGATGTTCCTTCTCTTTATCTTTGAAACTGACTTCATGCATTTTTTCTGTTCAAATGAAGAGGACAGTTGAGCAACCTTTTAATGGGATATAGTTTAAGAAGTATTAATCAAGTTTTCCTTATGCAAAAGATAACTTTCTACTTTAATTACCCTGCAGGGACAAAGAAACATTAACAGGTGTTTCAGCAGAACAATTTGTGTCAGGCTACTTTTAGCCCATGGTTTTTAAGAAATACTTTCTTCCAGCAAAAGCCAGTTCCATTTGTGCTCCTAAAAATATCACATTCCATGTGTTGCACACTTTCCCCCATCTGTTGTCATGCCAGCTGTAATCTTTAAAGCCCATTCCTGTGACCAATTCAGAAGATCAGAAGCCTCAGTTAAGTGGATTTGCAGCATTCTAGCATATAACAATTGCCCTTGTACAGAAAAATATGCCAATCAGCATGAGTTGAATTTTGATTCGTGACTAGTAAAGTATGCCTATAAGGTAGTCCTCGACTTACCTCATTGAGTGACCATGTGAAAAAAGTGACTTATGACCGTTTCCCACACTTACAACTGGTTCAAATTCAGACACTTGGCAACTGAGTCATATTTATGACAGTTGCAGTATCCTGGGATCATGTGATCACCTTTTGCAAAATTCTGACAAGCAAAGTCAATGGGGAAGTCCGATTCACTTAACAACCGTGTTACTAAATTAACAACTGTAGTGATTCACTGAACAACTGTAGCAGGAAGCCAAACTCACTTAACAAACGTCTCACTTAGCAACAGAAATTTTGGGCTCAATTGTGGTCGTTAAGTCGAGGACTACCTATACAACGGTTATTTTCCTGTGTAAAATTGATAAGATTCCACTAATATAATAAATGTTGCCAAAGCAGTATTAGCTCTCCTAATTTAGACAGCATCAACCAGTTTGAAAGAACTTGGTGAATCTTTATCTCAGAAAGGACGGTGGCAATGGAAAGGAACTCCAGACAAAAATCAACGTATGTTAGAAAAAATAAAATTCAAAGCAGCTATTGAGGACCTGAAACAGGAAATATGTAAAGTCCTGAATTCCTGAAATTATAGTACCTTGTGCCCGCAATTTGGCCAGCTCTTCATTAAGAGAGTCCTGCAATTCTTCCAACTGCCTTCGCTTCTGCTCCATATTCTGCATATAATCTGTAAGAGACTTGATCTTTGCTTCATGCTTTGGAAGTTGAAAAAAAAGCAAACGGAAAATTGTATGTTTAATGTACATCAAAAACTATGAGAAACCGAATTTTAAAAAAAATAAGAAAGAAACAGCTTACTAACCTGAGAGATGAGGAGCTGACAGGCAGCAAGTTCCCTCTCGTTGGCATTCATTTTCCTATTAGAATCTATCTGGGCACTTTCCAGCTGTTTGCTGCGGTTCACCAGAGATTTTACTTCAGACTTCATCTTACTGATGTACAGCCGTGCCATGGTAAACTCTTCTTCAATCACACCGTTCACGTCAGCTAACTGAACACACAAAATAACTGCATTATTAATCTTTTTATGGGCAAATTTCCACTTCTCACTATCTTAATAGAGATGTAGATGTCTGTACTTGTTACCAAGATTGGCATGATATATACTGTTCTTCCCTAACTTCTCTCACACTTGTGGATCCCCATCCCACTTACCCGTGGGTAGAAATAGATATTAAATTGCTATTACGGGTTTTTGAATCTGAGTTAAGGCTTTTTAGCATTCCTTATAGCTTTATATCCCTTTCTGTTTGCACTGTGATATCACAGCTCTCCACTTTTATTACCTCATGAATTCTGAGGCCCGGTGACTCAGTGGCTTAATAACGCTGGAAATAGTCTCGGCTCCAGCAGTTCGAGCCCTAGCACTGTGAAGCAGCTCCTGTCACTCGCCTCAGTTTCTGTCCACCTATAACAGTTCGAAAGCATGTTCTATGCAAGTAGATAGATAGGTATCACTTCGTTGGGGGGGATGGGCTTGTGCTCTGTGCTGGCAGTCAGATTCCTAATGGCTCTGTATTTTCCCGGATGCAGTGCCCATTTGCAAGGCAGCTCCAGGAAGTGAGAGGGCCGTGAGTAATGCTGCAGGAATAGCCGTTCATCGTTCTGGTAGGAAGTCAGCTCACCCTCCTGTGGCACACCTTGGGAAGTGCACAAGCGCTTCCTATCACAGGGCTGGGCTGGTACCTTGGCAAGCCAAACTACTACTCTGCAATAGCACTGTGGTCTCCTGGCTACTATAACAACGCCATATGATAAAATAATAATAATAATAGTAATAACAACAATAACAATAATAATGATATGAGTTCTCAAACCTTGCTCATCAGATAGTGAAAGTATTTTTATTTTTTTTTTCACATTAAAATATGGAACTTTTTTTATATAGCCATGACTATTGGTTCTGTTGTATACAATTCCATTATTTTTCTCTCTCCCTGCAACTCTTTTGCCTCTAGTCCCATAAAAGCATATCCTGAAATAAACTTACCAGCCTTTGGTGCCAAAAGTGCTTATTTCTAATAAAGAGGATTCATTTAGAAAGAGAATGCAATAGTAAAAAATAAAAAGTATTGCACTGACTAAATATTGGCTGTATCAATCAAATGCACTCCATATAATCTGCTTATCCCTCACTGGGATCAAATTTGATAGCTTTATACTTAGATCTGATTTAGTTGTAAGGACTGAGAGCTGCATGCTCTATATATAGTCTTCTCCAGCCTTTGCATCTTTCTGATATGTGAACCTCCCAGAATTTTCAGCCTCTGCTGAACATTTGGAAAGCTGAGATCTACACATCTGGGAGATGCCCAACTAATGAGTAACAGCTATAAAGTATCAAATAAACAATATCAATGTATCTATTAAAAAAGGAGGGACTTAGAACACAATGTCACAGACATCATCTTGTTCATTTTCATATCACTTCCCCTGTGGTTTGCTACCTGGTTTACTATCCCCAAGGATTATTTTTAATTTAGTCATTGCTTTTGAAGTTGAAATATTTCTCTCTTGTTGTATTTTTTCCTGCAATACCAGCAACTTACAGTTTTCACATCATTAGTACCAATGATTCCGCCAATCTCTCCCAGGTCCTTAAGCAATAAATTCAATATTTCAGTAGCTCTCTTTTTCTGATGATTACTAAGTTCTTGCAACTGTCCCAGCTCTCTTTGTGTACTTGACAGAGCAGACTGCAAAATAGTAAGAATAACAAGAGCTTACATAGTGAACTGTGATGAAAATCAACTGCATGTCACACTTTAAAAAAAATGCTTTCGAAGTTTATGCTATGTTTTCTACATTGGATGTACTTGGACAGACACTATTTCCTAAAATCTTAAGGCTATGAATCAAACACTCACAGCCTGTTTTATAAAGAAGCCTCAAACTGAACATCACATTTCACCCGGTATATAAACAATAAAGCTCTCTACTATTGTACAAAAACAATTCAATTTTTGGTACCTTCATTCATTTTGTTAACATTCATTCATTTTTGCTCTCATTAAATTAAGAGTAACCCCAGAATTCTAGAATCAGATAGTTGGGTTTATATTTACATTCAACTGTTTATTTATATTTATTTAATGTCTTATAGAAGTTTGGCAGAGATGAAGTATCCAGAACTATGCCCTTACTCTATATGCCCCAGTTTAAGATAAGCACTACAGAGAATTAGGCATTAAATGAAAAAAACCATAACCTAGCTATTATGTGGCAGAGAAATAATTCCCAGAAACACCTGCTGGAAACTCAAGGTAGAATCAGTGGAAGTAGAAAGAGCTTCCATTTTAAAACTTGCATGGAGGTACACATACAGAAATTGCTAGCCTGCTAGTAGCTGAAGCAGATCAAGCCACTAGAACAGGCATGTCAAGCTGCCAGCCCATGGGCCGGATGCGTCACACCAAAACCATGCCCACCCCATTGCCGGCAATGGGGAAAAAGTCCCGATACATCGCAAGTTTGACATGCCTGCACTAGAAGAAAACAAAATACCATTTCTGCATCCAAATTCTTTTGCTGTTAAATGTCCAGCTGGCAATGGGAAACAAGGTAATAATAGTGATCTTCTCATATATTTTCCAGCAGAAAATTATTATACTGCACATTTTAAAGAATTCACCATTTTAGCATTCAGTGCAGGGGTCTTCAAACTTGGCCTTTTTATGACTTGTGGACTTCAACTCCCAGAATTCCTCAGCCAGGCACGCTGGCTGAGGAATTCTGGGAGTTGAAATCCACAAGTCATAAAAGGGCCAAGCTTGAAGACCCCTGATTCAGTGCAACAACAATATGGCAAAATAACAAGCAACCTGCTAACAATTTTCACAAACCTGATTCTTCAGCTGTTTGTTAAAGAAAATTCTCTTTTTATTTTAATAAACGCTTCAAACAGCTGAGTTTCTCTGAGGGTGTTTAATGAGGTCTTAGCTTGGATTCATAGAAGGCATATACAAATTAGTATAAATGTATCTAGGGATGAAGATTAATAAGGATTGTTCCTACTGTTTTCAGTGCAAGTTCATCTGTCAGCTGCTCATTAGCTCTCATCTTGTCCTCCACTTCTTGTGATTTCTGGTCATAATTAACAGCGAGTTCCTCCAAAGCCTGGAGAACTTCTTTAACTTCCTCTTTTGCAGCTTCATTTTCCATCTGAAGGCGAGTGAGTTCCTCTTGGATTTTCTCATAATCTCTCCTGGTAGAAGCCAAGAGCTGAAACAGCAAATGAGATTAAGTAGCAAAAATGGTGGAGAAAAATAAAATAATTCAAAAGTGCAACCTTCAATTTTATTCCAAATCAGGAAGGATAAAAATGCTAAATGACCTTTTAAAAAAGATTTTCCAGTAATCTGACAGATAATGTAGTAACATATACCTGATTGGAAAATAATTGTATTAGAAGCTAAAAACCAGTCCCCAATAAGTTTTTGATATTAACCAAATAAATATACTCCAAATTTCACCTTCATAATATAGCAATTAATTTAGCAACTAATTATTTTGTAATTTAGTAACTAAATTCATAATTTAGTAATTAAATTCTGAAGGAATTCAGGCTCAACATATCATGTACTATGCTGACAAATGTTTGGATTATACCCACAAAAAAATTCACCTATGACAAAAAAACTAAGAATACTAGGACAATCTGTTTCCTCTCTGTATTACTTATGTCAGCAACACATTGGCTTATTTCATTATTCAGAAATAAATACCAGGCCTAATTAAGAAAAAGATAGCTATAAGGCAAACTCTAGAAATCCACCCATTACTGAACTGACGAAACAATTATATAGCCAAACGTTAGATTATAGAGAACAGCCAATCTTTTTTTTTTTTATTGAAAGTTTTATAAATTTTACAAAAAGACAAAAACAATACAAAACGAAAACAACATATACAAAAAAAAAAAAACTAAACATTACATATAAAAAAAAACCCCATCCCCCACCCCTTACCATAAACCCTCCCTTCCCCCCCCCTGAGCTTCCCAGAGCAGAATATAGGCTTAATTGAAAATTAACAAATAAAAAATTAAGTTAAAAAATTTATATAATATCTATAAGTAACATTAAAATATATATATAAGTATATATATATCTCTCTATATATAAAGATAAAAATTATGAAAAAGCTATATAATATTTTTTTATACCCAATCTAAATTGTATAAATTTTATCCATTTATCCCAAACGAGAAGAAACTTCTCTTGCGTTTGTTGCTTTAGGAAAGCCGAAATCTTTGCCATTTCCGCCAAATAAGCTACTTTAAGAAACCATTCCTGCAATGTAGGCAAAGACTCCTTCTTCCAGTATTGTCCAACTAACAGCCTCGCGGCTGTAATCAAATTTAACATCAATACAACCTCCTTTGTATCACAATCTGTAACTATACCCAGCAAGAATAATTGCGGAGTAAATTTTACCCTCCTTTTAAAAATTCTCTGGAGAACAGCCAATCTTTATATAAAATATTGTCACATTGCCCATTTTATATCAGCCCTAGTATCTGGCACTCATAAACCTGATTGTCAGAAGTGTTATTTGTCTTTAGGATCAAGAAGCTACAGTCTTCTTTCTCAAGGAGAGAAGCAACTTAGAACTAAGGAGAAATTTCCTGACAGAACAATTAATCAATGGAACAGTTTGTCTTCAAAAGTTGTGGGTGCTCCATCACGGGAAGTTTTAAAGAAGAGATTGGACAACCATTTATCTGAAATAGAATAGAATAGAGCTGGAAGGGACCTTGGAGGCCTTTTAGTCCAGTCCCTGCTCAAACAGGAGAACCTATACCATCTCAGACAAGTGACTGTCTGGCCTCTTTTTAAAAATTTCCAGTGATGGAGCTTCTATGATTTCTGGGGGCAAGCTATTCCACTGGTAAATTGTCCTCACTGTCAGGAAGTTTCTCCTTAATTCCAGGTTACTTCTCTCTTTGATCAGTTTCCAAACATTGTTTCTAGTCCTGCCCTCTGGTGCTTTGGTGAATAACGTGACCCTCTTTTATTTCTGGCAACCCCTCAAATACTGGAATACTGCTATCATGTCTCCCTTATTTCTTCTTTTCTTTAGACTAGCCAAACCCAAGTCCTGCAGTCGTTCTTTGTATGTTTTAGTCTCCAGGCCTTTGATCGTCTTAGTTGCTCTTCCCTGAATTTTTTCCAAACTCTCAACATCTTTTTTTGTGATATAGTGACCAAAATTGGCTACAGTATTCCAGGTGTGGTCTTACTAGGTTTTTATAAAGTGCTACTAATACTTTGCATGATCTTGATTGTATGCCTCTGTTTATACAACCCAGGATTGTATTAGCTTTTTTTGGCTGCTGCTGCTGCACACTGCTGGCTCACGGTTAGTGATCGTTCACTAGGACTCCAAGGTCCCTCTCACAGTTACTGTTTTTGAGCCAGGTCTTGCCCAATCTGTATTTGTGCCTTTGGTTTTTCCTGCCTAAAAGTAAAACTTTGCTTTTCTCCACACTGAAACTCATTTTGTTGGATAGGGTCTATTGTTCAAGTTTGTCTAGATCTTTTTGGATCCTGAGTTTGTTTTCTGGGGTTTTGGCTACTCCTGTCAGTTTGGTGTCATCTGCAAATTTGATAAAATAGTATAGGGTTTCTTGCCTATGTAGGGGGTTGGACTAGAAGACCTCCAAGATCCCTTCCAACTCTATTATTTTGTTACTCTGTTACTCTGTTAAACCTAATTTGATCAAGCACTATAAATGTTGCCAAATTTCTAGCAATAGTTATGATTTGTTGAAGTCATCAATACTTTCTTATTATTAACCTTTTCAGGTGTTTTTGGCTTTATTTTGTGTTTTAAATTTTGTATTTGTGTTGTATTAGTCTAGGGCAGTGGTTCTCAACCTGTGGGTCGGTACCCCATTTGGGGTCGAACGACCATTTCACGGGGATCGCCAAACAATGCAGTCCGCCATTTTTTTCCCCTTTTCCTTAGCTGTGCCACTCCCTTTTATTCTATTGGCTTTTGAAAGCCAATAGAATAGACTCTCTTGAATAGAGTCTAATTCTATTGGCTTTCCAAAGCCAATAGGAATTGTCCAGGCTGTCTCTGCCCTGCTGAGCCCGCCAAAAGTCCCATTTTGCAAACGGTGCTGCACCAGTTGAGTAGTCCTCGACTTAGGACCGGTTGAGTAGTCCCCGACTTACGACCGGTTGGGGGTCGCGGCATTAAAAAGGTTGAGAATCACTGGTCTAGGGGGATGCATAAGTAAGTAAATAAATAAATAAATAAATAAATAAAATACGTACTTCATCTTGATCCAGCATCTGTTGTTTTAGTTTCTCAGCCAATTGACTCTGCTGGTTAATTTCATCATCCTGCAATGGGCAAAAAAGGGTTACTTTTTCTATTTCTAACCATTTTTATGCCTTGAAATCAGCTAGCTTTCACAGTAGACATGGCAATAAATCTTCACTTTCCAGATACTTCACTCCGTATTCAGGACTTTGCTTCTAGCAGAAGCTCACAGACCAAACTCAGCTAATTTAATTGCTTTATTGCAGATAACAGAAAAGCCATAAATATGCAGAAGGAGCAGAAGCCAAGCTATTTCTTTTCATCTCCCTCTCTCTCTTTCCCTTTCCTCCAGGGTACTAAATTCTAGGCCTTTTTTCAAGTCAATGGAAATTTGGCCATTCCTTCCCTAACATTAAGACTGAGGCAAATATCTTCAGTATTTATGTAACAGTTATGTCCATCCTGAGAATTTCTGATTCCCGTCTCACTAGCTCATATATCAATACAAAAGTGGATGCGATTATTTCCTCCCAATGTAAAAAAACTATGGAAACTGAATGTACTATTGTTACATAGCAGGGAAAAAAAAACATTAAACATAAATTGCAGAGTATAGAATTTTGTTCCAACCTTTATCACTAAAACATATCATTCTAACAGATGCAAGCAAGTAGAACTATAAATCAATCTTATCTACTCCCCCAGTGTAATGAATGCAAAACTAATTCTACAGAATGCAGAAATATCTTTCAGAGTTTGACATAACAATGGAGTCATCTGATTTTTATTCTGTCATCTGCATCATTTTGCTAGTTAATGGTATTTTAAATCGGCACTGGTTCTAAAGACACCTCAATTCTATCTTCTTATCTTACAAAAGCATATATTTCATGTATAAATACATTCATTTTATTATTAAGAATTCCTTATTTTCTTTGTGAAACTTCATATAATGAAACCTTTGGTGGTGCAAAACTGTACTATTCTTCAACATGGAGGTATAAATGTGTCAGGCTTCTTTACTGTATTATTTGCCGCAAGATCAAAATGTTCCTACCTTAAGGAATTATACAAAGACCACTCCAAAACTACAGAATGCTCCAGAATGCACCAGCCTGAGTAACAACCTGGTTTGGCCATATAACACTGCGACTTTGAGTCACTGGTGGGTTTATGGGCATTGAATGAATAGCTGAGGACCTGGATATTTACGAGACTCGTTATCTCCAATAGTTTCCATCTGTCCAATCAGGAAGAGAGGATCCTTTATTTATAATCTATCAGGTATAAGAGTGGTCCCCAACCTATTCAGCACCAGGGACCGGTTTTGTGGACATGGACCCAGGGGGGAGGAGCGTGCAACCTAGAAACCCGTACATGCGCAGTTTTGCTCACCTGCCATTCGCCTCCAGCTGTGAGGCCTTGTTCTTAACAGGCCATGGACTGGTTACGTCCATGGCATGGAGGTTGAGGACCCCTGATGTTCTTGGAGGCAGGCCTCCTCTCTAGCTGCTCCCCTTCCCTAGAGAACCTAGACTCTGACTTCCCTTGATCTTATTAGGATACAGGAAGGCAATAAAAACCTGAGTATTTTTGGCAGGCTTTTGAAGGGAGATGAATTGAGAGAGGTTACTCTTGTGTGACAATAGATTACTACATAAATTATAATGCCTCTGCATAAGGATATTTATTAAGCATAGTAGCATCATTTATTTATGGTCCTCTTTTAATCTTAACTATGGTAGGACTATAATATGCTCAGTGTTGGTTGGCTATTAGAGCAGCATTGATTGATAATATGCCATCAGGTCATTTTTAACTCCTAACCTTCACTTAAGATTCTCTCCACGTAGAACAGTATACAAGCCTCATAACATAAATATTGTTGGTGAAAGCAAAATGCCCAGATGTCCCCACAATACCTGTACATAAATCTGAAAGCCACTTTTATAGGCATAGACCATTTAATTTAATTAAATAATCATCCCCCTTGCATTTCTTAATAAAACCATTGTGTATATTTCTGAATACACGTATGATTTTATTAACATTTAAAATGTAGGCATATAGTGGACAAGAGTTTCTATATAGAGGTTATTATTTCTGATCACAAGACAGCGGGCCATCTTCAAATAACTGTGACTATAAGGTCTGGGGGGTCCATTTTGAAGTCCTCAAATACTTTGGACGTAGTAGCCAAACATCTTGCAAAATTTGTGATTTTTAATGTCGTATAATAAGAAAATTATTCTACATGTAAATTAACCCATATTTAATTAAAGCCAACTGCATTTACATAGCCTATAGCAGCTGGCAGCATCCTTTGTTGGATCTCCAAAATGTAAGTAGGTTTGGATGGATGAACATTAGGAGGTTTCAAGATAACAGACTAGGTGAAAAGCTAATAAAGGTCCCAAAGAAAGCAATGGTAAATTATACTCCCATTGCTGCTAAAATACAGACAAATACATGAAGTCAACAGAGATCAAGCTTGAAGGAGACATTACTTTACATTGCTATCTAAATAAAATTATATGTAGCTTTGTCCTTGCTCTCCTACTACTGTGACCTGACCATGTCTAATCTTTGTTACACACCCACTCTTCCAAGTCTTATTCTACTCCTAAAAGAGGCTGTGTACCACTGTTTTAAAAAAATTCACATAAAATCAAAGCAGTTATTTCAGCTTATCTGTATCACAGCCAATGTTAGAATTATTGTTTTTTATTAAGTGAAATTAAAGAACTGCCATAAGACATTTTTAAATGTGTGCTATCAAGACTATTAGGAGGATTCAGAATGAGTTATCTCCTTATGCGTTTCTCTTATTCAACTTAATATAACATTTTCTGATTTCTTTACATCTTAATCTTACATCGGAAGGCAAGAAAGAGATGAATTTCTTCACATTTTATGAGCCGAGAAATGCTCATGTTAACCCCTGAATCTCAAAGTATTGGAACTGTCACCAGTTAAGGAATTTCTCTTCATTTTTAAATCTTATTTTTAAAAAGGACATTATTGCAACATGTAGACATTTATCATGAAAGTCAGTCACCTAAATATAATTGTGCTGCTTCAGCCTATGTGCAGGGACTTCCATGAAGAAATATTCTCACAAGGAAATAGGAAAGATAAACATCTGTAAATAGAGGAAACTGGAAAGCTGAACTGGAAGTCTTTGATAAGGTAACTAATATTCTACAGACTTATGACATGGGATATGATTTAGATACACGTTCTAGGTGTAGTTTTATTGTATTACTTTAGAAAAACAAACCTCAGATCTGTAATCCACCAAAGCTGCTGGATTTCCCTATGTATTACTGCAGCCCTATGCAAGTGGTATAGGCTTTATGGTTATCTATCACTTTCTTTGTCTTTCAATAAGAAATTATTTGATAATTTGACTGATTACTTGGGATTAAAAAGAAACCATTTTAATTCATCGGTTTTAGGAGAACTGAATAGAAAGCTTGTGAGAATGAAAATACTGGTAGTATTTTATATATAATAATATAGTATATACCAGGGGTAGGCAACCTTGGCTCTTTTGGACTTGTGGACTTCAACTCCCAGAATTCAGCATGGCTGGTTCAGGAATTCTGGGTATTTAAGTCCACAAGTCATAAAAGAGCCAAGGTTGCCTACCCCTAGCACATACTACCGTAAACGCCGGTGTATAAGACGACTTCCGCGAGCGCTGAAATCGGCGCCAAAGACGGGGGTCGTCTTATACGCCAAGTCGTCTTATACGCCAGAAATACTGGTAGTTTCCGGCGTATAAGACGATGTTCTAGGAATGCGGCCCGGCTATAAAGACGGGGGTTGTCTTATACGCCGGGTCGCCTAATACGCCGGCATATACGGTATATTTTGTACAGTTTGAAGCACGCATTGATTTTAGTTATGAAGAAATAATATTAAAGATGTATGACAACAAACAATTGGAAGGAAATTATGAATGGACCTTATCATCCAACTGTCTGTAGAGACTAGTAACCTCTTCTTCATATTTCTGCTTCTCCTCAGTTGAGATGCTGGCAACAACAGGAACGATGTTATCAATGATAGGCGTATTGTCACATGGTTCCAAATTCTTCTGGTCTTTTGCACTGATCTGTTCCTCCTCTGGTACCGCCTCTCCTGAAGACACAACAAATCCCAAGAGAGTAAGCCTCAATCTTTATCTGTACTTCACCGTTTCTGTTGGTACTTACAGATAAATTTTAAGGATTTTAATTGACAAAAATGTGATCCACTGGAGAAGGAAATGGCAAACCACTCCAGTATCTTTGCCATGAAAACCCCATGGACAGTACTAAAAGGAAAAAAGATATGACGCTGGACGATGAGCCCCTCAGGTCGGAAGGTGTCCAATATGCTACTGGGGAAGAGCAGAGGGCTAGTACTAGTAGCGCCAGAAAGAATGAAGCGACTGGGCCAAAGCCGAAAGGACGCTCAGCTGTGGATATATCGGGTGGTGAAAGGAAAGTCCGATGCTGTAAAGATTTTTTCTCCATAGGAACCTGGAATGTAAGATCCATGAATCAAGGCAAGCTAGACGTATTCAAAAAAGAGATGACAAGACTGAACATCGACATCTTAGGAATCAGCGAACTAAAATGGACAGGAATGGGTGAATTTAACTCAGATGACCATCAGGTATACTACTGTGGGCAAGAATCCCTCAGAAGAAATGGAGTAGCCTTCATAGTCAATAAAAGAATAGGAAAAGCAATACTGGGATACAATCCCCAAAATGACAGAAGGATCTCAATTCGAATCCAAGGCAAACCATTCAATATCACAGTAGTCCAAATCTATGCCCCAACCACTGGTGCGGAAGAGGATGAAATTGACTGGTTCTATGAAGCCCTACAGCACCTTATAGAATTAACACCAAAAAATGATGTCCTTATCATCATGGGGGATTGGAATGCTAAGGTAGGAAGCCAAAAGATAACCGGAATAACAGGCAAGTTTGGCCTTGGAGTACAAAATGAAGCAGGGCACAGGCTAATAGAATTTTGTCAGAGAATACGATGGTCATAACAAACACTCTTTTCCAACAACCCAAGAGACGGCTCTACACATGGACATCACCAGACGGTCAACATAGAAATCAGATTGACTATGTGCTCTGCAGCCAAAGATGGAGAAGCTCTATACAGTCAGTAAAAACAAGACCAGGAGCTGACTGTGGCTCAGATCATGAGCTTCTCGTTGCAAAATTTAGGCTTAAATTGAAAAAAGTAGGGGAAAGCACTAGGCCACTCAGGTATGAACTAAATCATATTCCTGATGAATATACAGTAGAGGTGACAAATAGATTTAAGGAACTGGATCTGATAGACAGAGTGCCTGAAGAACTATGGATGGAAGTTCGCAACATTGTACAAGAGGTAGCAACTAAAACCATCCCAAAGAAAAAGAAATGCAAGAAAGCAAAATGGCTGTCTGAGGAAGCTTTGCAAATAGCTGAGGAAAGAAGGGAAGCGAAAGGCAAAGGAGAAAGAGAAAGATACACCCAATTGAATGCAGAATTCCAGAGAGTAGCTAGAAGAGATAAGAATGCCTTCTTAAATGAACAGTGCAAAGAAATAGAAGAAAACAACAGAATAGGGAGGACCAGAGATCTCTTCAAGAAAATTGGAGATATGAAGGGAACGTTTCATGCAAAGATGGGCATGATAAAGGACCAAAATGGCAGAGACCTAACAGAGGCAGAAGAGATTAAGAAGAGATGGCAAAACTACACAGAAGAACTATACAAGAATGAGCTTAACATCCCAGATAACCACAATGAGATGGTCATTGACCTCGAACCAGACATCCTAGAATGTGAAGTGAAATGGGCCTTAGAAAATCTGAGCAACAACAAAGCTAGTGGAGGTGATAGTATTCCAGCTGAGCTATTCAAAATCTTAAAAGACGATGCAGTAAAAGTGCTACACTCAATTTGCCAGCAAATTTGGAAAACTCAACAGTGGCCACAGGATTGGAAAAGGTCAGTTTACATTCCAATTCCAAAGAAAGGCAATGCCAAAGAATGTTCAAACTATCGCACCATTGCACTCATTTCACATGCTAGTAAAGTTATGCTTAAAATCCTACAAGCTAGACTCCAGCAGTATGTGGATCGAGAACTACCAGAAGTACAGGCAGGATTTCGAAGAGGCAGAGGAACTAGAGATCAAATTGCCAACATACGCTGGATCATGGAGAAAGCTAGGGAGTTCCAGAAAAACATCTACTTCTGCTTCATTGACTATGCAAAAGCCTTTGATTGTGTGGATCACAACAAATTGTGGCAAGTTCTTAAAGAGATGGGAGTACCAGACCATCTCATTTGTCTCTTGAGAAACCTATATGCGGGTCAAGAAGCAACAGTGAGAAACGAACACGGAACCACTGATTGGTTCAAAATTGGAAAAGGAGTCCGGCAAGGCTGTATACTGTCGCCCTGCCTATTTAACTTATATGCAGAGCACATCATGAGAAAGGCAGGGCTAGATGAATCAAAAGTTGGAATTAAGATTGCCGGGAGAAATATCAACAACCTAAGATATGCAGATGATACCACTCTAATGGCAGAAAGTGAAGAGGAACTAAAGAGCCTCTTGATGCGGGTGAAGAAGGAGAGTGCAAAAGTTGGCTTGAAACTCAACATTAAGAAAACCAAAATCATGGCATCCGGCCCTCTCAATTCCTGGCAAATAGATGGGGAAGAAATGGAGGTAGTGACAGATTTTATTTTTCTGGGCTCCAAGATCACCTCAGATGGAGACTGCAGCCAAGAAATTAAAAGACGCTTGCTCCTGGGGAGGAAAGCTATGGCAAATCTAGACAGCATTCTAAAAAGCAGAGACATCACCCTGCCAACAAAAGTGCGCATAGTCCAGGCCATGATTTTCCCAGTTGCAATGTATGGCTGTGAAAGTTGGACCATAAGAAAGGCTGAGCGCAAAAGAATTGAGGCCTTTGAACTGTGGTGCTGGAGAAGACTCCTGCGAGTCCCTTGGACTGCAAGGCGTTCAAACCGGTCGGTCCTAGAAGAGATCAACCCCGACTGCTCTTTAGAAGGCCAGATCCTGAAGTTGAAACTCAAGTACTTTGGCCACCTAATGAGAAGGAAGGATTCACTGGAGAAGAGCCTAATGCTGGGAAAGATTGAGGGCAATAGAAGAAGGGGACGACAGAGAATGAGATGGCTGGATGGAGTCACTGAAGCAGTAGGTGTGAATTTAAATGGACTCCAGAAGATGGTAGAGGACAGGAAGACCTGGAGGAATGTTGTCCATGGGGTCGCGATGGGTCGGACACGACTTCGCAATTAACAACAACAACAACAATTGTCCAGTCAGAACAATCAGTGATCTGGAACTATAAATAAATACAGCTGGATTATTCAAGGACATCATTTGTTCCCCTGCAGCAGACATGTCAAACTTGCAACATCACGTGATGCCATGCAACGTATCGGGACTGTTTTGACATTGCCGGCAATGGGGTGGGTGCAGTTCCGCATGACGCATCCAGCCCACGGACCAGCAGTTTGACACCCCTGCCCTAGAGCAAGTTTCTAAACAGAAGACTCTTTTTTTTCCCCTAGATCTGATCATTATTAAGAGACAGTTTGGCTCTTTGGATTGGATCCAGAAATATAATGCAGCCTCTTGCCTGAGTTAGGGATGATTTTTTTGTAAGCTGTAATTTCTCTCTGCAGACACAAATTACTTCTAATATTCTGAACAGCTACAGAATTGTTCAGCAATTGGGTGGCATTAATTACAAGCAAGGGGCTAGCTTGTGCATGTCTCTCAGTGGTGAGCTCTTGCAAGGACTTTCCTCCTGCCTATTGATCTCCTCCATTGGCATCTCCATGGAAACGAGATCCCCCTGGATCAACTTTTTCTCTTATAATCCATGGTAAATTTGTAAATTTCCTATCGTAATCCACTAATTTACCCAGACATTTACAGTGAGATATCCAACTGTGCAGAACTTTTACAATTCTGCAGATGCAATATTCATAAGATAAACTGAGAACTCAGGACACACAAGATATTCTAATTGTGGTTTCCTTTAAATGATTGGCCGGCGTGGGCCAGAAAGGAGTAAGATTTCAGTGGTGACAATAGATTTAGAGATAATTATTCGGAATCAGCTTCACCCAACTTAAGAGGGAAAAAATACTTAGAAAAGGAAAGGTAATGTCTGTAGTTTCCTGGGTCTTCCTCCTTCCCTTTATTAAAGATAAAAATGACATTTGGAGGACACTCTGATTTAGTATTCTAAATTACCTGTGTACTATTCAAGTTCATATATTTTTTTAGTTTTTGGTATTAATGAATAGCAAACATCCAAATAACTTCAGAAGCAAGGTTACAAATAAAAAAAGGGTGGGATAATCATTATCAAAAGAAAGAATCTTTTTGCTTCTAAAAGCCAACTTCAAAGACTAGTGATAAATCACGACACACTATAACTAAGCCTGAAGAGTCTGCTACAATAATGACTAAAATGGACTTAACTAGGCTACATGTAAAATACATATTTATATGTTCATTTGGCCTGAAGCCCTATTCAAAACCTGAGTCCATATGGGAGAGATTGCACTGTAAACACCATTAATTCCATGAATAGCTCTAGAAACATACCGTAGGTGATCTTTATTTAAATGATGCATAAGAATGTATATTCAAACATTTATGGAAAATGTCAATTAATAGTTGAATATGAGCTCATCATTATTATTCAGTATTTTTTAAAATCCTGACATAGTTTTGCTTCTAAATGCAACAGAAATCTTATGATGGTTCCAGCACTTAATAAAGCCCGACATACTTGAGCCTTATTAGGGGAAATTAAATTCTAGATCTCATGAGAAATTGAAACTTCGGAATTATTCTTATTTAAAAATAGCAGGAAAGGGGAAGGTAGAAATTGTGAGCTGAAAAGATGATTACTCTTAACCATTAAAGATGATGTTAAAACTTCTATTTTAGAAAAAGGAATATAATTTATCCCAAACCGCTGTACTGCAATTTATTTATTGTAGATTTTGTATGCCCCTTTTATTATTCTTGTATAAAAACTGAAGGCAGTGAACATAGCTAATTCTTGGAGTGGTGACTCAAAGTCACCCACCAAACTAACATGCCTGCTGGGACCAGAACTCCCAGTTTTCTGCTTCCTAGCCTGGTGCCTTAACTGTATTCATAAACATGTATGTGTATACTTTAAAGTTAACAACATTCACCATGCTCCTTGTTTGATTCTGATATTCAAATTCCAGAAGTTTAAACTACAAGGATAACGTTTTTACTAAAGGTGGACTATTCAATAAAACCAAAAATTAGGGCAAAAATATGCCTATGAACTTGAATAGTACACAAGTTAATTTAGAATACTAAATCAGAGAATCCTCCAAATGTTATCTTTATCTCTAATAAAGGAAAAGAATAGGACCCAGGAAACAACAGATATGGCAGCTTCACATCTATCCTGAGCAAAGTCCTTGAACAGATCATTAAACAGCATGCTTGTGAGTACTCAGATAACCGTGCTACAATTAACAGAAGCCAACAGCACTTCATCCCAAGCCAACCATGCTAAACTAACTTTATCTCCTTCTTTGACAGAGTGAATACCTTAGCAGATCAGGCCCTATTTTCTTTCTGGGTTTTGCATTCTATATATCTGTAGTAACGCAAATTAAACATTTCTCACCATATAGCTAAATTCTGTGCTACCATCCATTCCACACCTAGCATGTTATCAAGGGCAAACCAATAGCCAATGAAGGATGATGGAGAGGCAGGCTCTTAGACTGTAGGCCAGTGATGGCGAAACTTTTAGAGACCGAGTGCCCAAACTGCAACCCAAAACCCACTTATTTATCACTGGGTGCCAGGTGGGTGTGGCCCACTGGGTGGGTGTGGCTGTGGTAGTCATGGCAGACTGGGTAGGTGTGGCCAAGGTGGGCATGGTCACCTTGATGTTGCTTGTGGGGAGGGATGCCTGTGGGGGCAGGGCAGGGTTGGGGGAGATCCAGGGGGGTCTCTGGCAGGTGGGGCAGGCTGGTAGATGGTTGAAGAGGGACGGTTGCCATCTCTGGGGCATGGCGCACGTGCCAACAGAGGGGGCTCTGAGTGCCACCTCTGGCACGCGTGCCACAGGTTCGCCACCACTGCTGTAGGCATACTTTGGGAAAGGATAAGCTCTACAGCATTTAACTGATGAGCTATAGCTTTTTAAATCATGAAATAATGTTTTTTGAACATATATTTATAACTTGTATTCTTCTTATCTATCGTAATAAAATAAAGGATGCTACCTTCTTGGTTATATTATGGTTTACATACCCAGAAACAGCAATCAGACTTTACTATAATGCAATGCGTTTAGCATGGAGCACACCTTCATCTAAATCTTGAGTCCTATACGATTTCTGCTTTTAAGTTCATGACAAAATAAAATGTAACTTCTGCCTTACTATTCTAATTTATTAACCAAGGCTTTTCTACGTCTAAAGCTCTTGTTTAATCCAAGCCTGCACTGCACTGAAACCATCATGCAAGAAGAGGATAGTGCACACCCAATGTTTGTTCTACCTTTTACAGTTAATGAAGAAAACAGCACCACAACAGAACTGGGCCTCTGCCTAGGAATGAGCTTTACTGATACATTTCCAGGCATACAAAGATAAAACTTAACGTTGTTCTACCACTGCAAATATTTGGCTTTGGTTTTTAATATAGGTTCTCAGCAGTGACTCACCATTCCGCCATCTATTTAGCTCCATCTCCAGATGTTGGATAACATTTTTCAATGTCTTGTTTTTCTCCTTCTCTTTCTCGTATTTCTTCTTCCATTCCTCAGCAGTCAGTTCAAGATTTACAGAAACTGTGTTCTTAATTGTTTTTGCTCTGTCCAGAAAACAAGCCGAACACAGTCTTAGCTAATGCACTCTGTTTAATAAGTAAATATTCAGATATAAACCATTGTTACTTCTCTCTCTCTCTCTCTCTTCTCTCTCTCTCCCTCCCTCCCTCTCTCCCCCTCTCTCTTACACACACACACTTATAAACGCTCAAGGTTTGGTAATCAAATAAAAATTTAAAAGGAAAACATACAGATAGTTCTCGACTTATGATTGGTTGCTTGTCAACTGTTTGAAGTTACAACAGACTATCAAAAGCTATTTATGACGCCGATTTTAAGTTCCTATGTTGGGGGGGGGTCAGATTCATGTGACTGCACTTTGGGCGTTGGGCAACCAGCCCACATTTATGGCCATTTTCAGCTCCCTGCAGTCACGTAACTACGATTTAGTATGGTTTTGCTAAAAAACTGGATAATCATCTATCAGAGATGATATAATAAATCCTGCAATGTGTAGAGAATTGGACTTGATGACCTTTTAGGAATCACTCTATGGTTCTATGACAAATAAACACAAATTGCAAAATGAGCAAATCAGAGAATGCGCAAGAACAAAGGCTGTTAATCTCTTTGGTTCTCAAATGAAGCTTATATTAAAGTATTCAAATTCCAAGGCATCCTGAAATAAAAACTAAATATATCCCTTCTTCACAGATCAAGCAAAAAGTTTCCAGCTAAAATGCAGAATTGAGCAACTGTTAGATGCTAAAAACAGAAGGCAAATTTAACTCGTTTGAGACACAGCAGTATCTATGAATAGGGAATTTGCTTATTTTCTTTTTGCTGATTCTTGGCTTATTTTTCTTCAAAGTCCCCAAAGTGAAGAGATCCTCTTCTTATATCAGTGTCTTCTTTATTCCTTTATGGTGAATAAACAAATCAGTCTTGGGCACCAAGGAACGAAAGAAGACATATTTTCAAAAAGTGTCAGAGGCCTGAAAATTAGCTTATAGATTATGTTATCTCTCCACTCCCAATGGACTAAAATGATTTAACCAGAGTTTGAAATGTCATTGACTGCTCATTGATATCTGCAGACATATTAACTTTATAGCCGTGTGTGTGTGTGTGTGTGTGTGTGTGTATCTGTGTGTGTATATATACAACAATAGATGGAGGTATGGGATAAAAAGGGAGTGGGGGACTACAAAAAGGCCACAATGACGCCGGGACCGAATGGACGGCCCGGGAGGATCATGAGGAGACAGCTGAGGGACGTATCAATGGGGACAGCATTAGGAAGGATAGAACTGACAAGGAGGAGAGGGAGTGAATCCGGGAGCAAGTCAGCAGGCAGCCCAGCCGACCACAGCCGGACGAGAGGGAGGAATAGGACGGGACTAGGTGGTCATACAGCCTGGCACAGAGGGAAATCAGAAGAAACAGGGCCAGCAGGGATAGATGAGGGTAGGTCAGGCAAATGGGTGGATCCACACAAACAGGAGGTAAATGACAAGGAAAAGGCAGCAAGGATATCAGACCCGGCCATACGACCCAAAATGCCCATGGGGGGAGGGACGGGGGGCACATTAACGACAATGGCATCAGGAAGGAGAGGGAGTGGAGGGGGGCATAGGCGAAGGAGGCAGGAGAATAGGGGGTGGCAGTGTGCTTGCACACGCAAGCATGGAGAAGGATCGGAAGAAATAGGGCCCAGAAGGATAGTGAGGGGAAGGCAAGAACAGCGGATGGATCAGCAGGGTAAGAAAGAGAGGAGGGATAGCAGTGGAGGAGCACCAGCAGTGCCAACCCTCAGCGCCCAGCCCAAAATGATTGCGAGGAGACAACCGGTGGATGCAAGGATAGGATTGGCAGAGATGAGAGGGAATGAATTCAGGAGTGAGCCAGCAAGACGGGGTAGAGCTGCAAGCACACATACCCAGACATGAAGGGAAATGGGAGAGAAGAGGACTCATGATGACAAATAGTGGAGGACAAGAACAACAGACAGACAAATGGAATGGAGGAGAAGGGAACAGCAGTGTAAGGGCACTTGGGATACTGGACTCGGATCCACGGCCCAAAGTGAGTGCGGGGGAGTGGTCAGTAGGCATACCAACAGTAACAACACCAGGAAGGAGAGGAAGGATAAGGGGGGGAGAGAGAGAAGTTGTGGAACTGGAGTGCAAACAAAGGGAGGCGGGACATTTAAGGCAATTAGGGTCAGTTAAGACGAATGGCCCTATCACGCGGTCAATGTGTAAAAAACTAGGTTAGCAAGGCTTATAAAAGATCTTTCTACACCCCAATGCTTTACTCTGAAGACGCTGGCAGTAGACCAGCAAAACATTTCTACTTTTTTTCGTATTAAATTAAATTCGTATGTATTAAATTCATATTAAATACTATCATATTCATAATATACATATCCCTCCAAATGCAAGTTTTGCAACAATTTCAATCAATTTAATGTATTTAATGTGTTATTTTTAACAATAAATAGAATTGTGGTTTGCATTTTTCTCTGTTATGCTAATTATGTTGCATTTTATTGCAGAACTATGTTTCATTTCATTTCTTGGATTTATAATCTGTTATATGTAAGACCTTTAACTCTCTGTGCCACCAAAGCCACTGAAAGAAATTTAACTAAGTTCTAACAGTACTATTATGGTTTGATGCTGGCTGGAAGATTAGAAGACTGTATATTTTTACAGGTTTTAGAAAATGTTAGTGACACTCACCTATCTAATTTATGGCAGAAATAGCTATTCACATCAACATAATTGCTAAAAAATCAATACAGTCCCATCAGACCCTGAGCTAACAAAGCATTGATGCATAAAATTAAATCACAACAGAAATTCTTTTGCTGCGTGCGCAATTTTTTTTCTTGACCACTTTCTGAGAACTATCAGAATATCATTGCTGCTTGTTAGTAGAAATTTTCAGGCCCATCACTATTTTTATATTCAGCTTTAATTGGTGAATGTAATTTCTGCTGTGAAATCTTTGTGCAACCCTCTTTCATATTTCACAACATATTTGACTAAATAATACAGCACGTTAAATATCAATTAGATATTACATTATTGTCTTTATCAAAAGAAATAGAATAGACGTTTCTCTCTGTGTGTGTATGCTGATTTGATTTTCTTTCTTAAAGTCTAAAAGACAGTTCCTTTGTATTTGTATTCATCCAGTGCATGGCATTTTTCTATTCAAGTTTATACTTAAAATCTGTTTCAGTTATTTTGTTTTTTAACCTGTTTTGATAACAAAGTAAAGGTCAGTAATAAAAGGCATATTTTAAAAAAAAAAAAAAAGACGGATATGCTTGCTCACCTCTGTCCAAACATTAGAGTAGACTTGGTTTCAGCTTCATTGAAAATGGATGGGGAACAGCAGATGACAATGGTGGTTCTACAGTTACCACCTAAGGAGTCTTGGAGAATTCGGGTCATTTTGCTGTCTCGATATGGGACGTGTGTTTTCTAATTAAGCAAGATAAGATGTTTAAATACACATGCATACACAAACAAACACGCACAAATGCCCAAAGGTTGTGGCTGAGATTTGTTGGCAATGCTGTAATTTGAATTTCTTTTTTTTAAAAAAAACCCTTTATTGGTTCATCACAATATAAAATACAAACAAAATGAAAATAAATGGGAAACTAGGGGAAGAAAGGAGGAAAAGAAGAAAGTATAGGTAGAAGTAGGGAAAGGAAAAACAAGTCATTGACTTCTGATTCTTTTTAGCACAGTAGAAGATTAATAACATTACAGCCTCAACGTTTTACTTTTACACAATAATATACAACAAGCCATACTATAATTTGGATTTTTGTACGTAAACGCCTTCCCAAATATAAATTATGTATCTTATGTATATGTGGGAGTGTAGGTGTGATATATTTTCAGGGTATTTTCAATTGGTACATAATAATTTTAAAAACACATAACATATTTAATTGCTCGATATTATTTTCATTCAATATTTTGGTTGAGGAAAAAAGGACCTCTGGTGCTTTCTGTTTTTTCTCCCCATCCTTTCATCTCCATTCAGCTGCATCTCCTGTTTGTTCAAATGTTTTATTTGTACAGCCTGATGGGTGTCTACATACACCACAAACCATGCATAAATAACTCCACATACAGTAACTCCGCAACAACTATAACAATACGATGCAAATATCTGCATTTGAGAAGTAAATAACTATGCACGAATGTATTTATCAATGGGATCCAATATACTTTCATCATAGGCAATGCTCGGCTGTTTGCTGTTGGATACAATGCTGATTATTTCTTCTATCTATTTTAAGCTTAAGTTGCAAGAATGAGAGAGGAACGGGATGAAGGAAGGAAGGAAGGAAGGAAGGAAGGAAGGAAGGAAGGAAGGAAGGAAGGAAGGAAGGAAGGAAGGAAGGAAGGAAGGAAGGAAGGAAGGAAGGAAACTTACAGTTCCTTCTGCCAATGCCGAAATCACATTACCCAGTGCAGATAAAGACTTGTTAATATTTTTAGCTTCATCAAGAACAGATCCCTCAGCTCCAGTTTTGCTGACCTATCAGAAAAAGAAAACATGTTATTCAAAGTGAACTGAGCTCATATTCTCAAAAGACAGGTAAAAACAACAATGAGGTCACATTTAGAAGAAACGCATAACACTGCCCATTACATCAGAAATATCTACAATACTTTCAGTTCATCCAAAACAGCATTAAGTTAACTACATTTCACTCACGTTCATGAATTTCACTTACATTTCCAATATCCATAAAAGCAGCTTAGGCCAAATCTATCTGACTATAGCTAAATACTGGCTTGCATTCTCAGATCATTCTCATCTTTTTGCAGATTCTTATACAATAAAACTTCAATGTTCCAGACCTCCATTCAGCAGATTTTGTTTCAGGCTTTATTCCCAATTGTGTCCATTGTTTCTGAAGTAATTTGGACAATTAATGTAATATATGTTATTTGCAACAGTTTACATTATTTTAAATATGTAATTGTTTTCATCTCATGTAAATCTACTGCACCTATTTACATAATTTGCAAGTAATATGAATAGAGCAAATTAAGTAAAATGTAAATCATGTGAACTCAGTTAAACTAAAATTTCACTGTGTACAATAGTAACCAATAATAACTTCATATATCTGAAGATAAAACTGAAAATTTTGTTTAAAATATGTTCATCTCTTTTCAAGAGGATTTGGAGTTAAATAAATAGTAGGATGTGCACACAAATACGCTGATGTGCCAACAAAAAAATTTACTAGACAAGTGGATCTGGGGGAAAAAGTAAAAAAGCAAAGAATTACAATGCTGAAACAAGAAAGAAAATAATGGCCTTTATATTTTAAGGATCATCTAACACATTTGGAGGCGACGTTGTTCAGAAACATTCAGAAACAGAAATCATTAAAATAAATAAATTTAAAACCGCAATTGAAAGATATGTTTGAGTTATCCTGACAGAAAAGACTTTACAAAATAATTTTGCAGCAATAGCTGAAGTTTAAGCTTTCACCTTTTTGCTAGATATTACCTCATTTATTTAGGATAATAGATATTTAGGAGTGGCTTATCCCCTATCTAAACACACGAAACAGTGTTTTGAATTGGCACATATTATATCCAAGGCTATCTATTTGCTTAAAGGGAAATCATCTAGCCCCTCCCTGATGGAAATGGGAGCTTTACAAATAGGAAATATAAGGAAATAAATAAAATCTAAAACCTTTATATATTTCAAGTGTGATTTATGCAGTGATTTTTTTGTGAAAAAAAAAAAGGTGCCGGAACTCACAAACGTCATACAACCCGCCTTGCCTACCCTACAAGATTCCATCCAAAAAAGGTGCCGGAACTCCGTTCTGGGCGTTCTATGACAAAAAAAGCCCTGGATTTATGAGTCATGAATTTCAAAAAGTCCTACCTTGTAGTCAAGAATTTTATGTATAGCGGTAACAGGATCATTACCTTTTCACTTCCAGCAAGATCTACTAGATAAAGCTTCCCACTGAGTTTTTTTTCAGTTTCCACATTCTCTTGTTTGATATTAATTAGGAAGATACTGTGACTTCTAGAACTGTGTTCATTCATGTCTATGAAGAGAAAATGCAATAAGCTAATATGCTCTTTACATTTTTTTAATCTATCTCTTCTAAATTCCATTAAACCATCATCCTTATTTGATTTCCTTGTTTATATCAGTGAAGACTAAAGTTGGCCCTGTCATAACAGTTCTTCAGAATTCATTTCCGAATAGAGCTTCCGTGTGAGTGCAAGAGCCCTCTGCTCGCATGAGTTGAGCTTCACGTGTCTGTACTTGCCCATTTCTCCTGCGGCCTGGTTTTGAACAGCTTGCGGCCTGGTATTGAGCCACAGCCCCGGGGTTGGGGACCTCTGCATTAAACTACCTTCCTTTTAATCAGGGACAGCTTGCTCACTATATTAAGAGATATTGTGAAAAGCCTTTTGAAAATCCAAGTACAGGTGATTCTCAACTTATAGCCATTCGTTTAGTGACTTTTTGAAGTTACAATGGCACTGGAAAAAAAAGTGATTTACAACTGGTCCTCACACTTAACAACCGTCACAGTATCCCCCCAGTCACATGATCGAAATTTAGACATTTGGCAAGTGGCATGCATTTATGACAGTTGCAGCCTCACAGGGTCATGTGATCACCATCTGCAACCTTCCCAGCTGGCCTCCAATAAGCAAAGCCAAGCTGGATTCAGTTAAAGACCACACGATTCATTTAACAAGGTTGCTGAACAACTGTGGCAAAAAAAAATAAAATCATAAAATCAGGGACAAATCTCCTAGTAATGACTTTGCTTAGCAATGGATATTCTGATCCCAACTGTGGTCGGATGTCAAGGACAACCTGTGTAGGGACAAATCTCCTAGTAATGACTTTGCTTAGCAATGGATATTCTGATCCCAACTGTGGTCGGATGTCAAGGACAACCTGTGTAGTGGGGGAACTGAATTAGCCTGTTGTGTTTAGGGCAAGAAGAGGGCATGTTTGGGGGGGGGGGCTTTATGAAGTTGTTAGACTCCTGGATGAGGAGAATAACTCCGGCACAGTTAAAAATAAGTTGTTTTTATTGTTTTCAAATTCAGACAGGTACCTGAATACATGATTAAAGCACAGAGCCCAGGTCCATCTGCAATGTAAGGCTAGAATTGTGTTAGGAGGGTTTATCTCTTTTTGTACTGTGTGTGTAACCTAATCTTCCTTTGTTACCTTTCCTGATGATGACTTGATTCAGCATGGCTAAGCTATCAAGTCCCTAAGTTTTGTTTTTCCCTTTCTTTAATTAGCCAGAGCCAGGATGCAGATTTCCCCTTCAATCCTGTTCTGGTTCCTCCAGAGATCTGGTGTGGAAGTGAGAAATTGGTTTATAATGGAGGCCTGATAGCAGTAAGGAAATCTAATTTTACACTCACTGTTCACCTCCACACATGGGCTATGTCCGAATCAAAGTACCCAGAGGGAGGCTGATTCAACTTGTCAGTCATTCAGTCATGTACAAACTTTGGTCACTCTATAGCAGGGGTCTTCAAATCTGGCCCTTTTATGACTTGTGGACTTCAACTCCCAGAATCCCTCAGCCAGACATGTTGACTGAGGAATTCTGGGAGTTGAAGTCCACAAGTCATAAAAGGGCCAAGTTTGAAGACCTCTGCTCTATGGATCAGCACTCTCCATACCCCTCTATCTCACACTGTCTCCTTCAGATCCACTATGGTCATCCCACTGTCATCCTTTACAGTAGGCAGCCAACGAATATTAGGGAGGTCCCTTCAAGCCTGACATACCTTATTATACATTTATACCTTTGGGGTCTTCTATTTACATGCTTGTCAAAAACTTCAAAAAAAATCTAGAATGTTTTATCATCATTCTAAATTACATTACAATGATTTATAATCAAGTGCACATACACAGTTGCATCCACTAATCATTGCATGAAATACTTTTGCCAATACAACTGTGGAATATTGCTTACTTAACTGTTCAGAAAATAATGGTCATACATTTTTAAATATTTGACCTTGAAAATAATTACCGAGGTTTAATATTCCTGGTTGCTCAGCAATAAAGACTACATTCCATGAAACGTTTATTTTAAAAGAAAATGCTGATCTCCATTTGAAGCAAGGTTCTGCAGTGCATTTGTTCAGTAAGTATTTTAAAATCCAATGACCGACATTCTTAAGCTTCAAAATGTCACTCGTCATTTTAAAAAAAACTTTCAAGTCACGTATCTAGTAAACTATTTAATTGCTCTGTAACAGAGTTTAACTTGAAGAAAATGTATATTTTCTTGACTATTGTAAAATTATTGTTAATTTCAGCATGACAGTAATTGAAATTATGTTTTTAGAATGTAATTGCAGACTTAGAAATGTATGAATGCTTACTGGTAACAGCTACGTGACGGTTTGTTTTCCCTTCATCAATGACATCCATAACTTCTTCAGGACTAGACACAAATCTCTCTGTGCAGCCCTAGAAATGTGAAATTCAACATTTTTTTAGGCAAAACGTTCACTGGAAACAAACCTAAATCAATAACTGTAGCTTCTCAAAAACTCAATTTATAAGCCTATATAAAAAGAACTCAAAACTTCAGATAATAACCAAGAAACAGCTGCAGAAATATATAAGAGGACCATGTACAGTATATGGCCATTGCCTTCATTGGTCATAATTAACCTATAACCAATCTGAAAAATTTACATGATTGTTCAGAGATTTGTGCAGGTATGGAACTTGATAAACAATTCCTAGCTCCGTAGATAACTGATCCTGCATCCATGGATTCTTTTGTAGACCCATCTCACAGCATACTTTAGGCTCTCACCATTCAAGAGAATGAATACCATTTCATCATGTGATTGGAAACTATATTTTATACCCCATTTATATGCACACTGTTCATCTCTAGTTTGTTTTGGGTATCTCTGCATGGTTCTAACATATGTTGAAGCTTATCCTACTAAAAACGAGGAAAAAATCCTATGATTTGCATTATATTCATTATGCATTAATGGAACTAATTAATTTCAAAGAAATGATTAACAAAATGAAACTATTAAAAAAATAAAGTTTTGGATAAAGGAAGAATTATCTACACAATTTTGATGAGAATATTATGGAAGAAAAATGAAGAAAATCTCTCAGCAAACGCATTTAGTCAAAAGCAAATACAGGTATTCCCTCCATAAATGCATCCAGGTTGGACTGACTTGGGGGGTTTTCAATAACATTCACATGTAGATTTTTTTCCTCCACAACTATAATTCTAAAAAAGGAGTTCATCTATCCAAAAGGTCACTGGGTTGAATTTCAGTCTCATGGGTTTGCAATCTATCTTCATATCTAAGCATATTTTGAGGGGTTGCATCTGTTTTAAATCACTCTTAAGCTTAGCCAGATCTTTAAAAATGGGGGAAAGATGGTGACCTGGAAAAATTGGATGAAAGCAGGAATGCTGAATTTAGACCAATTGATAGATGATTGGGATGAATTTGTAGCATATGCTGCAATAAGATGCAAATATCTATTAGATGTAACTTAGTGGAAATATTTACATTTGTTAACAATATCATTTGGATCAGCAGCTTTTTTAGCTTCTCAGATATCCCAGACAGAACTGGTCATTTTTTAAAAAAACTAAAAACCTACTATTCGTTTTTGAAGTTATTTGTTATCTATAAATCAATTTGATATGCACATGTGAAGAAATGAGTGGTATAAAGAATTAGAGGTTTCTATATTGCTAACACAATGGGAGAGTGTCTTCACTTCTATAGCAAGAGTGTCCATGAATCGTAAGCTACAACTTATACAACAAAATATTTAGAATTTACTGGACTCCATAATGTCTATATAAAAAAGGACTGACTACTACAGCAGTTTTCTTGGAAATGTAATAAGGACAATGCTTTTTTAAAACACATGTTTTTACAATGTCCTATACTTACTAAGTTTAATAGTGAACTAACAGATGTGATCTACGATAAATGCTAACATTTTCAGAAGACAATATTGTTTTAAATTACATACATTGTATATGAAATTTGACAACCGGCCACGAAAATTAATTCTCCAGGTCCTTACTATAGGTGAAAGACTAATATTGCAACATAGGAAAGATAACTGTATGATCCCATTTACTCAACTGATTGAAGACTGATTACATTTTCTACTTAATAAAAAATAATAATGTAAGGCTAAGGAAATATGGGACATATTGATACAAAATATGATAGGCTAAAAAAAGATAGGATAGATAGATAGATAGATAGATAGATAGATAGATAGATAGATAGATCATTAGGTAATTATATATATACAATTGTAATTGTTTATTGTTGCAAAAACACATGTAGTTTGGGTTTTTTCACTTTTTAAGTAATTGTTATGTATATTTTTTGATAATATGTTTGTCTCTGTGTTTTGTTTCTCTTTTTCTCTTATTTTAAAAACAATAAAATTTATTTTAAATAATATAGGTAATCCTTGACTTACACTGATAATTTGCACAGGTTGGGGATAGTGCAAGGGAGTGCCTGAGAGGTGTGGTGCAGGTTGGGGAGAGTGCACTAGGATGCCAAGGAGGTGTGGCAAGGGTTAGGAAATGGGGGGGGGGGCTTGTGTGATGCAAGCCTTCTTCATGATAGGCAAATTTCTCAAGAATGATAGAAACATTGCTAAATAAGACACTACAGGTTTAGAGTATGACTTTATCAAACTCCATCTCAGGAGTATAGATAGGGATATTCGGACATTAAAATATTTTATGACTTGGGAGACAAGTTGTTATTTCAGGTTATCTGCTCTTAATTATCTGTCAAATATGAGATATGAGCAAACAGGTAAACATGAATTAGGTAAAGAATAAAAAGAAGGACCTATTGCAGCTTTCCTAAATGTGCAGTTCAGATTCTTCTTATTTATTGGCAATTCAAATAATCCTGCTAAACACTTTACTTTACAAACCTCATTGTACAATGAATGAATTATTCTTGAATGCTATGCCAGGCTAAATTAACTTAATAATCTTTTGATACGATTTTATCATTTTAACTTCTAATAGAATTGCTTTAATTTAAAAATACTTTTTGTTTCAGAAAATGCTTTAAGATAAAACACAGGGCACTACGGATCCTGAAAAATTCAGCTCAAAGAACATTTGGCAACATGCTGGGGAAAAATAAAGAAAAACCCCTTAATTATATCCAGTAACTCATTTTGATGAAACAATTAAAGCAAACTGATTTGCTTCATCGAAGAACTCAACAGGTTGAAGGGCTTAGGGCTGGGTGGCTTTAGCATCAGGAGAAGGTGACTGGCATGAAAGCAACTTTTCCACACTGATGACTTTTCACAACCACTGACCTACAGTACTAGTGAGCTATTGCGACAGCCCAGCAGTGTGAAAAGAGTTTTTCTGCACTGCTGGCCTCTTTTATCCACTGGTCAACAAAGGAGAGAATGCCAGAAGCACAAAAGGGCAAGTCATATCACATCACTGTCTTCTTTCAACTGCTTGCTAACCCTTGGAGATAGTTCAACATGGAGATACTCTGGGGTGTTGGGTTGGCCACCTCCAGTGCGTGCAGTGGGATAATCCCTACCAAAGGTGACTAACCTGGGATTCCTCTTGGTAGAAGGATGAAAAACATTTTCCTCAGCTTTTTTTCCAAGCATGAGCTCTGCAGAGGTCTACAAAGCAGACTCACGAGGAAATAATGACAAAGGGTTTTTGTAGAAATTCAATACACTGTATACAGAGGCCACAAAATTTCTTCTGTAGAAATTCAGTAAAGTATGCACTGAAGAAATGTTGCAAAGGAACCATGTTGCCTAGGAAGCAGTTTCAAGAAAGTACTTCATTTGAAGCTACAATACAGAGTACTTGTTCATTAATACTTCAGACAAACAACTTTTTAGACAAAAGGAATAATGGCACCTAGGAAGGAGGATTGTAGTTTGCAAAATATTACAGGGCTGTCCTTTCCTCCCATCCCAGGGTAGAAAGTAACAGCAAGAAGATCAAATAATCCTTGCTCTAACAAATGTATTGATAAATGGGATGCTAAAATAAAATAAGTAATTCCAAGGATTCTATAGCCTAACACACTTTTCCTTTTACATTAATCTGGCTAATAAGATCTTGAAAATCTAGCATGCTTTTGTGAGCTGTTAGGAGGTTAACAAAATTAAAGCATAGATTTTCCAGTTGATTAAAAACAAACTACTCTTTCCCTTCATCCGGAATCAGTATGACATACTGATATATTGTTAGAGACATTCAGAGAAACAGAAATATTCTTACTAGTAAAAAATTATACTTAACCTTTAAGAGGCAGACATTCCTAAATTTAGTTACTATGCTTTTCCATTTACATTATTTTGTATAATACTGCAACTACTGCTTTGGCAATTTTATTATGGAATTATTCATGTTATGGCTTTAGCTTCTCTTATTCAGGATCTCTTAATCTATTCAACCTTGAGCATATTTTACTATTTGCTTTCAGTGACTACCTTGAGTTCTTAGTGTTAAGTCACCTTGGTTGTATTTGCAGAAAGATGACACACGTATTTTAAAAAGAAAGTAAATGTGATCACAAACTAATTCAGAGTGTATTTGAATTAAATAACTAAAATGGGTTTTTTTTTTCCTATTATGGCTTTTACCTTGACATATGGGACTCTGTTCTTGTCTTCATGTACTGCAAGATTCGTTTTTGAAACTGTAAGAAACATAAAGGACCATCCATCAATTAATGATGCATATAAATTGGATGACTGGCAAGAAAATCTGAATGTATTATAGTTCAAACATATGCTTCCACACAAGAAATCAGCAATAAGTGTTTTCATCTAGGATTTGCATATTTCAAACCAAATGGGCTTTATACCCTATTAGCTGGTTTAGGTACAAAATAACAACTGGAATGATTTAATAAGTAATGTTTTGCATATTCACATTAAGGATTAGGGAAAGGCTCAGGAACATGAAATACAAACAAATTAAGGTAAGTGTAAAATGGCCATAAGCTTTATTGTTATGATGCGTATAGAATTGCATATCACATATAAGGCAAAAACAAGATACGGACCAATTCCACTATTGATTGGAATCATGCCGGGATACAATGCAAACAAAACTAATGTTGTGGTCTTTTTTTTGGATTAAGTGGCTATTAGATCCTATTCAGATGTTTTATTCTCAGCCCAAACATCATCAGTTGTATGTCTGCCTTCTGAGAAATCTTCCATATGTTAAACCAAGGCTTGCTACATCAGGCAAATAGAAAATATGGATGAAATAATGATTTCTAGAAAATAGTTAAGTCAAGCTTTTCCAAATGGATGTCCTGGGAAATAATCATTTTAAAAAATCCATAAAGCAGAATGCAAAACTGGAAATTGAAAGAACAGAGGAACACAACATTTTGCTATTCATATGAGATCAGGAATCTTCTTGAACAAAGAACTGGCATTTAAAATAGGGGAGAAAACAGATTTCTTAAACTATGCCATTTCATTCCTTTTAAATGGCTGTTACAACTCCTGGCTGATAATTATATAAAGCTGTAAAATGCTTCTTAAAGTAATCCATTTAAAACAAAACAATTATGGAGATCACTCTCAATAATAAAGTAGTAAAATATAGAAAATAAAATTTTTTACATTAAAGATCCTAGTTTCCACTGCAAAAACTGCAAAACTGGAATCTAGCTGAACATTTCTGACATAGTAGCCCAAAACTAACTTATCGTTAAATAAGAATATGGCACATAGTAAGGATTTCATTAAGGTTGGTAACTTAATCTACATATTCTCTATCTTACAAAAAAGTGTTATGTGAAAATCTTAATTGACCAAAGCCAAGCAGGGTGGCAGAGGTCAACATCTATTGATCCACCAGGGGACAAATAGCAGATATGGAAGATTGCAATTTGGAGGAGGTCTTCTAATAAGGGACTTCATGACCAAGCTTGATAATTGATCATCTCCCTCCATTGGAACAGACAATTACCCTGATATTTAGACTATCTGAGGTAAACTACTCAATCTGCAAAAATGTATGGAAGAAAGAAAGTAAATATACGCATGTATGTTTGTTAAAAGGAGCGTCTGCTAAAAATATATTGAAGGAAACGAATGATAGATATAAAGTTGTAAAGTTAAGAGAAAGTAGAGGGACAGAATAGCTTTGTACAAAGCTAATCTGATCTTGTGATGTGGATTGGATAAAACACAGAAGTGAAGATGCAAGTTTAATTAAGAATGAAAAGGCTAAAAGGTTAAAATATGTGACAGAACATAAGAAATGTTGATATCGACTGTGGATGCCAGTAGAAATCCATGGACTGAGATATTTCCCCATCGCCAAAGTGTTTATAAAGATGGATCTCCCAATCATGTGTGGGCTTTGCTTTTTTAGTTATTTGTTGTGCTTTTATTTGTTCTCATGGATCCAAATGGTTTCTAAAGGGCACTTGGGGAATTTCACAGCTTTATGGCAGGCAACAGGAACACTGTTTTTTGGTGCCTAGGCTGTCTCCTGTCGAACCATAGATTTTTTTTCCCCTTTATTATATTCTATGGAAGCTGCTAAGATTCATAGATTGCAACGAGATGTAAATAAAAAAGTAAGTAAATAAATGCATGTAAAACTCCAGGAAGTTATAATGGAAGAATCAAATATGAATGTGCAAGAAAACAATACTACACTCTGAATAAAAATGGTCAATAGGAAAAAGTTATTCTGCTCGATCACATGACTGGATGGGTGAGAACAAGGTAAGACAGCACATTATTGGACTGTTTGGAGATCAGGATTATTGAGGACTATCTACTTAAAATGGCTTAGCTCTTTCAAATACATTTGATTTAAATGTAAATCTATATTTATATGAAGGATAGAAACATGATAGATTAGGTAGGTAGATAGATCAGTAGATGATAGATAGATAGATAGATAGATAGATAGATAGATAGATAGATAGACATAGATACTTTAGATAGATATTTTTTTGATTATGATGAATGATTGACTGAATTAGTGAAACTACAAGTTGAGCACACGTTCTTAATTTGAGACATTTTTGGTAGCACTGTGAGTGATCCTAGGGAAAGTGGACAGAAAATGAAACAAAAGTAGACTGAGAGAAGGAACAGAAAGTTTTTAGAAAAAAAGAGGGGGTATGGAAACTGCTTCAAGTAGAATAGAATTAATTACATTATAGAGTATTGCAAAACTCTGTGGAATTACACTAAAGGCAAATATGAAAAGGATGACTGGGAGAATGCCAGAATGACAGACACTGTGGATGAGAAATATATCCTTGAGAATGACTCCTGCAAAAGAACGAGAAAGATATGGAAGTGAAAACCTGCATTTGACAAGGGAAAGAATGCTATTTATGCTTATAATATTCTCCTTAATATTAAAGGGGGAAGGTAGGATCTTAGGAGAATTAGATTACATGCACTTAGCACAGAACTCCTAATGAGAGGTTCAAGAGGTGACAATGGGCAAAATTTGGGATATGTAATAGATCTCTATCACAGGTTGTTCTTTTTTAGCCAAGTCATTAAGATATGTATATATGTGGGGCGGGAAGTCATTGTACTTTTATAGAAGAATAATTATGGACAAGGACTCGTGATCTGTGCTTTGTTTAAGGAATAAATGTATAGGGGGAATCATGGGACGTTAGTTGGTTGAGGATATGAATATATCATACATGTAATTTTATATTAATTGTAATATTAAGGATTGTATATTAATTCTAGATATAAATGTCATCCATCTCTAATTCTTTTTTTGTAAGAATTCTTTCTTTTTCAGTAATAGTTTCTGATGATCCCAAAGGCACAAGCATCCAAGCAACCCTGTTTTCTGGATTCTGACAGCCCATTTTAAAGAGGGTCTCCAGAGTTCAGTGATTAAAATAATCCTAAAATGTTCAATGTGGGAGAAATGGCAATTTTTGTGTGAATATACAAAGGACAGATTTAATACAGGGCTAAGTACAGATTTTAGAAAACAAAACAAAATAAACTATCACAGACAACTATTAATAGATACATTCAAAATAATAAAACCCTGCTTTACTTACCATCCAATAAATCTCTTATTTTGTCCAGGTAAATCTCAAAGTAGGAAACCTAAATATGAAAGCATGCTGATATTACAAATTCATTTGAAAAAGAAGAGAAAAACTATCAAATAGATTCTTAAAAGTTCTTTGAAAACATAGGGGATATATTTATTCAGCAGTTTCACTCAAACTAAGAGAAAACATTCAGGAAATGTTTTTGTTGATTGCTTCTGGGCATTAGGATATGCCATCTCCATAGACCAAAATGTTTCTTTAATGGGCCAGAATAGAAGAGGCATCGCCTGATGTCCTACTTACAATCTCTTTTCTTCTTCTTAATGGACATTAAAATATTAAGGCTCTAACAACTAAAAGCTGCTATCCAGGCTGATTAATCACAGTACTATTTCCAGTAACTTTGGAACGTTTGGTGTCCTTTGGACATTGTTGTTGTTAATTGCAAAGTCGTGTCCGACCCATCGCAATCCCATGGACGACGTTCCTCCAGGACTTCCTGTCCTCTACCATCTTCTGGAGTCCATTTAAGCTCACGCCTACTGCTTCAGTGACTCCATCCATCCACCTCATTCTCTGTCGTCCCATTCTTCTATTGCCCTCAATCTTTCTCAGCATTAGGCCCTTCTCCAGTGAGTCCTTCCTTCTCATTAGGTGGCCATAGCTTTGGACATAGCTAGATATAATTATATATTATAACTAGCTATATATTAATAATATAATTATTAAGTATATTATTTATAATTATATAAATATATTATATATAATTATAATTAATAATATAATTATTACCTACTTTTACCAGTTAGCTGTTTTGGGGTTTGCTGATGTATAAACATCAAGCTAAAATGAATGGTGAATATGTTTACTGTGACCAGGATTAAATGGGAGCATGCTGGGCCCTAACGAATTTGGACATTACCCACTATAAGTTTCCAAATCCCTGAAAAGCTAAAAGAATGGAATTATTCCCCCACCTCAACAGTCAAGTGGAACTTTCTTTGGGAGACACCTGGAATTGGTTAAAAGATTGGTGGCTATATAAATATTTTAAATAAATAAAGTAGGGACAAGAAAAGGATTGAATTCACTACCAATAACTCTTCACTGGTTCCTTTGTGAAAGACAGGAGCTGATCTATTTGCAAACAGCAGATTTATATCATAATATATTTTTGCATATGTTCCAACTAAGATTGGATATACTCATTACATTTTGATCTGAATTTGATTAAGGGTAAAATTGAAATGGGAGGCTTTTTTTTAAAAAAGCATTATCCTAGTTGGCTATATAAAAGATTTAATAAATTATCTGTAACACTGCCAAAGCGTTGTCTCCTTTTAAAATAATAGCTTCAACATTGTGTCGGTAGCAGAAAAGAATTATGAGATAAAATTAAAGCTTCAGAAAGGAGTAACTGGTGAAATTATTATTTTTAAAGAAATTGCAAATCTTAATAGGATTGACTTGGTACGAGTTCAAACCATACATTTTATTTATTTATCTATCAAATTTTTATAACAGCCCATCTCACCAAAAGATCTCAGACTTTTCCCTATCAATGAGCAAGCAAGACATGTATAGTCTATGGAGCTTATTTGGAGCTATATTGCATATACTGTGGGTGGCAACTATAGCAAAGGCTGACTCCACAAGTACTTTTTTTAAATGCTCTTGGAAAAGATCATATCTCTATATTCCTTTACGTTATGCATGTACAGGATGTTCCCCCAGAAGAAAATGTTCATTGTCCTAAGACTGGATCAATATCCATCAGGGTTTTACCATATTAATTAGTTCCTTCCGCTGTAGGACTCAGGACTACAGCATAAAAAGGCACAGCAATACAAAGGGTGTCTTTAAACACGCATAATATATTTCCCATCATTCAACAACAAGTTCCCCAATGTAACTGGAATTAGGAACAATCAAGATGGAAGACTTGAGCTACAGCATCTGTTAATTTTGAGCCATAAGCAGATTTGGGATCAAGAGAGGATTATTATAGATTGCTTTGCTTATCAACTGAAAGGATTTTAAGAATAGGGCAATTAAAGGCTAGGAAGCTATGAGGACAGCAGTAAGAGTGGGTCTAGGACAGGGGTCTTCAAACTTGGCCCCTTTATGACTTGTGGACTTCAACACCCAGAATTCCTTAGCCAGAATGCCTGGCTGATGAATTCTGGGAGTTGAAGTCCACAAGTTATAAAAGGGCCAAGTTTGAAGACCCCTGGTCTAGGACAACTCACCACGGTCAATTTACCATGGCCAACTTACCAAGGCCAATTAGCCACAGCCAACTTGCTCTGGCCAACTCACCACAGCCAACTTGCCGCAGGACAAAAGTTATATAATACTGAAGAAATAGTGAAATAGAATCATTAAGGAAAGGATGCAAAAGGAGGGACAAAATGAAATGTGAATGACAAATATTAAAATCCATTTTTTATTATTTTAAATAATTAAATAAAATAGTTGAATTGTCCCACGGCGAGCTGGCCATGGTGAGTTGACCATGGTGAATCGGCAGCGGTGAGTTGGCCATGGCAAGCTGTCCCATTCTGGTAAGAGGAGGATCAACCATGACAAAGGGCATAGTGTCCCACAAAAATAACATTTAGAATACTACCAAATGAGATGAGGAGAATTTAACACTTCAATATAGAAAGATCTGCAAGAATGGAACTGCAAAAAGAGGGTAAAAAAACCACACCCCAAAATTGGAAATAAAGCATTAGTTTTATATTTCAAAGTCCTACACTCACAATAAATATTTTGGAAGAAATCTTTTAAGACAGGGATGTCAAACTCAATTTCATTGAGGGCCACATCAGCATTGTGGTTGCCCTCGGGGGCTGGGTGGGTGTAGCCAGGGTGGGTGCAGCCTACAGGGTGGGCGTCGAGTGGCTGTGGCCTATTGGGTGGGCATTGCCAGCTCTACATCGTTTGCGTCAAGGGGGCCTGTGGGGGCCTGGGCAGGAGTGGGACAAATCTGAGGGTCTCTGGAAGAAGGGGGTGGGACCAGGGCAAGTGCCAAGGCATGGTCCACTGGAGGAGCCTCACCATTCCTCTCAGGCCATGTGGGGGGGCTGGATGGTGGTGCGGGCTGCCGGGAGCCCTGGGCAGCAAATGCCCAGCCTGGCCCTCGAGCACCTGCAGCACCCACTTCCCCAAGGGGGTGCCCAGCTGCACTTACCTCCTCCTCAAGGCTGCTGCTGCTGTGCTTGCTCTCCTTAGCCAGGTTGCTCATGATGGGTACAAGGGCAAAGTTAGAGGGAGGCCCATTCCCTCTCCATGGGAGGAGACCTGGCTTTGTATCCAAAGCTTCCTTAGCAATAGGATGGGAGACCCTAGGATAGGCCAGGAGGAGGGGACAAGGGGATGGTAAAAGGGCAGCAGGACCGGACTAAGACAGGACTTCCCTCAGACCCTCCCTCTCCTTCTTTTCTTCTTTCCTTTCTTCCTTCCTAAGTACAGAGTGGTGAGAAATTATTTGAGATGAGGAAGGGAGAAAAACAGGCAAGAAATGCAGCTAGGGCCAGGGCCATGGCAGTGGGGGCCGTTCTCTCACTGTTTCCGTATGGCTTCGGGGGCCACATGAAACCACTTTGCGGGCCGCATCTGGCCCCGGGCCTTGTGTTTGACATGTCTGTTTTAAGAGATCTTCCAATATGCAAGCTCAATAAAACAACCCAACATAGTAAAAATTAATTCCCCAGCAAATAAAAATAGACAATCGTCCAATAGTCAATCTCCCCAAAGATTGTGAGACTGCATTGAGAATACCTGCGAAAGATCACAACCTGTCATTTAAAAGCTTCTTTTCAACTTAGAAAATATAATTTGCAACCAGTACAAAGCAAACTGGGAAAGATTTTGCAGAGTGAAGGAGGAATTATATGAGAATCTCGCTCATTGCTCCATGGTTTATTGAAAATAAATGTATTGTATTTAGTGACACTTACTCATAAGTAAACATGCACATAATTGTACTTCTGAGTGTCCAGCTCAGATGCTTTTATTTAAAAAACAAAACAGGGAATGAATAAATGCTCATAAATTTTATCTAGAAAAAAAAACTGTTGGCCTCAGACTGGAAAACAATCTCACTGCATTCTTTAAAAAACTGCATAAATTATTATACTGTTGTACTTTCTGTATAAATTATTAACAAGCATGAATAATTATTGATTCCTAGTCTAACTTGGAATTTCTCCAAAGTGCTTGTATTTTAAGTTTGCTTATAAGTCTAGTATCATCACTTTTACTTGACTTTTGGGTTTCTGCCAGAGGTGTATTGTCATCAGGAATTTATAACTAACAAGCTAATGTAATCATTTTGTCTAAAATCTCCACCCCCCCCCCACATATTTTTCATATACAATTTACTTGAAATTAGATTTTTTTGTCCTTCCCATTTTTTCATCATATAAGGATAGCTATGTGTCTGAGTAAATTCTTATTCATTTATTTTTATTTAAAGAGCAATGTTTCAACAATGACATTTTATCCAGAAAAGCATACATTGCATAAACATTTGTTTCAGAGCCAAAACACTTGTTTTCAAATGACGCTTCTTTTGTATATTCAGATTACCCAGTTACTGACTAATGTTCATTTATATATGCTGTCCTAGCAATATGAAGCTAAGCTGATTTTATTATATGACCTCATGTAGGATAAATTTAAGAATATCTGAACAGGCTAATTAGAAATACATTTTTCTTCCATTTTTGCATTTAAGAAGTTATGGAAAACATGCATAGTGTTTTGTTTAACATCCAGACAGTTTAAAAAAGGCTATTGTATATAAAAAATTACATTATCAATGACTCTCCTACAAAAAAGGTCTGTTTCTTTAAATCCAAAATCTAGTGTTGCTAATCCATCAAGAAATGTTCATATAACTAAATCTTTGCTACACTAGTGAAAATCATAAATAGGATCAACTATGAGATGGCTTTTTATATGCTTGTTAAGAACAATTTATGCAGCACTGGAGAACCAATGATGTAAAAGATTTTTGTAAGTATTAAAGTCAGAATCGTGCAAGCAACAACTATCAATAGCAATAACATTTAAGAATTATAAGGATGGAAAACTGAGTCAACCTTGAGCTGGTGAGGATTAAACTCCTGGCAGTGAGCAGTGAGTTAACCTGCAGTGCTGCATTCTAACCACTGCGCCACCGTGGCTCATGCAAAAAGCTGCTTCAATTTAAATCCAATGGCCTAGTAGATTACTTACCAAGCCCAATTAATATTATCTAGATATAAATCAGTAAACTTTAGAATAAAAACTAATGGTGATTAGCATTCATCAACATTATTACAATAATACAACAATAAATCAACCAAAGGAAAAGGAAGTCCCAATTAAACAGAGAACTGCTGTGAATTACCTGAAAGACAATACATAGAAAAAAGAGGCCATCTGGATACATCATTAAAACTAAACCCTGAAATGTCTTCACCAGTAAATTAGGCAAATCTGTATGTTTCTGTAGCTCCTTATCAGAGAATTTAATTCATTTTCCAAATTGTTTTTCTTCTTAGAAAAGTGACATCAACAATGCATCCCCCAATGAGTAATCATGTCATCCAGAAATAATGTGTCATGCATTTGGTTGGAGCGCTTAACCAACACAAAGAAGGATAAGTATTTTGGAAGTAACATTGGTTTTTTTCTGGAAAGAACTTATGCACATTAGGACCTAGTGAATTTATTAATGAACTATTTAGAAATTAAGCATGACATGTGAATGTAATCTTTATAGTTATTAGTGTGGGGTGGTAATTTAGAAAAAATGCTGAATATTACTCTGTCTTAAAATACATATAGATCAGGTTTTTGACATAAATGTCTAATCTAAGTAACATTTTGTGCACTCTTATTGATGAGGACATTATATTTTTCTAGCAAAGCAATAAAAAATGGCCCAATCCAAATAATTGCTATTAGATAAAGTGTATTCTTTTTTAAAAAAACAAATTGCTTTTTTGTTGTTTTAATTGTGCTTGTTACTTTACTATGATATCTCAATGTTATGCCAATCAAAAAACATTTTATCTACACACTGCAATGCTAATTCTATCAAATCAAGCATAATTTCTCATTCCAGGATCATCCAATAGCTCAATGAAAGGCAGAATATACTAAACTCCTAAATTTTGATTGTATGTTCTGGAGTGACATGTAACTACTTTCTTTCCATAGTAAAATACAGACTGAACTATTCCAAATATACTGCTTATGCTTATTATACTCCAAAACAGTGGTTCTCAACCTGTGGGTCGGGACCCCATTTGGGGTCGAACGACCATTTCAAGGGGGTCGCCAAACAAGGCTGTCCGCCAATTTTTCCCCCTTTTCTTTGGCCATGCCCCTGGCACCCAGTGATGTATAAGTGGTTGGGGGTCACCACAACATGGGGAACTGTATTATGGGGTCGCGGCATTAGAAAGGTTGAGAACCACTGCTCCAAAAGAAGTGTCTTCATTTTGTCTAGAAAACTGAGTTACTAGAGATATTATGATGTCCAGATTTTGCACTGAGGTTTTTTTTTTAATCTCACTACTGGGTTTAATTTTATTGAAGGTACATTTGAGAAAATTAATCACCCAATATCCACTTTTAATACCAATAATGCAGATATAAAAAGTTATTGTCCCAAAAAATGGATGAATGGGAGGGCAGAATCTTTTCTTAGCAACTGTGTGGTGACAAACCATAAATCCAAATTTATTCTCTGAGGAACAAAAATGTATACATATGGAGAATAGTAAATGTCAAGGAAAGAGATTACCATATTCACAATGGGGTTCCCCCCCCCAAGTTTGATCATTATATGTTACCTTTATATGGAATTCTAGATTTTCATCCATGGAATAAATGTGATCAAAGATGTCATGTGCAATTCTTGGAATTATTCCCATCAGCTGTGGGTCATGCAGTTTCCCCTAAAAGCGCAAAAAGAAAATGAAGTTAATCATATCATTTTCTGGAAATTAAAGTAGTCATCTACTACTTATTCAAGGAAAAGCCTAATTAAGATGGCTAATTTATATTGATGTTACTATACTGGTATTAAACAGTGCCACAGAATTTCTATGACGGAGTCCAATATCAATCCACAGTTCACCTCCAGCTCTAGCAAAGCCAAAACCAAGTCATTATTTTTTAACATAGAGTAATAATGTCAACCAAGCTATTAAAAACAAATAAAAGGGAGACTTCCATCTTAAATACTAAAACTGAATTACCTAATAGTAAGAAATTAATGAGAAATGGAAGAATGGAAGATGGAAATAATAAAATCTGCTGATTGTTTGGTCAGGCTTAATGCCAGCAGCGTCTTATACACAATCAGCTTCCTTTGCTTTACTCAGACCTTTAAAGAAAAAAAACGAAAAAAATATTTTTCCTGACTACATGCCTTTTTCCCCAGAGGTAGAAATTAGCCAGGGCTACAATAATGAAACTCTATTGGCGTCAATAGTAGAAACATAACAAAAGCATGAAATATGAAAATAAGGAATGGAAAATGTGGTTTGTCTTCTTTCACCTCATGATTTTAAGATCGTGGTCATTCTGGCTGAAATACTGGGCTCTTAATACATATGTATATGTATCCAGGGATACAGGTAGATACACAGAATGATTTCAAGAACAAAGGACATCATACAAATCCTCCCCACAAAATGAAGAATGTTGCAAACATCAGAACCTAATATTTTTCATTAGACATATGAAATTTAAAACTGAAAAGATATAAAAATTCATTGATTATTACTCTGCAGGGCTACGAACAGATATTCACGTGTGTTCAGGCAGACTCAAATACTTCGCAAAGTGTGCTTGGTAATAAAGAATATAAGAGAAAATGAATGGAGACAAATTGCAGGATATAATCATTTCAGGGAATAAAGAACATAGACTCAGAGCACTAACGTCAGATTTCAAAAGAAGCAGATTGATGCAAACCAATTTTCAGAAATTTCTATCTCAATTACTCACATTATAGTCCAATGTGAGAAATTCAATATACATTTATTCGGTTTCAGAATTAAGAATATGAAACATAAAATTGATTGAACTCTTTTCTGACATGGAGGTTAGAGGCGGAAAAAATCATGATAAGAAATGAAATATCTGGGTTATCTGGATAACCTGCAATTTCCTGAAATTCTAGGGCAGCACTAGTTTTCCACTGTAAAAAAATAAGCTTTTTTATTATCACCTGTGAACAATAGAATCTATTGTTTTGCATGTGAACAGAAATTTCCAAAATTTTTGCATAAGATTCAAAATTACATTCAAACCAAATTACTTTTTGTTAAACCTAATTAATCAGCTTGCATATGTTAAAATCAAAATGGAATAATAGCAAGACAATTTCATATCATTATGTCTGAGTGCCCCCTTTCTTATTTTATAGTTCTAGAATAATGAAGTTGACAAGTCTATTAAAATATTAACTAAAATAGTGCAAAAACATGAGAGCTTAAGATACATCTTTAAGATAATCTTCTTGAAGAGCTTAATCATTGATTTAATATGGAATAACCCATTTTTAAATCCAAAAGTTATTGCAAATAATTGATATCAACCTTGACAATATAATGTATAATCGGTTATTTAAAATGTTGTAGATTTAGTATTCAGAACACAATTTAACACTGACTGTAATCTAAATGTTTTAGATGCTACTAATGTATCTGGAACAAATTGTAAATCAAAATACGTTTTAATTAGAAATTCTTTCTGCAGTTTTAGAGAATCCAGATTCCTTTTGCCATGGCTTAAACGATGTAAAAACAATGACCTGATCTCAAATATCAATATTCTTAATAGCCATTCATGTTTACAGCATTTGTAAGAGTGTCTTACTTTTTATAAGGGACAAACCTGCATGTCACTAGTAACACTTATTATAAATCAAAGGGCTCATTGTAAGGGTGAACAATTATTATGAATATGTTCTTCTGCTTTCGTTGTGTTTTCTTGCACACTTGTATTGGTTTTATAATTTTGATATGGTCAGGTGACTAAATCAATAAAGTTTCCATTCTACTCACTTACATCATGCACATATTTCAATTTTAAACCATCTATTTATATCTTTATTAAAAAACATTTCTAAAATGGTTATTCTATAAAGAAGGTTTACTTGGAATAGTAATTCCAAAATATTTAAAATTATTTGAACGCCAAAGTAACTACCAAATTGATCTCTGTGGGACCTTATGCTATAACTATATTTGGAATACTGGAAGATATGCAGAGCTGGTAAAAATGAAAAAGAGCCCTTGATTTAGATAATCAAAGGGCAGAAATTATACCATCCAGAAGACGTTAACCTCTGAGTTGAACATCAAGGAAGCCAATCAAGCAGTACTGATAATTATAAATATATTTGGGGAGGTAAAATTAAGAATGCAATTAGGTAGACTCCAATTTTTTTTTATCTTCTAGATGAACTCTCGAATGGCTGCTGCCACATAAAAACTGTATTTAGTTATTATTTCGAACTATTTTTGAGACATTTTTTTTAATCCAATTCATTGCTTTACATGGAGAAGCATGCCAATACCTGAGCAGTGTAATTGTCATGATTCTGACAAATGAAACTCTTCAAAAGAACTTTGAGGCATTGTTTACCTTAAAGAATCTTTATTTTGAATAGCATAATATCGGCACTGCATAATCGAAGCCAAAAACTGAATTCCCCTCCTCTGAGTACATAGTATGAAAGCACAATTCCCTCCTTCAATTAACAGTCATAAATCACATCCCCCAATCAGCGTGAAGCGCAGGCCTCCTCTCCAGTTCTCCAGCCCGCCAATTCCTTATCAGCTCTGGTTACAATAACCTTGTTTCTCATGCTAGGTTTAGTATTGTTATGTTTAGCAGGACTCTCATTCACATCCCCCCTCCCAGCATCATCTAACTCTAAAAGCAAAAGGTAAAAGATGGCTACATTTCCCTCTGTTGTCAGTGCAAAAACATCCAATGTTAGCAGTGTTGACAGTAATATCCCACAAAAAAATCTAGCACATCAATCCCTTTCATATTTCTCAGCTGCAGCTCTTTTTTGCATGGAGAGTCAAAGAATTTGAACCTAAACAATTAAGAAAATTAAAAATGAAAAACAGAATTTGGAATAGTTGTCTGACTCTGACATTGCCTTTTAAATTGTCTGTATGCAAGTAACATGTGGGAAGCAAACATTGTTAAATAAAAGGATGTTCCAGTAACAGACAACATTCCTCTAACAAGATAGAGGATTGTGATGACACCATATATTACACTGCAATAAACACTTGGCTACGAAGAAATGATTTGACTACTGTTTCCCAAGTGTCTTAAGACTGAATGACTCGTTGTTGATCATATCCATTTGAGAATTTCTAAAAAGGGCCCAATTTAGACTTTGAGTGCATAATTTAAAATGAAGGTCATTTTATAATACTTCAACCTTCAGAGGCAATTGTCAGATTTACTTTTATGTTATTATGGTCTTTTTGGAGGACATGGCAAACAAAATCCCCATATGCTATTTATTGCTTGAAAATCTTGAAGGATTAACATTTGAAATATGAAGTATTTCATAGTAAAGGTTTTAACTTGAGGAATGAGTAATTCCCCATCCTTACAGAGACTTCCCTCTGAAAGGGATGCTTTACATTACATAAGAAGGATTGAATTAAAAAGAGGATTTAAAAGCATCTACCATACGATAGATTTAAATCCTTGTAATGAGACACATATAAAAAGAGGCTGCTGATGCCTTTCTCCTTTTTTTCCTTATTGCAATCTGAGCCTGTAACTGCCAACGTGATCTATGTGTCATTTCCCTATAGAGAAATTGAAGACAATCCCTTTGCCTGACACTACTACAAATCTGTTCTCTGAAAGGTAATAAGGAAAAGTGTTAATGAGAAATGTAGACATTCTATTGAGAAAATCAATTGCTTTACTAAAAAAAAAAAAGATTGATTTCCCTTTTGCGGCAAACAGAATGTCTATTTATTAATGTGGCTTTATTTCACCCCTCCTTTAGATAATTTGAGGGACTGCTTCTTTCTTAATGAAGTAAAATGCAAGCAAATCACCAAAATATAATTTAAAAACGGGTGGGTAAGTTGTAACCCCAGGACCACAGGAAACTCATTCACATCTTAAGAAGGTGCAATTTGGTGACAAAATGGCCCTTTTTGGGCAGTATAGAAGTAGAGGTAACATGTCCTGGAAATCTAGAAAAAACCCACAACCACACCACTATAATCCAATTATTTTGATAGTGAAAGGCTGTTGCCTAATTTCAGTCCTTTTGGTGGGGATAAAGATAAGTATAGAATTTTTTTGTCCCCTGGGGCCTCCCACCTTTACTTTTCCCCTTTACACCTCCCAAAAGTGTATGAGTATCACCCCAAATTCTCCCCATTCTTCTGGTGACATTATCATGGCCTCCTGCAGCTATCCAGATGATCAGGAGACAGGTTTGCAGCCTGGCAACTTTGGAAAGTCCTTATTTCTACCCAAGTCTCAATTTGGAAGAGATTTGATATCTAGGACAGGGTTCTTCAACCTATGGGCCGTGGCCTGGTACCGGGCCATGGCCTATTGGCCACTGGGCCCTGGGAATGTGCAAGCATATTTCCCCGCTTCTCCCTTTCCCTCTGGGCCACCAACCCGGAAAAGTTGGGGAGCTCTGATCTATGACATTCCATTTTTATACAGTTCATAGAAAACCAAAACTGTGCATCTACCGCATCGCTTTAAAGTAACTGCATCTTTTCCTGGGAAAAGCACAACAGCAGTGAAAGGCAGCTTTAAACTTTACATCAACTTTAAATTTCAGTCTTACCTCCATAGTATGTGTTTTTCCTGAAGACGTTTGACCATATGCAAAAATAGTTCCATTGTAGCCTTCAAGAACATCTGTTTAAAAAAAACCACAATAGAAATCTCTTACTGTTATGAAGTACTACCGGTGCAAATCACCAAAGGAAAAAAGGTATTATATGAATTAGTCATTATTTAGTAAGAAAATTGGAAAGAATTAAGGAAACAGTTACAGACATCTAATGGAAAGTGTATCCTGTTGCCAAGAAAGGTAAACACAATTAAATATTTCTCAACATCCAGATCTAATATAGGCAGTTAACAGCCTTTATGGTTTTCTAAATCATGATCCTTTCAATAATGTTCAGATTTCACCTTTACTTACAGAATTCTTCTCCATTTTCTCCAGGATTTCTGTACATATTTTAATTTCTTTGTTTATTGGAAACAAGCAAGAATATAAGCCCAAGAGATGGAGCTAGATTAATCCGAAGCTTAAACACACCAAGTTGAGAATTTTAATATGCATCTCTAAAAGCACAGAGGAAGCAATCTAATCTAAATAAAGATTAAATAATAAATTAATTAAATAAAGAAGGTTAAGCAATGGCCCCAGTTAGAACCTGGGTGAGAAACTATCAGGACTGATTGGAAAATTGAAAAAAGTTCCCTATGGAAAAAAGCAATGACAAACTACTTCACAGTTCTATCCCTAAAAATCTGATCTGAGAAAAAGGGCATTGTCTTACCTGAACGCCTGTTCTCAGCAGGATGATGTAGAGTCCACTGGATGGGTTCTATGACAGTCTTCCCGCCCGACAGACTAGGTCAAAACTTTGGCCACACCCTTCCTTTGGGCGTGACTCCAGTTTTGACTGAGACGAGTTGTTTGTTGAATTTATATATATAGCAGCTCCTTGTTCGATGCCTGCCTAGACCTTCTACATGTGGGGGTGTGGACTCTACATCATCCTGCTGAAAACAGGCGTTCAGGTAAGACAATGCCCTTTCTCCAGCAGGATGGCTGTAGAGTCCACGGGATGGGACATACCAAAGCCCTAATGTCCCCCTGGGAGGGAGTGTCTAGGCCACTGGATCCTGAGCAGAAACAACTTGCTGTAGCACTCTTCTACCAAAGGCAGCATCAGCTGCGGCAAAGGAGTCTAAATGATAATGCTTAACGAATACGGAAGGAGAGGACCAAGTTGCGGCCTTACAAATCTCCTCCACTGAGGCTTGTGTGGACCAAGCTGCTGATGTGGCTGCGCTGCGTGTTGAATGAGCAGTCACGTGTGGGGGCACTGGAATTGCCTGAGAGACATAGGCTTGGGCTATACAAGCTCTGATCCACCTACCTATGGTAGAAGATGAAACCTTCTTCCCCATAGTGGATGGTTGGAAGGAAACAAATAAAGCCTCCGTCTTACGGAAAGACGAAGTGCGCTTTACATAGTAACACAGCGCTCTACGCACGTCCAGTTTGTGCCATCTATGTTCTAGCCTATGTTTGGGATTTGGACAGATATCAGGAAGAGTCAGTTCCTGAGATCTGTGGAAGATGCTGTTTACCTTCGGAATAAATGTAGGGTCCGGTCTGATGACCACCTTGTCCCTGAAGAAGGTACAGAGATCCTTCCTGACTGATAATGCTGCTAGTTCAGAGATTCTTCTCGCTGAAGTGATAGCAACTAGAAAGGCTACCTTCAAGGATAGATGATGGAGAGAACATGAGTCGAGAGGCTCAAATGGGGCTGAAGTCAAGGCTTGAAGAACTTTAGGCAAGTTCCAAGATGGATACCTGTGTATAACAGGTGGTTTAGTATTGACTGCTCCCTTTAAAAAGGCGCTAATCGCCGGATTTGCGACGGAGAAGTTAAGTTGTCACAGGAAAGTACAGTTGAGAGGGCCGATACCTGTCTATGAATGGTGTTGACTGATAGGCCCTTATTAAGTCCTTCTAATAGGTAGTCTAAGATATTGGGAATAGACACTGAAATTGGATCTAGGTGACGTAGAAAGCACCACCTGCAGAACCCCTTCCATGTAGCGTCGTAGATCCTGTTTGTCAAAGGTCGTCTTGATGCTTGTATGGTCGATATCACCCCTGAGGAATAGGATTGCATGGCTAAACTTTGCCGCTCAAATGCCAAGTGGCTAGTTGCAGCCACTGAGGGTCTGGATGGAGAAGCTTGCCCTGACTGAGTCTTACTCAGTCCGGGGGAATCTTCCACGGGGGTGACATTGAAAGATCCACAAGGTCTGCAAACCATGGATGCCGTGGCCAGTGTGGAGCAATCAAGAGTACTTCTGCACCTTCCAGGATCAACTTGCGTATGGTCGCCGGTATCAATGGGAGTGGTGGAAAGGCGTACAGGAGTTGCGCCGGCCACCGACACCTGAGAGCGTCCGTTCCTTCCGACCCCGGAGTCAGGAATTTGGAGAAGAACCTGGGTAGTTGCGTGTTCTTCGGAGTGGCAAATAGGTCCAGGTGCGGTTGCCTGAACCTCCGGGAGATCTCCTTGAACAGAGCCGGATCCAGACGCCATTCCGATTGGTCCACCTTGGCTCTGCTAAGGGAGTCTGCCTGGAGATTTGCCTCCCCTGAGATGTGTTCCACTCTGATGGAACTCAAATTTGCTTCTGCCCACCGAGCTAGAGCTGATGCTTCCTGCATCAGTTCCATGGATCGTGTTCCTCCCTCCTTGTTGACATGGGCTTTTGCTGCCACGTTGTCGGTTAGAACGAGAACGTGTCTTCCGTTACTAGGTGGGAGAATTGGCATAGAGCCAGGTGTATGGCCCGAAGTTCCAGCCAATTGATGCTGTGAGTGAGGTCCGATTGTTTCCACTGGCCCTGCGCTATCTGAGTTCCCAGATGGGCTCCCCATCCGAATAGACTCGCATCTGTCGTGAGCGTGAGCTGGGTCGGCTCCCTGAATATGTTTCCCCTGAGCATCATGGGTGATATCCACCAGTTCAGGGACCTCAGTAAGAGATTTGGTACCAAGACCCTCCTGCTGGAGTACTGAAGTTCCCTCTCTGATAAGGGAGGAGGAACCACTGTAACTCCCTTGAGTGGAGTCTGGCCCATGGCACAATGCCCATGCAAGATATCATTTTCCCCAGGAGCTTCGAGAGTTGTATCAAAGGTACTCTCTTGTCTCTCTGAAGCTGATGAACCAGCTTCGAAATGCTGCTTCGACGCTCCTGGGAAAGATATACCCTGCACTGGGATGAGTCTATCACCGCTCCCAGATGCTGAAGCCTCCTTGTGGGAGTGAGATGGCTCTTTTCTAGATTGACTGAGAATCGGTGATCCTGCAAGATGCGGATTGTGGTCTGAAGGTCTAATCTTGCTTGCTCGTGTGAGCTGGATTGAATCAAAATGTCGTCCAGATAAAACTGTACGCGCACCGGCATCAACCTGAGATGGGCCGCTATGACTGCTAGAATCTTGGTAAACACCCTTGGAGCTGAGGAGAGTCCGAAGGGTAGAGCCCTGTACTGGTAATGCCGGTTTGCGTAGGTAAATCTGAGGAACATGCGGTATTTGGGATGGATGGGAATATGCAAGTACGCCTCCGTAAGATCTATTGAGGATAGGAGGTCTCCCTTCCTGATACTGGCCAAAAAGGACTTTAGGGACTGTATTTTGAACCTTTTGTAGGTTACATAATAATTCAGACCCTTTAGGTCCAGTATCGCCCTCCACCCTCCTGATGTCTTTGGGATCACAAAGAGGATGGAGTAGAATCCTTTCCTTTCCTCTTCCTTTGGTACCCTTTCTATGGCCTGAATTGACAAAAGGTATGCAATGGCCGAGGTTACCAACCTTGCTTTGGATGTCTTTCTGGAAATGGGACACCTGATGAATCGGTTTGGTGGGGGAGAGTAAAACTCTAAGGTCAGGCCATGCCTGATTGTTTCCAATACCCAGGTGTCGGTGGTGGTCTGCTCCCAGACCTCGATGAAGTTCCCCAACCGACCCCCTATGGGAGTGTCTTGCCTGGCATCACTTGAGACGTTTAAAGGGTCGGGCTCCCGATCCTCTGAAGGGACGCCTGGATTGGGATTGGCCTCTGGCTCCCATGTTTGGGCGATCCTGGGAATGATCCTGTCTCGAATAGAAGGATCGTGAGCCTCTAGACCAGTCCCAGGATTGCCCTGATCGAAAGGGCTGTCTCCAGTCCCAGGAGTTTCCTGGGCAGAAACCCTATCTCCGGAATTCTTGAGTGCCTCTCCTATCCAGCTTCTTTGATGGGTGGACTAGAATCTTTCTCTTGTCACTGCTCTCGCTTACATGTGGATCCAAAATGGATCCAAACAAGAGTGACCCACTGTACTTGGACGTTGATAGCCGCCACTTGGCCTTTAGGTCTGTTTTCCAATTTTTAAGCCACAGTAGTCTACGGGAGGCTACTGTGGCAGCAATTGACCTTGCTGCATACTTGGTTGCGTGAAGTGAGGCATCAGCCATAAATTGTGAGGCAGCCAGTATTTTGGCCAAAGTTTGGTGAGTTCTGACCTGATCAGGAGGTACAGTGGTTTGCAGCTCGCGAAGCCACATAATACAGGCCCTGGCGAAGAATGACGAGGAAGTTGCCGCCTTGGCCACCCAGGCTGCGGCCATGTGGGAGCGACGGAGGGAGTGCTCAAATTTCTTGTCCTCTGGTTTCAAGGCCTCCGCCATGTCTCCTGGAATCGCAGAAGTGGAGAATAATGAAATCAAAGGACTATCTACTGTGGGAACCTCTAGCATGTCTGAAAAGGAAGGAGACACATTAAATAGTTTCCTCTCCACACTGTTAGGTGCAGGTGGAGTTGCTAGGGAAAACCATTGCTCCTCTACAGAGGAGCGGAAAATCTCTGGACAAGGAATATACTTGTCCTGTATTACTTTTTGGGCAAAAAGAGGGTTTGCCTCCTTACTTGTGGAAGGATTTTCATCCTGAACTGAGGTTAGATTGACCGTAGAGACTGCCTTTATTAAAAGTGATTTGAGAAGAGCTGGATCAAAGAGGCTAGAGTTTGTTGCCTGCTCAGGAGTGGTCCCCTCATCCTCCGAAAGAGGCATGTCATTCATGTCCAGATCTATTGATTCCCCCTCTCCTATTTGAGAGGAGATCTCAGAGATATTTGTATCCGGAGCCTTATTTCGTCCCTTAAGGGATGGTTGAAAAGTTATCTGATCTTTAGAGGCCATAAACTGAGAAAAGGCATCCTGCATGAATGCCTGAAATTGGGCAGACCATATGTCCTCCTGAGCTTTGTCATTGGACGCAGCTATAGTGGGAGTATGGTCCGGTGATTATATTGGTGAGGAGGAGTGAGAGGAATCCATCTGTTCGGTTTCCCCCTGAGGAGACCAAGATCTAAGGACTTCCTGGGAAGTAGGTTCTGGTATAGGGGCCACCAATGGGGCAGGGGAAACCATGTTTGCCTCATTGGGTCTGGTTCTCTGGACCCTGGAGGATTGTCTTTCTAGAGCCAAATGTCTCCTCGAGGCCTCTCGCTCAGCTGTTTTAGAGGGTCCCCTTTGGGTAAGGTGCTTTGTTTTGGCCTTCTTCTTCCCCCCCACATCAGATTCTGTGGATCTGCACTTTTGTTGTTGATGTTGTGGGGGGGTGGCTGGGGACCCTGTGTAGCTGAATGCGAGACACTGTCTGCCATTGTGTCCAGGTACCCCGAGTAGGCAATACCTGAAATGGGGGAAAACACTGACACACAGATCAAATTGCAGAGTATGAAGGCTGCAAGCCTGACTCTGAAAACAAACTATGGCCAGACAGACAGGTACCTTTCTGAAGGGAAAAAGGGCCCTGTAAGGCCAGTGACAAAAGGCCACCTTAAAGAACAGCTGGGAGAAATTGACAATTCCTTCACACTCCTTCACCAAGGTTAATTATTAGTAGTATCACAGGTTAAGCAAGAGGTGATTGGATGGAATTATTGTATTGTCCCCCGTTGCATGGGCTGTTAAAAAGCAGACCCGAGGGAGTGAAACTTCGCTCTCCCTCTCTCTCTTCTTTTAAAATATATCTCTCTATATATAGATAAGTATCAGCCTGCTCTCAAAAGACTCCAGGTGGTTGAACCACCTAAAATGGATTACAGCAGTAAGCACGCTCAAAATGGTGATGAAGGGGAAGGCCATGCCCCCTAACTGCCAACTGCCAAAACCATGAGGCTAAAATGGCGATTTGAGGCTCTTGGTAACCCCGCTGAGGCAAATTGAAGGTTGGTCTCAAGAGTGGGGGGGGAGTCAAGAAAAATCCCCCTTTTAAATTGACAACGCAGGAATTTGCGGAGGAGAGTGATCCGCGGATCTGCCTGGCACTCCGGAGATCGCGAGGCCCTTCGCGCTGCAGCTGAGGAGGAAAGGGCTCTTTCCTGACGAGAAGGGCTGTAAGGCTTCCTCTCCGGTCGAAAAAACGGCGATCCGCAGACCTGCCGGTCGCTCCAGAGGGCCGCGGAATCCGCGTGTCTCAGCTGTTTGATTTTTTTTTAAAACGAAAAGAGCAAGGCTAACGTTAAAGGGGGCTTTTCTCAGTGCAATCTGCACCGATACGCTCACCACAAGGCTCAAACGGACAGGCTCGGTGCTCCAATTTAGTAACCGGGATCATCCTCCTGTGCTCCCTGAGAATTCAGATGACTGGCTAATTAAGGTAGAAAATAGGTTTCCTGACTATCTGTGGAGCTAAATTTTCTGCTGCTATCAGGCTACGAGACTAAGTCAAAACTGGAGTCACGCCCAAAGGAAGGGTGTGGCCAAAGTTTTGACCTAGTCTGTCGGGCGGGAAGACTGTCATAGAACCCATCCAGTGGACTCTACAGCCATCCTGCTGGAGAACAAGGACAAGATTGAGGAAAGATTTTTAGAATAAGGCTGGTGGTCAAGGAAGAGACTTTACTACAGCTCAGATTCCAGGGAAAATGGAAACAAACCTGGATCACATAGCAAGTATCTCAGCGCCTATTTTTTTCCTACATCATGAAAGATATCGGTAAAATGTCTACTTTTTTCCTATTAGAATGTCTTAATTATATCCTGGACGATGAAAGCAGATTTAAATGAAATGGAATCTGGCCAGAGTATATATGGCTTTAGTTATTAAAAGTCTATCCTTGAGGACAGTGGCCGATGGGAAAAAAGATATAACCTAGGAAAATGAGGGTGATAATTTACCTTGTAACATCCTATGTCTTTTGGTGAAGACAAGTCACAAATTCATGCACACAGTCACATCTACACCTTACATTGTGTATTGTTCTACCTGTACTACCAAAAAAACAAAAACCACCCTACCTCCAACATTTCAAATTGCTTTGTCAGCTTAATGTCAATAACACTGTAGATAGAGGATTTAAAAAACATTTACTTATGATTCAGATAAAATGTGGTAATCCGAATATCTGTTAACACCTACAATTAGGAAATGTTCACAAATGTTCACTATTTTGGCTACCCACTATTTTGTGGAAGTCAATTTAATTTTTAAAAAGCATACAGGTTTATGGGGAGAGATTTCATCAGTCAAGTAATTGGAGAGGAAAGCAATTTCACACTGTACTCTGCAATGCACAGGGAACAAGAACTGACATAACTTTTCATACAAATCAAAATAACACTGAAGGGCAGCTCTATTCTAGACATTTGTGCTTTAAATGAGTTTGCCCATTTTAAATACCGATCTACAATGCATAAATCTATGCTGAGTTTTACATTTCCCCTTCTGCTGAATATGTTTAATTATAAATAGTAAAATAACATCCCAAATTATTCTTATCTATTTTTGAACTTGGCAACAAGTCTAATAGTAAGATAAAGTGCTATGTCTTTAAATTTCTGAGAAATGCAATTCAGTATCATGTTCATTAGATCCAAAAACCTTAGGGTATTTTAAAATCAAAATATAAATAAACAACAAAAATATGCTGTAAGCATATTAAACAGTTTTGGTAACTTGCTAGATGCTTTGATTCCACAAGTTGTTGATATATTTATTGAAATAAAATATGTTCAGCTCTTCCAATTTCTGCATAAATTGATTAACAGGTGTGTTTTAGTAAACCAAAGATTGTTTGGGGATAAATGTAATGCTAAATAATGATTTAAAGCAGTTAAAGGCAGGATTTGTTTTTGTTTTTTTATATTCAAGGAGCTGTCCAAAGAAGTGGTGCTGACTCTCCCAAGCTAAAATACATTGAAGAGATATGTTTTTAGGATTATTTCAGTATTTTCAGCAGGGTTTCTTCACTCATTCATAGGGATAGTGCACAAACACGCATATTCTTCTCTGTGTAAATGTAATGACACAAGAAGAAAGAAAGTGTGTAAGAGGGAACAGGATGAAATAGAATCTATAACGTTACCTTGGCTAAGCAATGCAAATTCTGGACTTAAGCAAGATTATTTTCCACTCATCCTATGGATTTTTACACAAACAGAATAGCAACAGTTTGTGCAGAGATGTTGAACTAACAATTTTTCACTCTCTAGGGTATGATCTTCAAAACTCTTTAAAACTGAAATGTTAACTGTGACCAAGAAATAAAAGGGGTGTTGTCTTACCTGAACGCCTTTTCTCAGCATGATGATGGAGAATCCACGAATGTGGATCCTCCATCCTCATGCTGGAGAATTATCAAATATTTGGAAATTAATCCCTTTCATTTAGATAAAGTAATAGCATTTCAATTTAATTAATTAGTCTGTGTTCTGGTTTCATCCATTGTTCCTGATCCTATCCCCCTAATGGATTACAGCTCTTGTATTCTTTTCAGCCATGTACAGCCCTTAAAACCCAAAAAACTAGGTATTCAGAGTAAAAGAAACATAGGTGGTAATGTTGAAAAGAAACTGGTCACCTTTTGAAAGTTTTCTAATCAATTGCTCTTTTTTTTTCTTCAATAGCCATCACTATTCTCCTATTCATAACCAGGCCAACTTTTATGAACCAAAGAAGGGGCGTTGACTTACCTGAACGCCTTTTCTCAGCACGGAGATGGATAATCCACGCAGTGGGTTGAGACTGTATTCCTGGCCAATCAGATCAGTCAGCCAAAGTTGCCACGCCCCGTCTTGGACCATGATCCTTTAGTCTTGACTCGAGCGCAGCCATTGACTGACAGTAAGACGTTTTGGCTCCACTAAATATACCCTATTATTCTAGTCTATAAGGGTGGGTGTGGATTATCCATCTCCGTGCTGAGAAAAGGCGTTCAGGTAAGTCAACGCCCCTTCTCCAGCACTGGAGATGGATAATCCACGCAGTGGGACATACCAAAGCCTATTGTCCCTTGGGTTGGGGAATAGACTGGTCCCGTGTGCAACTTTGGTCTAGCACCTGCTGGAGAACCCTCCTACCGAAGGAGGCCTCTGCAGAGGAGTACCTGTCGATTTTGTAATGACGAATGAATGGAGAGGGCGAGGCCCAAGTGGCTGCCCTGCATACCTCTTCAATAGAAGCCTGCATGGCCCATGCTGCTGAGGTGGCAGCACTCCTTGTGGAATGGGCTGTGATATGCTTGGGGACTTGCAAGGACTCCGCCTGGTATGCCCCCGTGATGCATGCCCTAATCCACCTACCGATGGTAGAGGACGAGACCTTCCGGCCCCTAGTAGCAGGGTGGAAGGATATGAAAAGCGCTTCCGAGCGTCGGAATTCCGCTGTGCGTGAAATGTAATGTCTTAGTGCCCTGCGTACGTCCAAGGTGTGCCATTGTTGTTCCAGGGGATGAGCTGGGTTTGGACAGAAGTCTGGTAGGACTATTTCCTGTGATCTGTGAAAAAGGGAGTTGACCTTTGGAATGAATGAAGGGTCTATTCTTAGGACTACCTTGTCCCTGTGAAAATGGCACAGGTCCTTCCTCATTGAGAGAGAAGCTAACTCGGATATCCGCCGAGCTGACGTGATGGCTACCAAGAATGCTACCTTATGGGTCAGATAGCGAATGTCACATGTTTTGAGTGGTTCGAAGGGCGCTCTGGTAAGAGCTTGTAGTACTCGTGGTAGTTCCCACGATGGATACCTGTGCACGGTTGGCGGTCTGATGTTTGCAGCCCCCTTGAGGAAGGATCGTATTAAGGGATGCTTGCCCAAGGATTCACCGGGGCTGGCAGAAAGTATAGTTGAGAGGGCGGCGATTTGCCTGCGCAGTGTGTTTGGCGAGAGGTCCCTCTCTAGGCCATCTAGTAAAAATTCTAGGATCTTGGGAATTGTGATCCCTTCGAGTAACAATTCCTGTTTAGAGCACCATGATTGGAAGCTTCTCCACGTGGCCTCGTAGATACGGTTCGTGGAGGGGCGCCTTGATGCCTGTATGACCCTAATTACACCCTGTGAGCAAGCCCCCTTGGCTAAAATTGACCGTTCAAGAGCCAGACGGCTAGTTGTAGCCATTGTGGCTCTGGGTGGGAGATCTCCCCCTGCTTGAGGGAGATCCTCTCCGGAGGAATCCGCCATGGATTCGTGCGGGAGAGACTCCTCAAGTCTGCGAACCAAGGTCTCCTTGGCCAATAAGGGGCCACAAGGATTACCTCGGCCCTTTCCCGCAGAATCTTGCGTACTACCGCCGGAAGGAGAGGTAAGGGTGGAAACGCGTACAGGAGCCCCCTTGGCCATGGGCTCCGTAACGCGTCCGTCTGCTCTGCTCCCTTGGATGGGAATCGGGAGAAGAAGCGAGTTAGGTGGGCATTGGAAGGAGAGGCAAAAAGGTCCACCTGGGGAAGCCCGAAGCGGTGACAGACCTCCCTGAAGATCCTCGGGTGTAGTTGCCACTCCGAGTGATCTATTGTTGATCTGCTCAACAGATCTGCTTGGATGTTTGCCTCCCCCGATATGTGGTCGGCCTTTATGGAGGCCAGATTTTGTTCCGCCCAGGCCCCCAGTAGGAGGGCCTCGGCCGAGAGCGAGCGAGAGTGTGTGCCCCCCTGACGGTTTATGTGGGCCTTGGCTGTCACGTTGTCCGTCAGGACCAGTACGTGCCTGCCTTTTATGCTGCTGTGAAAATGCCTTAACGCTAGGTGAATAGCCCGCAGCTCGAGCCAGTTTATGTTGTGTCGGAGATCCACCGCTGACCAGCGGCCCTGTGTCCACTTGGTCCCCAAGTGGCCTCCCCAGCCGAATAAGCTCGCATCTGTTGTGACTACTACTCTGTCTGGTTCCCTGAAGGGGGACCCCCTGAGGAGAGCTGGAGATAGCCACCACCTGAGGGAGTGTCGTACTCTCAGAGGTATGCCTACCCTCTTCCGGGATGCACTGATTTGTTGTCTCTGAAACGGGAGCATGAACCATTGCAGTTCTCTTGAGTGCAGCCTTGCCCAAGGAACTATTGCTATGGTCGATATCATCTTCCCTAGCAGCTGGGAGAGGCAGACCAGCGTCACTGACTGACCGCGGCTTACCTGTTTTACGGCTTTCTTTATGCTGCTGAGGCGTTCCTGTGATAGGTACACCTTGCATTCCTTTGTGTCTATGACCGCTCCCAGGTGGAGTATTCTCGTAGTTGGGGTTAGATGGCTCTTTGGAAAGTTCACCGAGAAGCCGTGGTCCTGCAGCATTTTTATCACTAACTTTAGGTCCGCCCGAGACTGCTGGGCGGACGATGACTGGATTAGAATATCGTCCAGGTAGCACTGGACTCTGACTGGTACGTTTCTTAGTTGTGCTGCCAGAACCGCCAGAATCTTGGTGAACACCCTGGGCGCTGATGACAGGCCGAATGGAAGTGCCCTGTATTGAAAATGGTGCCCCCTGTAGGCAAACCGTAGAAAGCGGCGGTGAGCCAGAGAGATAGGGATGTGCAAGTATGCCTCCGTGAGGTCGATCGATGCCAGAAAATCCCCTTTCCTTACGCTTCCAAGGATGGAGCGTAGTGTCTGCATTTTGAATTTGCGGTATTTTATGTAGAAATTTAGCCTTTTCAAATCCAAAACGGCTCTCCAACCCCCCGAGGGTTTTGGGACCACGAAGAGGATAGAATAAAACCCCTGGTCTCTCTGGTTCATAGGCACCGGCTCTACGGCCCGTATGTTTAGAAGGTGCTGAACGGCCTCGTTCATGAGCCTTCTCTTTGTTGGGTTTGTGGGACAGGGGCACGGGCGGAAGCGGTTCGGGGGCTTTGAGAGAAATTCTAGAGATAGACCATGACGTATGGTGTTCCTGACCCATACGTCCGTGGTGGTCTCTTCCCACTGGGGAGCAAACCCTGCTAGTCTGCCCCCTATGGGAAGGTCTGGGCGGGAGTCATCTGGTACGGCGGAAGGGGCGGTTGTTCCCCCGAAAGGGCCGTCTTCCCTGTGTTTGCCTATGTCTTGTGTTCTGTCTGTCCCCCTGTCTTTCCCTATCCTGTCTAGCTTGGAAGGGTTGGGAATTTTGAAAGTAGTTGACCCTGGCTTCCGTACGAAAGGATTGTTTCCTTCCCCAGGAGCCGGGTCTCTTGTCCTGCCTTTTAAGCATGTGTTTAAGGACCTTGCGCTTGTCCTTGTTCTCTGCCAGGTATGGCGTTAGTGCCTCACCAAACAGCTTTGCCCCTTGGTACGGAGCCGAAGCCAATTTCCACTTGGATTTGGTATCCGCCTGCCAGTTCTTTTTTTTTTTTTTTTATTGAAATTTTTCAAAAATTTTACAAATAAAAATCCACCCCCCCTCCCAAACCACCCCACCCTCCCCCCCCCCGACTTCCCAGAACTGAATATAGGATTATTTAACAAATTTTAAAAATAACATTTACAATTTATAAAATAATTAATAATAATAATAAAAGTCACAGTAATAATATATATAATAATAATATACGTAACATAAGCTTTAAAATGAATAATATATACTAAGAAAGGGAAAAAATGGAAAAAAAAAAGAGAGAGAGAAAGAAAAAAGAAAAAAGTAGACGAGAAATAAAACATATATATAAAAAAAAATATATGAATAATAATACGTAAAAAGTATATATATAAAAAAAAAAGGGGGAGAAGAAAAAAAGAAAGAAAGAAAGAAAGAAAAAACAATCATTACAAATTATAAAAAGGCTAGATAATATTTTTCCATATCCAAATTATATTGTATGAAATTTATCCATTTTTCCCATACCGCAAAAAATTTTTCTTGAGATTGCTCCTTTAAAAAAGCCGAAATCTTTGCCATTTCTGCCAAATACGAAACTTTATGAAACCATTCTTGTAAAGTAGGCAAGGATTCCTTCTTCCAATATTGTCCTATTAACAGCCTAGCGGCTGTAATCAAATTTAACATCAATATAACCTCCTTAGCATCACAATCAATAACAATACCTAATAAAAATAATTGCGGAGTAAATTTTACCCTCCTTTTAAAAATTCTTTGAATATTCCACCATATCTTAATCCAAAAAGCTTTTATATGCTTACACGTCCACCAAATATGGTAATAGGTAGCATCCAAATGTCCACATCTCCAGCATTTCGGCTGTAGGTTAGGGTACATAATGGACATTTTCTTTGGATCAAGGTGCCATCTATAAAACATCTTATAAAAATTCTCTCTTAAATTTTGCGCTTGTGTGAATTTAACATTTCTTATCCAAATAAGTTCCCAAGTATCCATTGAAATCGTTTCACCAATATTCTGTGCCCATTTAATCATACAATCTTTAACTAGTTCAGGTTCTGAATCCAATTCCACTAAGACCCCATAAACTCTCTTAATGTGGGTTGGCCTTTGATCTCTTACTTGTTTTAGAAGAATTTCATCTTCTACTCTTGTATAATTTTTGGTAGTATTCTAAAAAAGATTTCTTAATCAATTCTTTCTGATAAACCAATTTACCATTATAATTTATTTTATCTATATTCCTCTGTTTCTGTTTCTTTCTTAACTGATAAGCCAACCATCTCCCTGGTTTATTAGCGTTACAAAATGTATTTTGTTTCATAAATAGTAAATTAGTTGCAGCTTGATCAGCCATCAACATGTTAAATTGTGTTTTTAACAGTTTTAAAGCTCCTTTGACCTTTTCATCTAAGGGATTTAAAATTAAGAGTTTCTCTTTTAATTTAATCTCCTCTTCTAAATCTTTACGTTTCTGAGTCTGTTTCTGTCTATGCAAGTTATTCATTTTTATCAAAATACCACGCATAAAAGCTTTACTTGCATCCCACACCATTGACATTGATGTTCCCTTGTTCATATTTAAAACAAAATATTCCTTTAAACATTCCTTTAGTTTGTGAACATTTTTTTCTTGTTTAAATAAATTCTCATTCACCCTCCAGGATCTCCTGTCTTCTTTCTCTGCAAACAGTTCCATCCAAACTGGACTATGATCGGACAATGTCCTAGGAAAGATTTTTACATTCTTCACCCTGTTGTATAAATCTGTTGTGATCAAAAAAAAATCAATTCTTGAGAGAGATTGGTGTCTATCTGAGAAAAAAGTAAAATCCCTTTCTTCTTGATTACATTCACGCCAATAGTCTCTCAATTCCCAATCTTCTTTCATGTCAAAGAAGGCTTTAGGTAGTTTAGCCTGTTTAAAAAAGGTAGAAGAGCCTTTTTTGTCCATTTGTATGTCTAAGACGCCATTCCAGTCTCCCATTAAAATCACAGATCTATAGTCCAACAAAGTTATTTTCTGATGTAGCAACCTATAAAATTGCTCCTGTTGCTGGTTTGGTGCATACAGCCCCACAATAAGAATTTTCTTACCATATAAACCAAGTTCAAGCATAACATATCTTCCATGAGGATCTGATTCTAACAGGGTAGCAGATAAGTTCTGTTTAACATAAATTACCACACCCCCTTTTTTCCCAGGGGCGGGAGATACAAAATGAGATCCCAAGCGAGGATTATTTAAATATTTTTGGTCTTTAGCTGTAATATGAGTTTCTTGCAAGCAAATAATATCATTGTTATGTTGTTTCAAATAGTGATAAATTTTTTTTCTCTTTTGGGGAATGTTTAATCCATTAACATTCCAGGACAGGAGCTTTGCCATCTCCCTTGGCCTTAAGCCTGGAGAAGATCCGCTCAAATTCTGCTGCTGATGAATATGTTGCAGAGCTTTTGGGTCTTGCTCCTCCCACCGGCACTGAAGCAATTTGCTGAGTAGATTCTTCAATTTCTTTTTCTTTTTTCTGTTGTTCTTTTTCTTTACGTTTATGTGCTGCACGGGTCATTCTCTGTTCTTTAACCTCTGGTTGAGACATCCATACCACCTGTCCAGCAGTCATCATCCCTGTACCTTCAGATTTCTGTTCCATCTCTTTATCACTCAAGACTTTATGCATCATGGGCAAAGGAGAGCCTGCACCCAGGACCGTTTTATAAAATTCCTTAGCTTTAGCAACTGTATTAAGTCTATGACGTGTCCCCGCATGGCTCAAAACAATGCCCATCGGAATCTCCCATCTAAATGGCATTTGCCTTGCTTTAAGTTCATTTACTAAAAAAGCGAAATCTTTTCTGCTTCTTAAAATTTTAGGTGGAATTTCCTTTAAGATAATAATATCTTGAGCAGCAATCTGAAATCTTTTATTATAAAAAGTTTGCAGAATCTGATTTCGCAAAGACTTCTTAGCAAAATATATCACCACATCTCTAGGCAGATTCCTCTGTTTTGCAATCCAAGAATTAACTCTATAAATTCTTTCCACATCCCCACGTAACTCTTCTTTATCAATATTCAAAATAACAGCCAAGTCATTAATCACCATTTCCATCAAATCTTGAGTTTTATCTTCTTTCAGACTCCTTATTCTCAAAGCATATTCCATCTGTCTGTACTGGAACATAAGAATGTCATCTTGTGAAGTTTCCACTTTTTTCTCCATATCTTGAAATTTATAATCCAAAAGTTCAACTGTTTCTTCAATTTCCTCCACTCTGGAGTCCAGCTTCACAACCACTGAGGCCATTCCAGATAGAGCTAAAAGTATATCATCCCTCAGAATAGCATTATTCTGTTCTAAAAGCTCCTTCATCTCTTTCTTCATTTCCTCCTTGGTTTCAGATTTGTTCTGTTCCAAAAGTTGTTTCATTTCCTCCCTAAACTGTGACACAGCACTTACCATTATTTCTTTAATGTCTTGTGCTGATGTACCAGATGGGGGAGGTGAAGGTGGAGTAGATTTAGGTTGCTGCACTGAGGGTATTATTTTAAGTTGTTGTTGCACAGTAGAAGTAGCAGGAGAAGAAGTTACTTTAGGAGCTGCAATAGCTGGTTGTCGTTTTGAAGCCATTTTAATTTATCTTCCTTTCTTCATAAAAGTACCAATGAAAAATAAATGATCCAAAAAAAATTAAAAATAAAATAAAATAGAATAAAATAAGATCAATCTAAAGCTCCCCAAAAATAAAAAAAATCTTAAAAAAGAAAGCAGTATTAAACAACAGTTCAGCCGATCCGTCTTTCAAAAGAAAAAACTTTCAAAACGCCATTTTACTTTCACTCTCACTTTTCCGCCCGAAAGAAAAAAGAGAAAGCTCAAAAAAATAAAAGAAAAATCAGCACATACTAAATAAACTAAATAAACTAAAAAAAAATAAAATAAAACTAAACTATAAATAAAATCCTTTAAACAGTTCTGTCCGGTTTAAGATTACTCACGGTTACTTTAAATACGGAGATGGTAGCGGCGTTTCGCTTTGTTTCCGAAGAAACAAAGACAGCTGAGAGGCGGAGAAGGCAATGAACTCCGAGGGAGCACTCTTTCTACCCCCCTAAAAATAAAAATCCAGGGAGAGTTAAGAGGTTCTACCTCTATTCATGCAATCTCTACCCCTTCCCTTCGCCCGGGAAGGGGATTGCGAGCCGCGGGCCAGCTGATGAACGCTGTGCTCCGCGGATTTAACACCATCTCAGGAGGACGGCTACAAAGTAGCCGCCATCTCCACCGCTTTAACCACCGGAAGTCCCGCCTGCCAGTTCTTTAGCCAGAGGATGCGCCTGCTCGTGTTGTTTGCCGCCATTGCCTTGGCTGAAAACTTGGTCGCTAAAAGTGTTGCGTCCGACGCATATTCCGTGGCCGCTACCATTTTGCTGAGTTCCTGATGAGTGCGTATATCTTCCATGGGAACCCGGCCCTGTAGCTCACGGAGCCAACAAAGTGTGGCTCTGGTGAAAAAGGACGCGGAGGTAGACGCCCTGGTAGCCCAAGCTATTGCCTGGTGCGTTCTCCTGTAGTTGGACTCACTCTTTCGGTCCTCGGCTTTAAGAGCCTCAGCAAAATCTCCTGATATGGCCGTGTCCGATATCAGGGGACCTATGGGTTCGTCCACCACCGGCACCTCCAATGTTCCCTCTAGCTCCCTTGCTACGTTAAATAGCTTCCTCTCCGCATTGCTAGGAAGCGGTAGGGAGGTTGGCGCTGCCCACTGTTTCCTTATTGTGTTTAGGAACATGGTCGGGCATGGTATGCGGTGTTGAGTGGTTACCTTTTCGGCGAACGTCGGCTCAGCCTCCGTGTCAACTGTGACAGGCTCCGCTGGTGTCCCATGCCCCAGATGGGCTGTGGCCTCAGCCTTGCGCAGAATAGTAACAAAAAGAGAAGGGTTAAACAGGCCGCTGAAGGACGGCCCTTGAGGTGAGGTGTCCTCCTCCTCCTCAGACATTTGAATCCCTTGTGACGTACCTGGCTGGTCCAGGTAAGCTTCCTCAGAGACCGACGAGTCTGAGACGGAGGAGAGGTCCTGATGGTCCTCCGTTTCCTCCCGATGCCTCGTTCTAAGTCCTAGAGACTTGGCTTTTGAAGTTTGAGCCCTGGCCTCAAATGCACGGTCCACTGCCTGTGCTATTAGGGTAGCTAGCAGATCCCCCGTCAATGCAGGAGGAGTGACCATTGCCTGCGACCCTGCAGGTGCTGTGGTTAGCATGGTCCTCGGGGTTTCCTGTAACCTCCGTGGGGAGGGGGATCGGGAGAGCGATGAGAATTCGCCTATCCCACCCTCTGTTTGGGACTGTGATGAGCTCCCTAATGACCAAATGGCCCGTGGGGATGAAGGGAGACCCAGCGGTAGATCAGGACCTATTCCCCCATTCTGCCTATTTTCAATTCTGGCCCTTTTCTGGGCTCTGTCGAACTCTTTTTCTAGGGCTTGGTGTCTTCTGATTGCCTGTTTGTCAGCCTTCTTTGATGACTTCCTTGCAGCCTTTCTAGGGGCTGCAGAGGATTCCGAATCCTCTGAAGCAGGTGCTCCAGAGGATGAAGGCGGGGCTCCAGTGGAGGGAATGATTGCTTCCTCCATTCTCCACTAACGCTGGGCCGCGATAGGGGGGACCCAGGTAGTAGGAGAGCTCCAACTTTGAGTAAGGACAGGCGCACTACTGGGGGCGTCTGGAACTCAGGAGCAGACTCTGCCAAATTGTCAGAGTTAGTCACTGTGCACGGATAAGAACAGGCACGCTAATGGGAATGCCTGGAACCCGGCTTGACTATGGTGGGTAAGGACAGGCACGCGACTGGGGATGCCTGGAACCCACCACTAAATCCAGAGGCGTACGGGCCACTAATGGGGGACCCGAAGTCTGGAAGGAGCCAAAGGCAACTAAACACAGTTAGTTATGAAAGGTTCTTATTTACTTTAGGTAGAAGACACCAAGTCCTGGAACCAGTAGCTATGTGTCTGATTTGAATGTCTCTGAATGAATAATAGATGCTTTAGTACCCCAGTACTGCTTGCCTATTAATTCACTCCAGCGGCTGAACCTAGCTTTCTTAAGGAACTTTAACTCCCCTGTTTGGACAAAAAATATGGCCGCCGCTGCCAGGAAACTACTGCGCATGTGTTAACAAGGCTGCCTATGCCACGTGCGGTTGTAACAAAGAGCTGCGCGTGCTTCCAGCTGTGCAGACAATGGCGCCTCGTTTAAAAAATCCTGAGCAGCCTGGAGTGAAAAGACTGCTCCTTCGCACGCCAGCTGTTTCCCTTAATCAATCTCCCTCCCAGCATGCGTCCCCTTTGTCCTCCGCTTCCCTCGCTAACTGCTTGCCTTTCTGTCTTTTTTTTGTTTGTTTGTTTTAAACGCGAGGGGTTGCCCGAGCCTCCCCGTTTGTTTAAGGCGGCTGCCGGCTGCTGGAAGGTGGCTGGGGTTGGTTAGGGAGGGGAGTTAGGGATTTCCCCCTTTTAAGTGGGGGTGGTTTCCCCTGTAGGAATCTGACTTCCTGAGTTTTACAATTTAGCAAGGAAATTTTTGAGTGGTCAATTAAATTGAATTAAATTATCTCTAATTAGCTTTTAAACTAAGCAATTTCAGCTACTAGAAAAAATCCCCCCTAATGGAAAGGAACTATACCTGCCCAGGAGCCAAAAGTTGTAGATGTCTCTGCATGGCCAGATCAGTCAAGACTAAAGGATCATGGTCCAAGACGGGGCGTGGCAACTTTGGCTGACTGATCTGATTGGCCAGGAATACAGTCTCAACCCACTGCGTGGATTATCCATCTCCAGTGCTGGAGAATGTTGCTTCATCTATCTAAAGAGCACTGCAGGTTTAGTTTAAGCAATTTGGAAGCTCAATGAAGCAACAGATTTAAATCCCCCAGTCCCCCCCCCAAAAAAACCCCACAGCTCTGGATTAACAAGGCACAGAGTTATCTCAAATTGTGAGATAGGCAGCAAATAAATTTAATAATAAAAATTGCAGTTGCACAATTTTGTGAAAGATTTAAAGCTATGAATTAATACCTTTTAGCCTGAATGAAACATTAAAGATGTATTCAGAAAAATGGATAGATATCATGGATAGAAAAATCACCAAACACTAAAATCCTGCTTAGGAATCACCTCAACAGCCTGCTGTACTCCTACATACAATCTTGTTGATCCCATCTACTTACTGATTGAACTATGGTGCTGGAGAAGACTCCTGCGAGTCCCTTGGACTGCAAGGCATTCAAATAGGTCAGTCCTAGAAGAGATCAACCCCGACTGCTCTTTAGAAAGCCAGATCCTGAAGTTGAAACTGAAATACTTTGGCCACCTAATGAGAAGGAAGGACTCACTGGAGAAGGGCCTAATGCTGGGAAAGATTGAGGGCAATAAAAGAAGGGGATGACAGCGAATGAGGTGGCTGGATGGAGTCACTGAAGCAGTAGGCGTGAACTTAAATGGACTCCAGAAGATGGTAGAGGACAGGAAGACCTGGAGGAACATTATCCATGGGGTCGTGATGGGTCGGACACAACTTTGCAGTTAACAATAACAACACTCACTGATTAATACAGAGTTGTGACAGCCTCCTCTGAAGCAATTAATTATATATTTTTTTCTTTTTAAGTTCTATAAGAGATTATATTCTACATGGGAAGATATAGCTAGAGAGCAGACATTTTTAAATGAAAAAGTCTAGAAATTTTAGATGTTCAGTCAGCTAAGTTGGCTGCATTCCCAACATTTTCAGAAATATCTGTTATACTACTCATATAATGAAATCTGTGCACTAGATGAAATAACCATGGTATAAACAAAATCAAGGTGAAATATTTCCTATATTTCCAAAGATATTTCAGGTTTTTATGAAAATGACATCTTCATACAACAAAGCTTACATTATCATAGTACTGAAGCCTGGTAATGATCTTATGAGTGTATCTGCTATTGACCAATGTCTCTCTTAATTATTGATGCTAAGATTTTAATAGCTACATTGAGGAAAAGTTTACATTAGATATATTATCTTTAATGTACATAGATTGTATTTCAGTCTATTAAGATCTTTGACTATATCAAAATGGGATTGTTGGAAAAAAGATGATTATATCTTCATAGAAAAAAAACCTGTATTCCCTAAGTTATTTTACACCATTTAAAGAACAGGAAAAGATAGTTCAAGCTATGAAAATTATGTTAACTTCCTTCAATTTGAAAATTATAGTGTAAATCAAATTGTTATTGTTGTGTTATCGCTGCTGCATGAAGAAACTTAGACTGGATCTATCTCAGTAGGACATAGTTGGGAAACATAACTGCACATTGTAGAGGAGCTGGGCTAAAATAATTTAAAATGGCTTTGAATAATTTGAATGCTGCTGAGATGTATTTACTATCTCTTGGCCTCAAGAAATTGAGAAGAGCACTGGAGCTTCTCTGCACAATATTCTATTAAGTAGGCTTAACAAAATTCATCAATTATTGGCCTCTGAGTTTGCTTTGTATCAAAGAGGAGAGGAGATTGGCCAATATGATTCTGCACTAATTTATTATTTCAATATTGCATTATAATGTTGAGGAAAATTAAATAATTTTAACAGCCTGATATTTTTTCCTGTTCTTTAAAATACAGGGGGGGGGGAGAGAGATTGCAAATTAGTTATTATTTAGGAAGGATAATTTTAGTTTTGTGAAGTTACTTTTTGTTTTTTATTTCAAGTGTGCTTTGGTTGCTTATTTTCTAGTTCTTTCCCAATTTATATATACCGTAAATGCCGGCGTACAAGGCGATCTGGCGTATAAGAAGACCCCCATCTTTATAGCCGGGCCGCATTCCTAGAACGTCATCTTATATGCTGGAAACTACCAGTATTTCCGGCGTATAAGACAACTCGGCATATAAGACGACCTCCGTCTTTGGCACCGATTTATTGTTATCCTCTTTTATTGAGGAACACCTTATGGTAAGCCAGATTCCTAAATATTTGGTCTTTTTTACAATTTGCAATTCCAGATTCTCTTCTAATTTCCTTTTCTGTTTTTCGGTTAGGTTTTTGACTAACATTTTGGTCTTTTCTCTGTTAATTTTTAATCCTGCCACTATTCCATATTTTTCTATTTCATTCATCAAATTATTTCCTCTCTCTATTGGTTCTCAATAAAAAAAGACCAAATCGTCCGCAAATGTCTGTGTCTTATACTCTTCTGTTTTAACCTGTACCCCTTTTATCTCTTTATTGGCTCTAATTTTAGTTAATAATACTTCTAAAGTCAATATAAAAAGTAGAAGTGACATTGGGCATCCCTGTCGTACCCCTTTATTTATTTCAAAGCTTTTTGTATTATCTCTGTTAATTATCACGCTGGCCCTTTGTGTTTTGTATATTGCTTTTATCGTGTTCTTGAATTTCCCTCCAAATTTCATGTCCTCAATCTGTTGGAACATAAATTGCCAATCGAGATTATCAAATGCTTTCTGAGCATCCAAAAAAATTAATGCTATCTGTTTTCCCGGATGTGCTTCGTAATATTCTAAGACATTTAACACCACTCTCGTATTATTCCTAATTTGTCTTGTAGGTAAAAAATATTTTGATCTGGGTGTATTATATCCTGTAATATTAGTTTCAATCTTTCTGCAATTATGGTAGTAAAAATTTTATAATCAGTGCTCAACAACGAGATTAGCCTATAATTTTTGATCTGTTTGGGGTCTGTGCCTTCTTTTGGGATAAGGGATATGGTGGCTTCTATCCAGGAGTCTGGTAATTTAGCTTTCTCCAACACATCATTATACACCTCCAATAATATATTTTCAAAGTCCTCGTAAAGGGTCTTGTATACTTCCCCTGGAAGGCCATCTGGTCCCGGGGTTTTATTATTTTTTTGTTTTTGCACCGCAGTTTTTAATTCCGAGGCTGTTATTTTCCCATTCAATATTTCTCTCTGTCCTTCTTTTAATTCTGGCAAACCATTAACCTTTAAGTATTGTTTAATACTCTCCACATCTGTTTCCTCTTTTTTGTATAGTGACTCAAAATAGTTCTGAATTATTTCTTTCTTTTTATCCATTTTATATTGTGACTCTCCATTTTTGTCATGTAGTTCCTGAATAATTTTTTTCTCCTTCTCTTTTTTTAATTTATAAGAGAGCCATCTCCCAGGTTTATTTGTGTGTTCAAAAAAGTTTTGTTTTGCTAATTTCAATTCCTTTGCTCTTTCCTCTTGATCTATCACGTTTAATTTATGTTTAGCCAAAACCATTTCCATTTTAATCAATTCATCCTGGGGTTCTTTTTGTAATTTAGATTCCAATTTTTTAATCTCTTCCTGGAGTATATTTTGTGTTTGCTTTTTCACCTTGTTTTTTCTTGCCATATAAGCTATTACTAAGCCCCTTAAATACACTTTCGCAGTGTCCCAGATAATTTGTACTGATGATTCTTGTTTTATATTCTCTTTGAAAAAAAATTCCATTTCCCTTCTAATCTTTACTATAAATTCTTTTTCTTTCAAAATGTGAGAGTTCATTATCCATTTTCTGCCCTTTCCAAATTATTTCCAAAGGATTATGGTCAGCCCATATATTTGGCTTTATTTCTATTGTTTCCATGTCTTGCCCTATTTCTTCATTCATTCATACCATGTCTATTCGAGACCAAGATTTATGCAGGTTTGAAAAAAATGTATATTCTTTTGTTTTGATTCCTCTTCCTCCACTGATCAGATAGATTAAATTCATGTGCCAAATCAAAAAATGTCTTTGGTAGTGTTTTCCTTTTCTTTTTATTTTTCATATCACTAATATAGTCTTTTTTACATCCACTACCGCATTATAATCTCCTACCATACAAATGTTTCCCTGTCCAATTTCTATAAGTTTCTCATGTAATTTGTAATAAAATTCTTTTTGATTCTCATTTGGTGCATATATTACCACTAACAGCCATGATTTCTGTTCAGTTTGTACTTCTATTGCTAATATTCTTCCATCTGTATCTTGGTACCTCAATTTAGCATTAATTTCTTTTCTAATATAAACCGCTAACCCTCTCTGTTTTTGTTCAGCTAGTGCTGTGTATAATACTCCTAATTTGGGGAACTCTAAATATTTCCTGTGTTGTTCTTTGATGTGTATCTCTTGTAAACAAACTATGTCTATATGTTATTTGGCTAATTTTGTTAGTATTTGTTTTCTCTTTGCGGGTGCATTTAATCCATTAATATTAATAGATAATAACCTAATCTCCTTTTCCATTTTCTACTTGTGTGTTTTATTTGTGTGTTTGTCTTGTTCTTATGCCTACTCCTCTTTCTTTCCTCTGTCCTTTTTCTTCCTTGCTTTCTGTCCCTCGTTCTATTTCCCTTACTTCTTGCTGTTGGTCTTCCTGGCTTTTAGATTCCAATTCTTCCTTGCTGCTATTCTCTTCCTCCACTCCTTCCAAATTAGTCATAGAATTCCTGTGCTTTCTCTAGACTATCTATCTTAATTCTCCTCTCCCTCCATGATATCAACATCCCTTCCGGGATTAGCCATCTGAACAGTATACTTCTTTTAATTAAATAAGCACTAAGGAATCTATAATCCCTTCTCTGTTCTCTTATCTTCTTTAGTATCTGTTTTCGAGTTTGTATTTCCACACCTTTGTAAATCATTGGATCCTCTCTTGTGATATTATAGATTATATCTCTCATCTTTTTCCTAGGAAATCTGATATGTACTTCTCGTGGAAGTCTGTTGCGTCTGGCATAATTTGTATGAATTCTGTACGCTTCATCTATCTGTATCAAAATCTCTTGTTTGTCCCTTTGTAGGGCCTCAGCAATCAAATCTGCCATGATAGCACCCAAATCCTCATCCTTCTTCTCTACCACGTTTTGAAAACGTAGGTAAAATGCTGCCCTATCCATTTCTAGAAGGATGATCAATTCCTCCATTTTTTTATTAGTTGCCATCATTTCTGTATCTAATATATCAACTTTTTTCGCTACTTTTAACAAACACAAAAAATCAAGATTGCAGCAAGTTCAATTTCCAGATTTACTTCAGATCCACGTTTGCGTGTGAAAGTGAAAACTGAACATATTTACATGTTCTGTAAACAAAAAGACAAAATGCTATCAGCCTATGTATATTGGTGATTTCTCATTTCTATGAACTTCAATCATAATGTTACCGTAAATGCCGGCGTACAAGGTGACCCGGCGTATAAGACAACCCCCGTCTTTATAGCCGGGCCGCATTCCTAGAACGTCGTCTTATACGCCGGAAACTACCAGTATTTCCGGCGTATAAGACGACTCGGCGTATAAGACGACCCCCGTCTTTGGCGCCGATTTCAGCACTCACGGAAGTCGTCTTATACGCCGGCATTTACAGTAATTCTTTTCCATAACTAGGATTCAGCAGATAGAACAATTATTTTCCTGCATAGAAAATGGACTATTCACTAAACAGCCTGAGAGAGAGAGAATGAAAAAGGCGGGGGGATGTGAGGAAATACATCTTTGAAGCCTCACTAGTAAAGATGGAAGGCAGAGGTGTTAAGATTCCACACAATTCTAAGGGGTTTTTTTTAGTGCTCTGGCATCAAGATCTTTCCTCCTACAAATATACTTTTCTGAATGAAGACTAATATTCCAAACTGCATGTCAATAAGATTTACCACAGGTATTCCTCGATTTACATCCATTCATTTAGTGATCATTCAAAGTTGCAATGGCACTGAAAAGAAGTGATTTATGACTGTTTTTTGCAGCATCCCTGTAGTCACTTGATCAAAATTTGAATGCTTGGCAACTGGCTCATGTTTATTACTGTTGCAGTGTCCTGGGGTCATGTGATCACCTTTTGCAACCTTCTGGCAAGCAAAGTCAATGGGGAGCGTAGATTCACTTAACAACCGTGTGACTAACTTAACAGCTGTAGTGGTTCACTTAACAACTGCGGCAAAGATGGTCATAAAATGGGGCAAAACTCACTTAGCAACTGTCTCACTTAGCAATGGAAACTTTGGGCTCAACTGTGGTCGTAAATCGAGGATTGCCTATACTGGTGTAATTTTAAATAAGTAATCCACTTACTGAACAAAATGACAGCCTCTATTATGAGCATAACTTTTAAGTGTTACCAGATTCACACCAATTACAACAATGGACCCAAGAGTCCAGCTTCCCTGAGAATATGAGAAAGTGTTAAATGATTCATGGGGAGGGGGAGAAAAATCTATTAACCAAATTGTCTCACGTTTTCAAGCAGGTCTGAAAAATTGCAGATGTAAATCTTGTTATCTGAACAAAGCAAACCTTGCAACCATACTAAATGCCCACAGCATTTAATAATGATTAATACTTACTAATGTTTCATATTATCAGAAATTTTAAAAGTCACTCTTGACACATATCAGAATCAAACTCATTACACAAATAGTAACGCTTCTTTGAAATCATGTAGTGAGAGAAATTATCCTGCAAAGAACCGTGCTTTGCACCTTGAGTGAGAGGGAATATTTTTTTCTCAGTGAACTGCCCTAATATGAGCTCACTAATGTGCTAATTACTTGATGGATGACAATTAGACTTAAATGAGTATTTTTAATCATTCAGTTTAATAAACCATTCACATCAAATAGCATAGATGGTTATCTCATAAAGGATGGTCTAAATTATGGGCTATACATCCGTAATTCCTTGTTTCCTAACTTTATATTACACTCACTGAACCGAATTCCAATTCACAAAGGGAGAGTAAACAGGGAACAAATCCAAACTCATTCACACTGATGATGTTACCTAGGTGGGTAGTGAAAAGTCCACAAGCAAACAACCAAATTCAGAGAGCACCAAGGATTCCATAGTTCAATTCTGAGCTACGCATATTCTCTTCTTTTGGAACTATGAAAAGTGTTTCACATCTGCAGTATAAATAGCTAAGGGATAAACTATAATTGTGTCAACAGCATAATGGAGAAGTTACAGTAAATCACTTTAAATAAAGAGCTCTAACCAACTGTCTCAATATTGGTTAATCTGCAAGTTAATGCATAATATACTGCTTCAGCTACTTTCTGTTCACTGTTATACAAAATATTCTAGTTAATTATACTATATAAATTAAGAAATATGGCAAAATGGTAATACATGTAACTAAAATGAGGTTCAGGGAGACCCTGTAACATTAAAATTGTAATACATTTAAGATATTCAGCCATGAAACTCCATGGTCATAAGCACTACTATAATCTCACAGGAGGATCAACATCAAAGAATGCTGGTTTATGTAAATTAATCAGCCTTCTCCAGAACATGGCCCTTACTTGAGATCTTATCCCAGAGTAGATAATAGCAAGGAAAACAAATGATAGTTTGTTGACTCGGTTTTTTTTTTTTAAGAGAACACATCAGTGTTACAGATGAAACCCTGATGGAAACCAGCATGCTCATTCATTTATTCTGTGCAAATAGTCACATTGTCATCTCCTGAATTTTCTTGAACGGGAAAGGACATCAAAAAGAGTGTCATTATTTAATTATTTGCATGATTTTTCATGCCTTCTACCACTTAGAAAAAGGAGTTAACATCCATGAGCTTTCAGAGGAGTCTAAAATTTTATTTTTAAAAATATTTATATAAATGTATATTTTCACACATCAGGAGGAACAACCCACACACACACACCCAAAAACCAGCAGGCCATTTACACAATCTGCCCATCCCTTTTACATGAGCTTTCTACATATTCCCTACTTCTGCTCAGCACCAATTTCTCTACCACAAAAATATTTGTTTAAAAAAACTCTTACCTTTAACAATTTGCTTGGCACAGGCATTATAAACTTGTTCCTGGGATGTATTGGGAGGCAATACTCTATCAAAAACATAGGGTTTCCCTTGCTGAAATGAAAAAAAAAAAATAGGCATTTTCAGAAAAAAAGCCAAAAATATGATTAAAAACACAACATAAATATGAAACAAACCCATATTCATTGTGGATTACAAATTACTAAGAAATATACTAAATATGATTAGCGATATAGGTCATTTTTATGAAACATCTTGTATTTAGCAGTTATTCTAGAGACTTATCAGACTCAACCAGTATGCAAAAAACATCAGATAGCAGAAAGCAGGAACATTGACAATGTTCTTCAAATCCCCTTGCTCCTCCTTTTAAAACCTAAATTTGAAAAAGTGATTTGATCGAAATATTTAAAATCTCTTTTGTACAGTACTCATTTTCCACTGACATCTCTTTCAGGTTCTTCTCAAGAGTTGATGCACAGTTGTTAAGAAACATAAAAAATGTGAGAGGTTTCCCCCCCTCCCTTCTTTATCATTCTTTCATTATATTAATTTAGATAGTTTTTTTAAAAAACTAAGTTTGTTTTGATTTGGATCCTTTAAAGGAAAATGGATAGCTAGAATGCAATGCACCTTTTCTTGTCAAGGCAAGTGGAACAGAGCATTAATATCAGTACGCAGCTAAGACTTATATCTAGGCAATAAATAAGACTACATATATAAAATTTCTCTTCACTGTCCTTGCCTAATTCTTCCTCCTTTGTTTTTTTCCATCCCCGTAAGTTATTCTGAAGGCTGATGCATGACCTTATTACAGAAGAAACATAAATAAGTACAGTACAGATTCGTTATAAGAAAAATGTTTGGACAGCCAGAACGGCGATCTATTAAAAGCACTTGATTTTTGAATTGTGAGATGGTAGAGTTTGGGCAACAAATCTTATTGTGTCTCAGGAATATGGAAATCTACCTTACACTTGATAGAACATTGGTGCTTCTATCTCAGTTTTTCAGCTAGAATTCCAATCGGAATTGAACTTTGGATTCTTTCCTTGGAATGTTGAAGCAGCCACTGGAGGCGAGTGTTGTGCTAAGGGTAAAATGGCAATGGCAAACATTTTCAATATTGTTGCAGATGTATCCACCAATTCATCAGCAGACTTCAGCTCACCTTTGTAGTTTGTTTTAATCAAGATTTGCTTAATTAGCTGCAATGGTCACATTCATGTATTGTACTAACGCATGCACAATGGGCAACCAGATTAGATTCATAGCCTATTAAGCCAAAACCAAAGGAACCACATTATGGGTTTGTACAGTGTGTAATTTCAATCAGTAGGAACAAGTTAAAATCCTTATTAGTCATTACTTTTAAAGTAAATATTGGCCTTGTATTATGCTTTGTATTATGGATGAACTCTGCTATGATACTTAAGCTATAGTTTATGGCTTTTGGTGGTACGTGAACCAAGCCTACTGGCAAACTTTGAATTTGCTTGATACTGGAACACAATTCTTAGCCCAATCTGTTTCACCAGACTGCTTCTGAGAATAGTAAAATATGGAGAAACATCTACTATGTGCCTTATGAGCAACAGAAGAAAGATGAAATATAATATGCTAATTAAGAAACTAACTAAAACTCTAAACTAGATTAAGAGTCACTTCCTGAATTAAATATGTCAGTTGCTCCAAGGAAAGCCAGCACATTAATCTTTCATGCTATTCAAGATGATTGATGTTGTATAGATAAAACATAATTCCTCAAGCGGTTTTCACCAGGTTAATGACATCAATAAGCCACCCTCAAGTCTCCTTTTGGGGTTTCACATCTTAGGTTGTCATTAAAAGTGTATCACCTCTTAGACACAATCCCTTCCCTGGAGGCTATGATGAGCTGAAAAAAAATCCATTTAATGGATGCTCACACACCTCTTTGCAAATTATAAGAATTTCATAATCATAAATTGTTATCTACCACCCTATTTCTTTTCCTCAAGGCTAAGATAAAGGATAAAAACCAAATACATTAAACAAAGAGCTATATTATAACCAGCTATAGTTGCTATCATCAACTTTTTACTGTTATTCATCATTAGTGTATAGAATTACAACACAAGAAATGTGTTTTTGACAAAGATGTATGAAAATGCATGTGTCAGATTCTATCTGTTACAATAAAGAAATATTTAAAAGGCTTGTCTTAAAAAAATAACTACTGAAATAAAAATTTCTTATTCCACCTCATGTACAGCAGCCCTCACTGTATTGTTTCTATTATTAATTCTCCACCATCAGTGAAGGATAAGAACTTTTATTATCTATATGTCAAAACACGCTTAACCAGGCATCAAATGTGGAAACAATTTAATTCCAAATCTTGTGGAAGAGCCAACTGTAATAAATGTATCTGCTTTCTTTATCTTTTAATTTTCACTGCCAGGATAGGGAATCTTTTTTTTAAAAAAAAAAAGCATTCAGTAGGGGGAACAAATTCTTTATTTAATTTATGGGATGTCCAACTGCCAAATGACTCTATAGAAAAAACTTTCCACCAACAACATGAGCATTTCTAATAACACAAAAGTAAACTGGTGTGTAGGTTTGACCTGGAAACCAAGAGATTGTGAATTCTAGTCTCATCTTACGCATGAAAGCCAGTGGGTGACCATGGGCCAGTTACTCTTTCCTCAGCACAGGAGTGTTGTTGTGGGGAAAATAGGAGGTTTATTAAGGCATGTTCGTTGCCTTGAGTTACTGATAAAGTAATAAAGGTGGAATAAAAATCTAATAAATACATAAATAAAATGCACTCTTCACCGCAAGAAGAAACAGATGAGGGAACACTCTGCATCTAACCTGATAAACATGGAACAATTCTCATTACATGTATTCTGGGGACAGAATCATCTGTAGCAGTGGCCCCCAACCTTTTGGGTGCCGCAGACCGGTTCCATGGAGAGTGATTTTTTCCACAGACTGGGGAGGGGGGCATGGTTTCATGCACTGCCTGCATCCCGTATATGCGCAGATGGGCTTTGCTTGCTTGCGTGACCCAATTTCTGGCAGGCCGTGGCCTGGTGCCAGTCTGCAGGCCGGGGGTTGGGGACCCCTGATCTATAGGAATAGCAGATTTGGATTTGCATAAGGTAACAAAACTGCTAGGTGCAAGGTGCCTGAAAGCCATGGTATGGATACAGTTTGGGATGGTGTACAAAAAAAGAACTTTCAGAAGAGCCTAAATTACTGAATCACAACACACCTTAAGCTTCTTAAAACACAATCTATGCCTATCTAAAATAATATTTTGTTGTTGTTACTAATTATTTAGATGTATTTCTAGTTTTGACACAGTCCTGACAGAATGTGTTAGGGGAAGCACAACCAGCATCACCACATCCATGTTCCTATTTCTGATTCAGATATGTTATTAGGTGTGCTATACAAAAATATTAAAATTCTCTTTATCAAGCAGTCAAGTAGCAGAATTAAAGCAAGGGGTTTACAATTTTCTAATGGTATTGGAATCTACGGATTGACCATTCCTGACCATAGCTACTTGAGGTCAAAATAACTATGGCATAGGATGATAATTTAGACAAGATGCACCATGCAATTTATTAAATATTAAATATTATTAAATATACCCCCAGCAGCTACCAATCTTTTGGGCACCAGGGACTGGTTCCGTGAAGGTTTTTCCATGGACAGAAAGGGGTGTGGTTTTGTGTACTGTTTGCATCCTGTGGATGGGGCTTTGCTTGTTTGCGTGGCCCTGTTTCTGGCATCCCACAAACTGATGCCGTTCTATGGGGACCCCTTCCACCACAGTTTCTTTATTTAATAGGAAAAGTTGTGTAGTTCTCAAAATATTTATCAGAGGCTGCTGGAAAAAAGAAATGTTCTCAGCAACCTCTGAAAGGGTATTATTTCTGTTTCTTCTCACAATGATAAGAAACAATTATTTCATTTCACACTTCTGTGGAGGTTCCTCTTGCTGTTGTTGTTTTTTTAATCATATCCAAGCCTAAGTAGCGTGAGAAGAGGAATTTTTCTCGTGTTCAGGTTTGGACTCATTACAAAGTTGCAAATCTTAGATTCCTTGCATTTCAGAACAAAAAAAAAAAAAAATCTTCCCACACCTCCCTGACAGTCCTCTGCATAGTCTACAAGACTGGGTGAAAGAAGCTAGATTTGGAATTGAAATAAGTAGTGCAGACATATGAAAAGTGCATAAAACAGCCAAAATCTATAGATGTTTCTTGCTCCTGGAACCAATGGTCATATTAATACAGTGATGGATAAAACAAGTGCATTTTTTTTAACCTAAATAACAGAATTTAGCAAATAATGGAAGATACAACCACGCATACACACTCACCCCTGCTCTGGACTTGTCTGTCTCAAAACATGGGTATGAATAGCCGGGGAATGCTTTTCAAGACACATAGCTTTCATGTAACGAAGTGTTTATGATTTTAGATCAAAGACATTTTTACATTTTGATCTTACACCAAATAAGCCCAATCCTTTTAGCGCCCTAGGACTCAAAGTAGTGGAACTGCAGCCTGCAGCATTTTGCAGCCAGCATAAAATTGGGGGAGAAAGACATTGCCAGGACAGAGAGCTTGCAGTTTTATGCCTTTCTATACCAATAACAGGAAGATCAGAATTGACTGCACATCCTCTGTTCTTCAATAATCAATCACCGAAAGCTTAAGCTTAGGAGCACGAACTGATTCTTTCATGAATAATGTAGACATCTTCTTTCTATAATCTATGGTGATGCAATTTCATTTATGTAGTGCCTCCCCCCCCCCCAATAGCAAGCCCCGTCCATTACATGTTTAAAGGAACTATTTTTCTTCTATTTCCCTCCTATTGTGTTTGGACGTCATATTCTTTTTTTCAGGATTTCATCAATTATGGTTTCTACTCATTGATTTTTTTAAAAAAAAGTTTTTGCTATTTCTTCCCGTTTTACTCTAAGCCCAACCACCAGGATTCATTCTTCATTCCTGCTAGTTGTTTTCAGCCTTCAGTCAGTTCTCTCATTTAGGAGGGGGGGGGGAAATCAATATTGTAAATAGGGAGGAAGCAGCAGGGACCCAACTGAGAGTCATAAAGCACTGTGGACAACAGCTAAGTACTGAGGCAAGTCACTGAAGCAAAAAAAAAAAAAAAAATGCCAAAAACCTCAATCAATTGGCTACTTGCTTTGAAGGAGAAAGCAATTATCATCATCATCATTTATAAACCAGAACTAGAAAACCTCCAAATTCATTTTAAATTGTAAATTTGGAACAAATCAAAGCTTTAATCTACTGTATACTCATATCACTTTAAAGTAATAATAATAATAATAATAATAATAATAATAATAATAATAATAGTAGTAGTAGTAGTAGTAGCAGCAGCAGCAGCAGTAGTTGGAAGCGACCTTGGAGGTATTCTAGTCCAACCCCCTGCTCAAGCAGGAAACCCTATACCATTTCAAACAAATGGTTGTCCAATCTCTTCTTAAAAACTTCCGGTGTTGGAGCATTCACAGGTTGTTCCACTGATTAATTGTTCTAACTGTCAGGAAATATCTCTTTAGTCCTAGGTTGCCTCTCTACTTGATTAGTTTCCATCCATACCCAGTGTGAAGACCAGGAATATGGGTCTTGAAAATGATTAAAAACCTCCTCCCCATTTCCCACAGGTATTTTCTATTACCAGTTTTGACAAAAGCCAGTAATCAACTGAATGTTGTCACCTGTGATTTAAAATACTTACAGCTCTACAAACAATTCATGAACATGTTCACAAAGTCACAAAACTCTGCTTTTTCTTCTTGGCTTTATTACAATGAACACTTCCCAATCTCTATTCGTATACTAAAAGCATTTTCTGTAACTAAATAAATAGAAGTTAATTTTTGTTTATTTAGGGATGAAAGGCAATGCTTCCCGATTAATTTTTATTTACACTACTTTCTTTACTAACTTCCCAAACTAGTCAGTCATACAGTCAATCATCTCATAGCAATTACACCAGGTATTATAACATTGGCCTGTCTTCTTTTAAAAAGGAGCTGACTCTTATTGCACTCAAGGGAAGTTTATATTCTATTTTTGCTGTCCAGTTATAGGGAGCTTCTAATGATGATCAATTCTAAAACTGCACTTCTGTAATTTTTTAGTGAAGGCACTTATTAAAAGCCTTCAATAGGTCTTAGAATTCAGCTGCTACAGTTAGTAGTCTCAGCATAACTTCTATAACTAGCCATAGATTCTCTCATGTTCGCTTTTTATAAGCAAGTAAGAATGACCTCTTTATCCATCAGTTACTATCAGCAGTCACGATTGTTGGGAGGAACTCCCCCGTTCGGTTCTTCCAGCCGGGATTCTCCTTGACAGCGCAGTGCAGAAGAAATAGATCGTGAAGCCAGCTACCAGAAACAGGTTTTATTTCGAGGATCAGCGTTGAGTGACAATTCAGCTCGAGTCCCCGGCTAGCTAGACAGAGTGATCTTTAAATAGGGGTTTTTATACCCTTTTGTGGTTTCCAAACTTGTCATTTCTGATTGGTAACAAACTTATCATTTCTAATTGGTGAGTTTGAATTTGCCTTTTCTGATTTGTTGGTTTGTGACTATTGTTAGTTCCTTTTTCTTGCCTAAAAGGTGTTAATTACTTTTATTGTTTGTGTTAATCCTGATTGCTGCTAGCTGGTTCCTCATTGTGTGTGTCAAGTGTTTGCTGTTTTAGCCTCAGGCTGCTGTTGACCCAGTTTAGTTGGGGTGTTCCTAGATTATTTCTTAGTTGGGCTGGGGAGGGGGTGTCCAACTCTCATCAATTCCCCCATTTTGGGCTATTACTGATGTATCAGTGATTAGCCCAACTGGTTCATATATACGGTAGTGGTGATCAATTTGGCACATCATGAGAGATGTTTTCTTGCTCTGTCCCTTGCTTCTGATGGGAGTTGTGCAGACCTTTAGGCATTTTAACCCTACAGGAATTAATTGGCATAGGCAACAAAGGAGGGCTCCACCTATTATGACTGTGATTATACTACCAATAAGAATTTTCAACCAATGGAAGTCTGGTAACCATGAAAAGAGCCAGGAAAGGTCCCAGGATGACTGGTTGTGCCCAATGTTTTGTGCTAGTTCTCTTAAATGTTGGATGTCACCTTTAGCTTCCAGTCAGGTTTGCATACCCCCCAAAATTCTTCACAGCCATGGTTCTCCTTAGTACATGACCACTGGCTGCCCAGTTTCAAGGGTTGTTTCCTGCCTTAGCTCTTAATTCAGTGCATCCAGGTTTATAATGCCCAACTGCCAGGCTATTAAATTTTCTTTAAATTGCACATAATGAGCTCCAGGAATCCCATTCTGAGCTCAACAGTGCAAAATATTCAGGGCATAAGTTTGGGATTTTTCCTATTGCTTCCTTAGTCAGGGCATATGAATTGCAAATCACCTGAGGGGGCCTAGTTCCCTCCCCCCTGGAATCTGTTGGAAGTTGGTCCCACAAAGTTTTGGTGCAATAGAGCAAAAAATCAGCCTGAGAAACTTTACTAAAGGTAGGTGGAGGGGATAGACTCAAGTGTGATTCTGAATGGTGTCTGTGTGTGTGTGTGCATGTATGTGCAGCTACTTTTACAAAATAGTCAATACAAACATTCTGTATAAATTTTCCCTCCCACCAGATAGAAGTCCAAGGTGTTCAGTACTTGTTCTGCCACCTATTCCTAAATGCCATCTCTCCATTAATACATTCAACTGACTTGTTACAATACAAATGGGGCAAGAAAGAAAAGTTTACAATGAGTTTCCATCCTCCCCCCACAGTCTAATTTTCTCTTCTGAGGCTTCACATGGCACCACCTTCCTTCTGCAGCTCTCACAGGCATCTGGGTAAATGGTAGGACTTGGGAAGATGTTCAACCCAGATTGCATGGTGGCTTTTTAGTGGATGGCTGGATTCAAAACTCAATTCCATGGCTCACATGGATGGAGGCAGCATCTGGGTCTGTGTGTTCTGCTTCCAAAGGCTTGCGAGAGGGTTTCAGGGCTGAAAGATACAAGAACAAGGTCTCCCCCCTTTCTAGATGGACTCTCCCAGGAGAGGCAGACAAAAGGTATGGAGAAGAAAGGGCAGGAAAAAAAATTGGAAGGGGGGTAGCTTGCAGACAGTTTGAGAATGCTGAAAACTCCAGATAATTTTAAAAGCCTAATATTTTAATATGTGCAACTTGCCAAGGGCAGGAGAATCTGCCTTTAACATTTATTCTAAAATAGATAACATTATTTTAGAGATTGGAAAATGCTTATGTTTCAGAAAGCTTCATAGTAGTTTCACCAGTAAGTGATAGGATAAGAAAAGTAACTTTAAAAAAATTATTTCCCCACACAAGCAGACTTGAGTTTCAAAAGGCTCTTGTAGATAGACACACATTTTTCAGGAAAAGGATAGATAAAACACATACAGTAAATGCAAGTGAAACTTTTCCAACAGATAAACTTAAAACAATCCCTCCTGGTAACTTAAGGCTGTTCTTGAGCGTACACAGAGAGAAAGAGGAAAACAAACAAACAAACAAACACAATTCTTTTTCTTCACTCTGTTTGTTGGCCAGACAAACAGAGTGAGGTATTTCCTTTTTGTGGCTTATTTTAAGCAGAATTTCTAGCAGAATTTAAAATTCTTTTTCCTTTGGATTTGAAACAGTTAATAGTCACATTTACCTCTCACGCAGACTTTGATAAACATATATACACAAAGACAAGAGAACAGAAGACTTAGTTTTACACATCCTAGTCATTCCCACCATAAATTTCAGATAACTCAAGTTAGGGAAGGCACACATTTTAAACATACCATGTGGTTGCATAGAGAAGAGAGAGAGAGAGAATCATTATTTTTTATTTTCCCTTTTAAGTACCTTTATTTAGCCAAATTGGTTTCCCAGCAAGGCCCTAAGCAAAGTCTATCTTTCTTTCATACACTACACAGTCGAAGTCTCCTTGTGAGACTTCTTTCCTAACTTTGCATTGCTTACAGGGCCTTACCAGCTAGTTGCCCAAATCCAATTCTTTCATTCACTCATTCCATTTTATTTTCACACAGTCTCTCCCTTTTCCCTAACAAAAGGTTCTGTGCTCTAGCCAACCCCCATGCTGTCCAGGTTCTGCCAATCAAACAGATCCTTTCTGCGGCTAGGAAAGACCAGAAGCAGCAAAATCCAATTGTGAGTGTCTACAATAGACTTTATGGTCTCTATAACGGTTTGAGGATCCGCACGAAAGGTGGCAGTATCCTTTTTCCAAACAACCAAATCGGACGGGGAGAAAGGGGTGTGGGTTAAAATGTGTCCTGTCTGGCCCCTCGGTCGCCCGGGTATGGGCCTGTTCAACAAGGGGGCCATGAAGGTCGGTTCAGGGTTATCTAAGGGAGGCTGGGGGTCCAAGTTGACTTGGGTCGGGTTCCTCTGTCTGGACAGTTCGACCCAGCAATACCAGTACGGTAGTTGGGTTGGCTCTATCCTTGACCTAAGTTCTTTTAGTATTCTGATTTCTAGGGTGCCACCTTCGGGCCAAATTTGTCTCCCGCGGTCATCTTTAAGCAAAGCCCATTTCCTACATAATTCCCCTAATCGCTTCTTCTTCATTCCAGCCTAGACAGGAAGCTGATTCCTGTCCCAGGCTTCGAGCAAGCTCTCAACTGGGAAACCCACTTCGGCCCTTGAATTGGAACTCCCCAACCTTTTATAACGGGGTTTTAAACCCACTTCAGCCCTTGAATTGGAACTCCCCATTCTTTTATAACGGGATTTTCCTTTCAATGTTAAAGGGCACTAACAGTCGAAGTCTCCTTGCGAGACTTCTTTCTCCTAATACAGTCGAAAGACTTCTTTCTCCTAATACAGTCGAAGTCTCCTTGCGAGACTTCTTTCTCCCGAATACACAGTCGAAGTCTCCTTGCGAGACTTCTTTCCCAATACACAGTCGAAGTCTCCTTGCGAGACTTCTTTCCCAATACACAGTCGAAGTCTCCTTGCGAGACTTCTTTCCCAATACACAGTCGAAGTCTCCTTGCGAGACTTCTTTCCCAATACACAGTCGAAGTCTCCTTGCGAGACTTCTTTCCCAATACACAGTCGAAGTCTCCTTGCGAGACTTCTTTCCCAATACAGATTCTCGGAGGTGAGCGGCCACCTCTGCTCGGGGCTACTGCTTTAATATTTACTGGCAGAAGGGGTCCTGGCTTGCCCAGAATAGAGTTTTCTCTCTCTTTCTCTGCCCGCTCGGTCCTCCTCTCTCACCAGAAGGTCTCACGCTCCGGTGCCCCCCCTTGCTTTCCCGAATTCCACCGGTCACGGCTCTACTAGAGCTAGCAGCAGGTCGGGGTGCGGCTAGAGGGCACACGGAGGGAGCGAGCTCCAGCTGATTCTAAGAGGAGGATGCCTCACATACACACTCATGCATTCTTCCTTTCATTCCCCCAGACCCTTTAACCTAATAGATTTAAATTTGGTGGCACTTACCCTCTTTCCTGGTAGCTGTTCGAGCGTAAGACTCAAAAACTCCCTTTGCTACCCGATGCCGACCGGGCAGGGTCCGAGGAGGCTTCCCCACGGATCAAAGTGTCCGCTGCCGGCTGGGTGATGACTCTTCCGGGCCCGGTCCGGTGGCTGGGTGAGCTGGAAGTCCCTTCGTAGGTCGCCAGATTGTTGGGAGGAACTCCCCCGTTCGGTTCTTCCAGCCGGGATTCTCCTTGACAGCGCAGTGCAGAAGAAATAGATCATGAAGCCAGCTACCAGAAAGAGGTTTTATTTCGAGGATCAGCGTTGAGTGACAATTCAGCTCGAGTCCCCGGCTAGCTAGACAGAGTGATCTTTAAATAGGGGTTTTTATACCCTTTTGTGGTTTCCAAACTTGTCATTTCTGATTGGTAACAAACTTATCATTTCTAATTGGTGAGTTTGAATCTGCCTTTTCTGATTTGTTGGTTTGTGACTATTGTTAGTTCCTTTTTCTTGCCTAAAAGGTGTTAATTACTTTTATTGTTATGTGTTAATCCTGATTGCTGCTAGCTGGTTCCTCATTGTGTGTGTCAAGTGTTTGCTGTTTTAGCCTCAGGCTGCTGTTGACCCAGTTTAGTTGGGGTGTTCCTAGATTATTTCTTAGTTGGGCTGGGGAGGGGGTGTCCAACTCTCATCACTACCAAATGACACAAGTTGACAAATGTATTGTGAAGAGGAAATGCTACTTACATTTATGATGGGGTTGGACAATCTTTTTGGCATGAAGGACAACAGGGAGTGTCAGACTGTTGACCAAATGGCTGCAGACACACACACACACGTGTGTGTGTGTGTATGTGTGTGTTTATATACATATAGAATCCTCCAGAATGCAGTAAAGAGTATGATGCACAAAGCAATGCATCCATTTGGACTTTTTTAATTAGGCCAGACACTTTGTCACCAAAACTATTGTGTTGCCATTACAAGTACACATACGTTATTTCTAGAACAGTGGTTCTCAACCTTTTTAATGCCGCGACCCCAACCGGTCGTAAGTCGAGGACTAAACCAGTTGTAAGTCAAGGACTAAACCAGTCGTAAGTCGAGGACTTTCCCTACCCGGGAGCGCCACGCATGCGTGGTGCCGCCCCCTGTGCTAGCCAAGGCATAGCTGGCAAGCGGCAGAGACGGAGCAGGCCGACCACTGGCTGGGCCACCAGCTGGCCCAGCCCAAGGGAGGTAAGGCACCTGCTGGAAAAGGGGAAAAAAATGGTGGACAGCCTTGCTTGGCGACCCCCGTGAAATGGTAGATCGACCCCAAATGGGGTCGCGACCCATAGGTTGAGAACCGCTGTTCTAGAAGATAATAGTTACAGCATCAGGCTACAAACCAGAAGATTGTGTGTTCTAGTCCTGGGTTAGCACAAAGCCAGTCACTCTTTCTCAGCCCTAGGAAGAAGGAAATGGCACACCACTGTAGAGCAGAATAACGGAGTTGGAAGGGATTTCCAAAAACCTTGCTAAGAAAACTCTTAAGAATTAATCCAGGCAGTCTCCAGGAATCAAAAACCTAACTGGAAGGCTCACATGCACCCTTTAAAAAAAGAAAAAAGAAAATGATAATTGTTCCTAAGGAACTATGTTATTCCACCTTTCCTTGTAACCATGGTAGTCCATGCTCTGTCTGCTACGCAGAAGCAGCTTCAAAGTATAGAATGCTGTCTGTGAAAGAAGAAAATTTAAAAACATGTTTCACAACTGAAGTTAACATATATAGCCAGCTAATCATAGGCCCTGTAAGTTAAGTCAGATCTAAAATTGCTTAGCTACACTGTACCAGCAAGCGTTCTGCTTTGGCTTCTGTTTTCTCATGCAGACAAAAGACTTGCCACAGTGATACAAGACCCCGGGACTGCAGTTTTTTTCATTGTGTACACACTTGCTCTACTAACAGCAGCTGTAGGGCTGAAGAGAACTGAAAATTGGATACTGTACTACACTTCTTAACCTCCCAGACAGCTGTATTTTATATCTTAGTTGTGTACTAATCTCAGCACTCAGCAGGGGATAATATACTAAAGAAATCTACTGTAAGGACTTCTCCTAAGAACACTGCCCAAATTTTCCACTTCCCTTTTGGTTTGAAGGGGATTGTGCAATTAGGAAAAACTGCTGTCTCAATTCTAGGACCAGCACATTGTGGTACAGCACTGGACAAAAGCAGACTTGTAATCGTAGAACTGTAACTGCCCTGTACGTACATCGGGGGGGGGGGGGGAGAAAAACCAGACGTTATTGTCTGCTGTACTAACAAAGGAATCTTTAGGTTGATATTAGGTAATATAATTACAATATTAGATAGGTAAAGTACATACTATTACAAGCATGACAAGGCCATTTCATATAAATTTTGCAAAAGAAAATGCTTAACTCCCCTATAAAAATAAAATGCTGAAGAAAAAAGTGTAATGCAGTATTCATGCATACAGTATATAGCAGGGGTATCAAACTGCCGGCCCGCATGCTGGATGTATCATAGCGAAACCACGCCCACCCCATTGCCGGAAATGGCAAAAAAGTCAGAATACGTCGCAACACGTCACGTGACATTGCAAATTTGACACCCCTGGTATAGAGCATTAAGAGAAAATTTCTTTTTTTTAATAGTAATTTTGTTAACTGCTTAAATGAGGGAGGCAAGGAACGCCTAAACAGCTAAAACCCAACAAATCTGCAGGGTACTAGATTGGGAAAGACCGTATAAATAGTCAGCATCAATTAGATGTATCACAGAGTTCCAAAATAGAGGTGATCCTCGCTTAAAGACCACTTGTTCAGGGACGAAATTTACTGAGGTACTGAACAAGTGGTACTTATAACCAGTCCTATATGTTCTGGCCATTGCAGTGTCCCTGCAGTCATGTGATTGTAATCTGAGCAGTTGGTGACTAGACTCAGAATTACATTACAGCATCCTGTGATCACCATTTCTGACTTTCACTGCTGGCTTCTGACAAATAAAGGCAGTGGGGAAGCTGGCAGGAGGTCATAAATGGCAACCATATGATGTTGTGCTTAACAAAGGGAGATGGAATTGCTTAAAATTGGCAACTAGAAGTGCCAGAACTGTCAATGCTAAGCAACTCAATCATGTGACATCCAAGATTTACGACCGCATCAGTTAGCAAAGGAAATTCCAGTCCCAAATGTGTTGTTAATCAAAGACTATCTGTATATACCTTAGTTTTCAGTCTGCTTGTTGAGATATATTACCCAAAGGCATTCTACAGGCTCCTGTTAAATTCTGAGAATCTCACACATGTACTCAAAACCAATTGTGGCCTTCATTAAATGTGCTCTGTTTTTGGTTAAATGAAGTTTTAATAATTGCAAAACAAATCTAAAAATGTAAAGCTCATAATTTTCTATTACTTAAGAATCACAGAATGGTTACAGGGGGAGGGATCTAGGAAATCCAATCATTTGCTCAGTGCTAGAATCCACTACTGCAGAAATAATGCTAGATCTTACTGAGTTATTAGAGATCATTGCTTCTTGGTGGGGTAAATTAATATCAAGTCATTGTTGATGCTTGACAAATAGAGGTTAGTCTGATATGAGAGCAAGAAAAGAGATCACATTCAATGCAAGGAAATGCAATAACTTTTCTGATCCTTTCCTTTTTTGTTCGTATGCAAAGTTTAACAAAGCAAAGAAGAATGCAAATCCTAAAGGCAACTTTAAAAGTCAGCAGAGCAAGGCATCATGCCCAACTATTTAAATGCACAGTTTCCAAATGAGTAGCAAAAACATCAAAGTTTTGTAGTAGGGGTCTTCAAACTTGTCCCTTTTATGACTTGTGGACTTCAACTCCCAGAAATCCTCAGCCAATTCTGGGAATTGAAGTCCACAAGTCATAAAGGGGACAAGTTTGAAGACCCCTGTTTTGTAGCATCTTAGCAATGAATGAATGTTACATAAATTCACTGCCATTTATACAATATGTTTTGTGACTCTCTCTTATCTACAGGTAACTCTGAGCGAGAGTCAGTTCTTACACAGTCAGGGGAAACCAGCCATTGGTCAATTGCCAAAAAAAAGAGAGAGGAATGAAAACAACACCATCCATTCATATAACATTCAGTCTACTGCATAGATCAAGCAGCATGGATCAAGCAGCAAAAAGAGATGCAGAAATGTTAACTTTGATTTCATTATAAATAGAATTTGCTTCCTGATGCAGAAAAAAAAAATCCAAGGATTGCTGTGTAATGGCCTCTTTAATTTTCTACCATAAATTATTTAACAGGAGTTCCTGGATTATTATGGACTTGCTTACTTGATTACAGTCCAGCTGTGCCAAGAAAGACTGAAACTACAACTATCTCCAACAGTTATATTATATTTCCTCAGATCACTACTTTTTTATTCTCTTTTGTCCACAAAAACTGCATTTATTTATTTGTATCCTGCCTTTATTATTTTTACAAATAACTCATTTGTCCAAATTTACAAATCAATGTACAAATGTATATATCAACATTTAAGGAGATAGCATGTATTCCGTAAGATACATGTTACTTTTTAATGTGTTTGCATTAATAAATGGGTTTTTAAAGCTTGGACTTCATATTATAAAATGTATTTCTCATGAATTCAAAAGATTTTCTGTCTCCAAAATTGCTTTCAAATATGAAAAATTGCTTTCTTTAAAAAAATAAAATAAAAACTAATGATGTAAAAATACAATATTTCAACACACAAAGTTTTACATTTCCATCTTGCAAGAGTGTCTTTCCAAAGCTTACATTATAAAATTCAGAACTGTAGTAAAAATATGGTAAAACTGCCAACATTCCAAACCATGGAAACAGTAAGACTAAAGCAAGCCAAGCATCCAGGTAGGTGTAATTATATATTCCAAACAATATATACTGCTATCACTCATCCATATAAACCAATCCTACATATGTTTATTTGAATTATGATGAGATACACCCACTATAACGCAACCCTAAATATGTCTATTTGGAAGTTTCATTAGATTCAGCAAGAGTTCCCCTTTGTCACAATGGGGAGTCTGCAATATTGGATGTTCCAAGATAATTAGTGGATACAATGAAAGCAGTATACTGGGAATTTCTTTTTTGCATCTTCTGTGAAACAAAAATTACAAAAAAACAAAGGAATTTGAAAGTATAGGTTGCATCCGGAGTATTTACATTTATTTTTTAAGGTTTATAATAATGACCACTCTCAAAAGAGATAACTTTGTGTAATTTCCTTTAACATGTTAAAACTTAATATGTTAATACATCTATTCAGTTGGATGCTTAATGAGAAAATACAAGTGCTCCTGTGATCAGCTTCTCCAGTGACAGCAACTGTTAAGAATCACATTTCTAAACGTTAGTAATCCTAAAGTAACTGTATTAAAAGGCAAAATCAAATGCAATTTAAAAAGTAAAAACATCCTCATGTTGAGTTGAGCTCAGGATGCTCCTTTCATACATGGGGGGGGGGAGGGGTTGGCGTTGAGCAATTCTTGGCAACAATATTGAAGTAGCTTGCTTTTACTTTCTTCCACAATACTTTTAGGACAAACAAGAGTGAGCCTGCTTACTTTTTTATTGTTGACTAATGTTGGCTAGATAATGCCAGAGTAACATGGTGTCAGACTACTTTCATAACTGGTGGATATACACTATACAATGAAAGCTGTTTCTAATAAGGCAGTTGATCAACAATTAATTACTCACAAACTTGAGTAAAAAATAATAACGAGCAATCTATGCAAGCTTATTTCATTCATGGCTCATTAGCACAGAATCACAGAATCTAACAATCATTAATAAAAGAAGATAAATATATTATAAAGGTCTATCTCCATTTTAATGCTACTGATAAGCACGGAATAATCTGGCATATTTACTGTTTAGGTCAGTACTAAAGATTTTTTCTAGATCTCATTCTTGTCCTAGACAGTTTATTCAGCAAGTATTCCAGTGAGTATTTATAGAGCCTCAACCCAAGATGGTTCAAATAACCACGGGCAATTTATTTTCTTTCAGCAATTTAAACAATCTTTTTTTTAAAAAATTAGACCATTTACTACAGGGGTGTCAAACTGCCGGCCCATGGGCCGGATGCTTCATGGCGAAACCGCACCCAGCCCATTGCTGACAGTGGGAAAAAAAGTCATGATACGTCGCGATATGTCACGTGATGTTGTGAGTTTGACACTCCTGATTTACTGGAACTGACCAGAAGATTTTAACTTCTGCAACTGAGCATCAAATTCACCCAACATGCATTGCCAGAAAATAATGGTATGAAAAGGAACCGTCTCTGATGTAACCAAAATTCAAAATAATTGTACTGTTCTATCAGGAAAAAAGATAATTATATATAAACAAGAAATAGATTAAGAGGTAGGAGCATAATTACATTATAAATTGAAGAAGCTGCAAGTGAAAATTAATGCTAAAGAATGAAGAGGAGAGACAGCAATAAATGTTAGATAAGGAAGCAGGGATGATAACTAGGTCAGAAAAAGGAGCCAAATATAAGTGACATGTTCCTAAATACAGCATGGCAGGCCTGCTTGTAAAGTTAGAAGTGGGAAGGTGGCTAAAGCAAACAGGGCAAAAGAAAATCCAAACATTATTATCTACTCCATGAAAAGGAATAAATAAATTCCTTTATCCCGCAAAAGTTGAACCTAAGAGAGGAAAAAAATGAGGACAGAAGTCAGCTCTATGAAAAGTGGAGATGACAACAACAGTTATTTTGAACCATTTTGGATAAGGAGAGGATGGGAGATCATCCACATGCGCTCCAAACATATGCTCCTTACAAGTAAACTGCAAGACAGCAATCCCCAGCAGGCTTCAAACACTGGGAGATGGGAATAGCCATCTTACTCACAACTGTGGTTGGCATTTTCTAAAGCACACTAAGTTCGCAAACTTTGACCGTAATTACATTTGTAAATTGCTTGTTAGCTACTTTTAACATATTAGAAGGCTTTTGCTCAAAAAGTCTAAAAATAGGTAAGTTTTACTTCAATCCTTAGTGAAAGAAAATTGTAATAATTTGGAAAAAAAATAAACAGCAAAAAGCTAAATAACACTTCGATCCTAGAAAGTTACAAATGGATTAAAGGTCCAGATAAATAAGGAATACAATTTTGGAATTAATCATAAAGAATCCTTCCCATGGAAAAATATTTGTTTGGACATTTGCAAGACAAAACAAAGTTAAGTAATTTTAAAAATTGGTCACTAGAAGGAACTAAAGATTTTAGTTAAAGGAGAAAAAATACAATAACAGCTAATTAATTGTGATATATAAAATGATACCAAACATAACATTGAATGAATGACACTTTTGAAAAATGGAATTAGAACTTAGTATCATAGTGATGTTTGCTTCTATGGATAGACTATAGCCAAAAGATGTAATGAAAGAAAAAGCAGATGAAGATCAAGTTTTATTTGTTAAGGCAGAGATGGCATCAAAAGTAGATCTCCAAAGACAGGTTATAAGCATGGAACCTATGCTTATATGAAAGCATAGAAAAGGATATCATACTAAGCATACAAAAGAAACCAGTTGATGTTTTAAAAATCAAAATGGAAAATGAAATAATAAACTAAAAAACTGACCTGGATATTTTATATATTGGATTTACAAAAGAGGCTTGGTTAAGGCTTTGAAGAATCTTGTGAAAAGGCACAAAAAAGAAATGAAATCAAATTCTGTGATATTATTTGAACAGACTAAAGATTACAACTGTTAAAAATAAAAAGGATCATAAAGTTGGTTTATTTTATGAAGGTTAAAATGTGTTTTTATTTCTAGTAACCCTTAATGGACTTCCTGCTGACAGTAGGACTGAAAAGATTATGCTTTATGAATTTGTGTGTAAATAGCAGATGGGACGAAAAGATCATTAATTGTAAACTAAAGAGGGGTGAAGAGTTAATACAAATGTTTAAACTGGTTGTGATGAACAAATGCTTAATAGAAAGAATAGAAATCTATCTCTTTACTAGATAACCAGAATATAAAATAACAAATATATTCTAACGTGAGAGAAAAACAAACCACACTTGAATTGGACAGATGGTTTTAAAAGGACTCCTTCAATGGGGCAGGAACTAGGTTTTCACATCATAAGATTAAGCAAAAAATACTTTGAATGCCCTTGGTGTTCTCTGAGCTTGGTTGTTTTCTTGCAGACATTTCATTATCCAAACTAAGGTAACATCATCAGTGCACTTCAACAAAACAACCAAGCACATAGAGCACCAAGGACCCCTCATTTCAAGCCTGAGCTACAAATATTGTCCTCTACCAGCAAAACACTTTATTGCACACGTTATCACTGACTCAGTAGGACAATATTTCTCAACCTTGACAATTTTAAGGCATGTGGACTTCAACTCCCAGAATTCCACAGCCAGCAATGCTGGCTGTGGAATTCTGGGAGTTAAAGTCCACATGCCTTAAAATTGTCAAGGTTGAGAAACACTGCAGTAGGACTATCCAACAGACCATTTAAATGTCCCAACCTTCGGTTGTGTCAAAAGCCTATTTAGATTCGCTCAGAAGCAAGCCAGCTCAGCCTCTGGGGTTCATGAATGGATGAAAAACTGATAAATCCCCCTTCACAGATGAACTCTAGCAACTGTTAGTTAAGGCATGCAAGCTATCAAACTTACCAGCGACAGATAAATTTATCTTCCATTCATTTCTTTAGTTCCTTGTTAAAACTGTCTAAATTGGCAGCTGTCATGACACGTGAAGACATTTTAATTACATGTTGTATAAAAAATGTTACAGTTAGCCCAAAGTCTCCCAAATTTATAGCTATAGTGAATGTCTCCAGATTCTACTTTGGGAGACAAGGACATTTTTTTTCCTTTCTTTTAAATCAGCCCTGGGTTTTTGCCAAAGGTTACAAAACTCTCTAAGCATGATAGGCGCAGCCATTACTTTTAACAATACCTAATACTTTTGATGCCCCTGAATGCACATTTTAAAACTATACCTCACAATACTGACCAGAGAAGCCCCACTGTGAGATGGGTGGCAAAGAGATTTAATAATAAATAAAAATAAAGAAATACCATTGTGGTTTTTTGTAAGTCTATAGAGTTCCTTTGAAATGGGAGGTTAAATGTTGGCTACAAATTTTCAATTACTAGTGGCTCAAGAAAAAGCAAACTGCATCCAGGTTAAAATGAAATTGTGAAACCAATCTAAAGGTTCTCTAGCATATACCGCAATACATTAAGAGAGCAATCATTTTCTTATGCACATATAACTATGCATTACCAAGAAGACAAAACAAGTTTCCAAAAAGTAATCTTTCCATTACTAATCATCTCATTCGAACTTGAAGTGAGACTTATAGTTGTTTTAATTTGTAGTAGCGGATTAAATGATTCACACAACAAGCCCATTATTTACCTATTGGGATGCTACCAATTCTAACAAATAAAATCAAAAATCAAAAGTTCCTCCAGCATATTTCAGACAAATTAACACTATTAGCCAAGGCTGTTAATCCAAATTACATGAGCTGATAAGAAGTAGAATTTCTCCTAAGAGAAGGAGATTCTCCATTGATTGTACTGCAAGACAAGGAAATGAACATAGCAGACAACTAAAGACTATCACTGGATAGAGTATATACATCCTGCTTTTATCTGCAGAGACTGCAGCTTGGCAGGCTTTTAACTGAAGTTAGTGCTGATCCGACACAAGGCACCAGATCAAGCTGAAATGGCAGAAGGGTGGATATGAAGGTGAGAAGGAGGGAATTATTCTACCCTCTTGTAATTTGCTCAGCAATTTCTCTCCACCTGCCAATCCATTAAATACGTCAGGGAACAAGCAAATGAGCATGCCCAGTGATCCAGATGACATCAGCTTGATCAATGCTCAGGATTGGAGACTGCAGTAGCAATGAGGGAAGGCAGATGAAAGAGTCAATTGAGGCTGACTCCCTTCAGTTCCCCACCGGTGCTTTTGCTGCAATTATGAAAGCAGGAAATTCAGCTCTGGAGCACTTTTCAAGAAAGATTCCCCCCTGCAGAAGTCATCCAAATCAGTATGTAGAATATACTTTGCCCATGCGTTGGCCTTCACCCTGCTGTTTACCAATGCAATCCAAGCTATGTCTACTCATAAATAAGCTGAGTTTCAGTGGAACTCATTCTGGACTTTACTGAAACCTTAAATAATTCAGTAAAATGTGCAAATGAAATTAACATTAGAAACGTGTGTTTCACATGACACATTCCCCCACTGATATCCAGCTCCATCAAACCCATCAAACCAAGAATACTTTGAGCATCTCCCAGCGTGGTTGTATACTACAAATACTGGGGCCCCAATAAAGATTATTCTTTGCACCACACGACTCTTTGTGACTGTCTCTAGACCCACGCTCACACCAAAACAAGGAAACTTTGCACCCATCCGAAACACCCAAGTTATTTCACACTGCACCACAAAACCCATTTGTTTTTAGAAACACCTGCCACGTAGACCCACTTCTTATCCAAAGCTTTTCATTCCTGCTATGGAAAACAGAGTTCTTGTCCTTTGTGAGTTTAACCCAATTTCCAAGTTCGGGGTTGGGACGGGGGGAGGGGGGTAAAGCAGGCAGTACAGAGAGTTTCCTTTCCCCCCCCCCCCCATCCTTCTCTTAGCCAAATTTGGTGCTCAAGGTGAAAGAAGTCTTGGAGAACTTCCAACCGACATTCACTCTCTCTCTCTCTCACACACACACACACACACTAGAGCAGCTAATGTTGGGAACAATGGACGGAGGAGGGAGTACAATGCGGTGCAGCGGCACGCCATTCAGGGGGGCCCGGAGTAAACCTAAAGGGACTTGGAGATGAGGGGGGGGGAGAGACAAATTCGCCAGGTCTCCCCGTAGCCTGCCCGAAAGAAGAGAGTTCGGAGCCGAGCAAAGAAAAGACAAAATGCAACTGCATAAAAGCAAACGCCAAAAAGCGGCCCGGGGGGGGGGCGGAGAGGGGTAGAGAGACTTACCCCGACGACGACCGTGTCCTCGCCTTTAAATTTAGAGATGAATTTGTCCCCGCGCAGGATCTCCGCCTCGTTGAGGGGTCGGAACCGGCACATCACTTTGATGCTGCATTCGGCTGGGTCCGCCATCTCGACGGCCAAGCGGGGCGGATCGGCGTCGGCGGACCGAGGGCGCGCGGCTGGTTGGGCGGGGGCGGCGGACACCTTTCTTCCCACCTCGGGGAGGTTTTTTTTTAAAAAATAATAATTAAAAAAAAACCCACAACGCAACACCACCTTTGGAGGAGGCGGGTGGGCGGGAGGAGCTGTCGTTATTTTAGCGGCGGGGAGCCATGGGCCGAAGGAGGGAGCCGAGCCCGGTCAGAGGAGAAGGAGAAGGAAAAAGCGGCGCCGCCGAGGCATTCCCGGCTCCTCACGACTTCCAGGCTGGGCGGAAGGCAGAGAGCGTCTCCAGACCTGGGCCACTTCTTGGGCGAAAAGAATAGGGAGAGGCCGCGGTCCCGGCGCTTCAGCTGCCTCGCCCGGAGACCTGCCGCTGCTTCGAAGCTTGGCGGACGGGCGGGTGGGCTGCTAAATGAAGCCAGGTTTTATTTATCTATCCCCCCCCCCCACCTCCTCCTCCTCACGCCTCTCCCGAGCGCCGCGGTAGCGTGGCAGGCGCTTCTGCTCTTGCAGCCACCATCGTGCATCTCTCTCTCTCTCTCTCCTCCCTCCCCCCCTTCGCTCTCTTCCCCCATCCCCAAGGGCTTTGTGACTTCACCGCATTACATCAACTCTCCCCCAGCTCACTGGCTTGAGGGGAGAAATCACCGGCGCATCCTGGGAGCTGTAGTTCGGGAAGCACCAGGTAGGGACTTGGGAAAAGACGGCGGGGCGACGAGGCCAGGGAGGTTGGCCGTTGCAGCGGCGCATCTTGCCTGGCGCTGGAGGTGCTAGTCTTGAGATGCTGAGGAGAAAGGACTTTAAAATAGGAGTAGAAACGCAGGGTGAGACTTGAGGAGCCAACAGAATTTGTTCCTTAGTCTAGGGCCATGGAGCACCCTGGGGGCAGAGTTCCAGGTAACTGCTTGGGAGCTAGTGCTCTTTGTTTTGTTTTTTTAAATAGTTTTTGTTTTTTAAAAATAATAATCAAAATAATAATAATCAAAAATAATAAAAAAATAGGTGTGCTGAACTAGCCTCTTAACTTTTTTTATTGATCAAAATGTGCCCTGGGCATTTCTTGGGGCGAGGGAAATAATATGCAACTATGCTCCAATGCTTTGATTGGAAATGGGCTCCCCAGTACAGGTAACACTAAACAGGGTTAATGGGGACCTTACAGTGTAGTAATAAGTTGTTTTATGACTTGCTACACCTATTACGGCAGCCATTTTTTAAAATGGTGCCTTCAAGTTGGGGTTGACTTTGGACATGGGTTTCTCACTTTTCTGCTATAATGTGGGTTGTAAGATATACTTTTTTTTTTTTGGCTTAGTACATGTTGCTTAAACCGAGCAACTTGTGATGTATTCTGTTAACTATGATCAAACAAACCAGGATTCGGAAGCTTAACTCAGGTACCTACAATTTACTAAGGCAGGTCATTGACCATTTTTATGGATAAAATGAGGTGAAATGTGTTAATGACACACCTTGTTTCCAAATTTGCCATTGGGCTACTTACTGGTAGCTGACTCTGGAAAATCTGTTTCGTCTGAACCCAAGAGAGGATTACTTTGAGATTAATCTCCCTTGTAGCCTCTGGAATATCAAGATGAGAGATTGGATCAGATATGAAGTAAAGTTCCCCAGTATACCACATTTTGTTTTTTTCCTTTAACATTCCATCATATTGGAAGAAAATAAGGAGAGCAAAGGTTTACTCTAGCCTCCTGCTGCATTGGCTCCAGTTCCTGAAAAGACAATTATGTATGTATATATGCCTTAACTCCTAGATCATGTGTGTCAAATTTGATCACATCATGTGATATATCATGACATTTTTTTGCCTTTGCAGAGCTGGGGTGGGTGTGGCCTATGTGTGATACATCCGGCCCATGGGCCGCCAATTTGACATCCCTATAGTAGACCAAACTGGCTCTCCTTGGTCCGCCTTGCTTATTCCTTCTCCTTGTTCCTTCTTGCTCTTCCAATTTCCTTAACTTAAAAATCCTCCCACCCCCCCCCCAAAAAAAAATCAGAGAGAAAAAAAAGATTATTAATTTGGCTTAAAGCAAGTGATATTGCTAGAATTGATTTGAGAGATTTCCTTGACAAATATTTCATTCATTGGCTTCCTGTAAGAACAAAGGCGCAACACACTCAAATGGTTGGTTTTATTTCTAAGGGTCTTATGACCCGATCCTGCATCATCTCTTATTTTTTGATACAACATGTTCAGGTGGTTCAGCGAGGTTCACAAGTGCTTCGGGTTGGGACTTACTTCCCCTGAGACCTTGTGACTTGGGGTTTTCCAGAACCTGCTTCTAGACTATGGAATGAGCATCCTAAGGCTCTTTGGACAACAATCAATTATCCCATCTTGAATAAGAGTTGAAAATACATTTCAGTCAAAATACAGCAGAAGGTGGCCACACAGGTAGGATAATATTGTAAAATCTGGCCCTAAACAAGTGAAATCTAAACTATAACATGTTTATTGTTTATGAATTTTTCATTATTTTCATTATGGTATGGATTTTTCATTATTCATTGTACAACTATTTGCTAGGGTATGAGATTCCATGTATCATTAATTTTAATACTAAATAGTTTTAATGGGTTCTTGTGGAATTGTAGTTTATTATGTGATTATTTGCAATGATTGACTGTTCTAATCTTTTAATTATCTCTTGAATTGTTATGTACCATGTTGAAATATATAAACTATTACTTTTTGCCCTGAGGCTGGATCCATACAGCATAAGTCAGAAGAGGGTTTATATGTGACTCATGTCATAAAAATGAAGTCATTAATGGCTCATAAAGCATGTTTTATGATTTAGTATGCTATATGAACTGCCAATTATTTTATAAATCATGGTTAAATAAACAGTGGTTTATTACAATGTATGAATATAGAATTAAAACAGGTAAGCGAGCTAGAGATGTGGGGGTCTACTAATTACTAGAAACAATGTATCTTTTTGCAGTGTGAGAGATATTCAATCAAGCCTACTAAGTTGGAACAACAGTCTAGGGTGGCTAATTTATGGTTTCTTAACTTGTGGGAACCCAAGCAATTAGGTTAATTCAACTAACTAAGAATTAATGTGTTTTTTGAATAGTTCACTAATAGTGTATCTAGGAGTAAGCTTCGTTGAACACAGGAAGATTTGCCTTCAAGGAAGTTTTATACATATTGGATTGTAATGGGATTCAAAAGAGATTTTTAATTTCAAAACTGTCCATCCTCATCCAAACCAAACCAAATTTAAGAGGAGGAAATTTAATCTGTTTTTAAAGTGTCTGCAGTTAAAAGCTGAACAAAAGACCCAGCCAGGGAAATGAAAATGCCAGAATCTTCAGTTCTATTTAAAAGTAAAGTCTATGAGTTCAGTAGAGCTGGCTCATAGGTAAATAAGCTTAGGACTGCATACTTGAACTATAGACTACTAAACTAGTGGCAGTGATTCATTTAACAACTGTGGCAAAAAAAGGTTGTAAAATTGGGCAAAAGTCATTTAACAACTGTTTCAGTTAGCAACAAATTTTGAGCTCAGTTGTGGTAGTAAGTCAAGGACTACTTGTATGATCATATAACCTCTGCCTTGAAAGGCAAAATTATTGAAAATTGTTTAACAAACAAACCCATGGTTTGTATGATTTCATATAACAAAGTCAAGATAAACCAGAATGATTTCCTACATAAAATGTTCCATTAGTGTTATAAATAAGTTTCTGCATCTGTTTGAATGTCAGTTTGTAGATTGTATTTATCACATTATTTAAGGGTGCAAATAAGATTGTGTTTAAGAGTTTGTTTTGGGCCAAATCTAAAAGGCAAATAGCCAAGCTCTTATGTTTTGCGTTGCCAATTTTCCCCATGATCATTTATAACAGCTAAAGAACAAGACACTTTGTTCTGATCACATTATACAGGTTGTTTTAAAGTATTTTGGAATTTGGTGACATTTGTACATTTCTTAATTAATTCTCAGAATATTACACTGCTTCATGATTGGCTATACTGTATTCATTCCTCAATTATTTGCTTCACAGCTATTCAAAACTGTCACCTACTTACTGCCTTAAATTTGAGATGGAAAGAACTGTTGCTATTTCACACTCACACTATTTCCTACTGTAATCACTTGAGGCCAAATGTAAAATAAGATTTTCCAAAAATAATGGTTTGTACTCAGGGATTTCCTAGGTTTTTAACTTATAGACTGTTTCTAAATTGCAATCCATATCAAAGTATTTTTAAAAAATATTTGGAGTTACATGGCATGTTGAAGATGAGGCAAGATATTTTTAGATTAAGTAAAAGTATTTATTAATTGATATTTACTAATAATTATTGAAACTTTATTAATTTGTATTAATCAACTAAAATTTTGGAAGCACAACTTCCAAGTTCATAAAAAACATTTTTATTGCAGTGATCCTTTCTAGAGTTGTGATACTGCTGTATTAAAGCAGCTATGCTAAAATGATTAATTCTAAAAATAAATAATTGTGTTTGGAAATATTTAGAAAAGGAGAAGATGAAAAATAGGGTGGATGGATAGAATCAAATGTGGAAGAACTCTGTGTTATTAAGTCAGGACAATTTGATAAGCATGCGTCCACGTAATCACCAGGAATTAAATGTGACTTGTTAACTAAACAAAAATACTTCTTGCAAGGTATGTGTGTGTCCATTTGTGTGTGTGTCTCAGATGTCAGAAAAACATAAGCATTAGATACACAGCATGCTAAAAACTGGAAGATACGTGAGCAAATGCTTGACTCCATTCAGTCTTCTTGTGTTGAGTTTTAAGATATAAAGATATATATGGTGATGCTTATTACCATCCATGAAGTCCCACCAGGCAGCCCTGTTCAGAATGACCTGGATTCATTTAGCAAGAGTGTGATAAGGCACTGTTGGTGTGCCAAATTATTTTTAAAGATTTTTGATGAATAATGTAGCTGATACCCACTCTGGGCTAGATGCCAGTGGGACAGAATCCACTGTGTTGAGCAAAGGAAAGATCTTGTATTGTTATCTGGGGCTTGTTTGAGTTTGAGAATAGGCTCAGATCCTCTGTGGTGCAAACTCTGCCACCTGTGCACTTTAAGGAAGTGTCCTCAGTGCCTTCCTTGGACAGCCAGGCAGAGTGTGGGTGATTGGCTTGGGAAAATTTCAAATTCTTAAAAGAGAATCATGCCACTATCTTAAAAGAAGAAGTTGTATATCTTCTCTGGAAGAAGCCCTCTGTGGAACGGCTATTTTTAACCATTTCTGCTTGGTGTCCAATTTTTCCTGGTGGCTTAGCTACAGATAATCCAAGAAACGAATTATCTCTCATTAGACAAAAATAGCATTGATTCCCCTGGTGGATGACTCTCATCTGGATCTGCGATGGGAAAGTGCACCTCACTGTTCCTGTAAGATCCCTCTGTGGCATTTGATACTATGGGCTTGTGGTATCTTGCCAGGCTGCATACAAGGCTGGGGAGTCAGAAACACTGCTTAAGTTTCAGCGCCTGAGGTCATTCCAGTCAGTAATTATGACAACGCCTGACCCAGCAATTCTTTCAATTCAGGGTACCTGGGAGTTCAGTTCTCTTCCCCAAGCTATTTAACATCTAAGACCCTAGGAGAGGTCAGGCCAGAGCAAGGATGCCCTAGAAAGCTTGGTGTCTGGCTTCTATCAGGGTTTGAACGAAGCAAAATGTTAGACTGAATCCAACACTATGTTTTTCAGCAATACACATCCAGGAAAATTACTGGATAGGACAGAATGGCCCCGTCTCCAAAGGGGTTGGTTCATGATCTTGACTTGTAGGTATTACTTGAGCAACAGGTGGAGACTATGGGGCTTTTGTCAAGCTTTGCCTGGCATGCCAATTGCAATCCTACCTGGCCAATGTAACCCATATTTTGACCCAACACTGAATTGGAATGCTGTAAATGCTTTATCATTTATCATTTATCAGAGATTACTTAGACGCTGCAGCTGGTCCAAAATGCAGTGTCTAAATTACCAACAGTACAATCCTACCATAGTAAAAATAACACTACTGTGAAAGTTGCTTCAGGGCTACCAGCTGGGCTTTCAAAACACTGATTCAGAACTCTGGGGGATGTAGGATCAGATGTCATTTGTCAAGGTTGAATGTGTCCATTCTGCAAAAAGATGAGAATATTAAGAGTTTTCCCACTAGGTAAGGTGAGATGGACCTGGACCAGGCAGCAGGCTTTTTCTGTTCTGACCTTGTACTTTGGAACTCATTGCCTCTGGAAATTTTAGCAGCCTCTTCCTTTGTAGTATTTCACACAGCTATTAAAACAGTGGTTCTCAACCTTTTTAATGCCGTGACCCCCAACCGGTCGTAAGTTGAGAACTACCCAACTAGTCGTAAGTCAAGGACTTTCCCTGCCCGGGAGCGCCGTGCATGCGTGGTGCCGCCCCCTGCGCCGGCCGAGGCATAGCTGGCAAGCGGCAGAGACGGCGCAGGCCAACCACCGGCTGGGCCACCAGTTGGCCCCGCCCAAGGGAGGTAAGGCACCCGCCGGGCCCCACGCATGCCAGCAACCCTCCCTGCACCTGCCGGCCTCCCATCTCCCACCCCTGGCTCTCTTTTACTTACATTTTTAGTAGTTGCTCAGCAGGGAGGGGTGGAAGCTTCCAGACAGCTCGCCTTCGCTGCAGACAACTTGCAGCACCGTTTGCAGAATGGGACTTTTGGCGGGCTCAGCAGGGCAGAGACAGCCTGGACAATTCCTATTGGCTTTTGAAAGCCAATAGAATAAAAGGGAGTAGCACAGCTAAGGAAAAGGGGGAAAAAATGGCAGACCATGTTGTTTGGCGACCCCCGTGAAATGGTCGTTCAACCCCAAATGGGGTCCCGACCCACAGGTTGAGAACCACTGTATTAAAACAATACTATTCCACTGTGCCTTTAACAAGGATTAAATTTTCTAGTCTCTGTTGTGTGCTGCCCAATGTCTGTAGATTAGAGCAGGACACAAAAAAATGTGAAACAAATAGAGCTTATCCCAAGTTAATCTACTGCAGCATTAATTTACAACTGTTATGTTGGGTCGTTACTTCTCTATACAACCCAATAGTTCAAAGTCATTCTGCAGACTCTTCAGTTTTTCAAAAGTGTCACATACTTTATAACAAAACTTGTCTTATGAAAATATTACAAAATTAGATATATCAAGGGCCAAAGACACAACTATGTGTCGGCAGGCTTGTAGCATTTGCTATTAGTAAATTATTTTTATTGATTCAAATCAGATCATGGGTAAACCTGTAGGTAAATAATAGCTAAGTGACTTTTTCCATCCAATCCATGCTGTGTAGCTTTGCTTCACTTCACATAAAAGATTCTCAACCTTTTTAAAGGTTAATTTCTAGGAAGGTGACTGAGAAATAGTTACCTAGAATGTGTTTCCTGAGCAAATGGATAGGGTTAAAGCATACTAGACTGGTATGCAAATGCAATCATTAATGCTTTGACTTCATGGAGCAAAAAATTCACTAGCTAATATTCCCTGGCTACTTTTTTTAATCTTTGGAAAACCCTGATAGCCAAAAAGCAAAAAGGCTCAATCCATTTTACTTTAAAAGAGTTATAGATTTTTATATAATAACGACCAATGTAAGTATTAATAACATGGTATACACACGATTTATCCTTGTAAAAGAGGCACAACATAAAAATAATAAAATTATATTGAACCTAAAAGAAGCCAAATTCATGTTTCTCTTTACTTTAAATATGTTCAGACTCACTTCAAAAATATAACTTGAGGACTTTTTGGATGGCATGCCTATTTAATTTTTAATAAAAAGGTTGATAGGGTTTTTAAATCTCATATTATAAGGACTTCTTTACTTCGGGTTTGGAAGAAATATTATAGAAGTGATTTTAAAATTCCACTATGGGCTATACCGTGGCATGCGATAGAAGGGATAAGGAGAGGAGTTAAGATGGATAGTGTTTCTTATGCACAACTACTTAGATGGGATGGTAAAAACTGGCAATTAAAATCTCTGGAAGATTTAACACAAGAAAATATTACTTATTCATGGTTTCAGTATAGACAAATAGTGGAGAGGTGGAAGATAGATTGTAACGTGGGATTGCTTAGAGAAGATGAGAATTTGTTAAAACAAATAAAAGATCAAAGACGAACTCATATTAAGAGAATCTATGGGGTGTTAGTAGAATTGGATTCAGAAGCAGAATTAGTTAAAGAATGTATGGTTAAATGGGCACAAAATTTTGATGAACCGGTTCTATTAGATACTTGGGAGATTATTTGGGTGAGGAATGTTAAATTTACACAAGCCCAAAATTTAAGGGAAAATTTTTATAAAATGTTTTATAGATGGCACTTTGATCCACAAAAAATGTCTCGTATGTATCCTGATTTGCAGCCTAAATGTTGGAGATGTGGATGTTTGGATGCTACTTATTATCATATTTGGTGGTTATGTAAAAATATAAAAGCTTTTTGGATTAAGATATGGTGGAATATTCAAAGAATTTTTAGAAGAAGGATAAAATTTACCCCACAATTGTTCTTGTTAGGTATTGTTTCTGATTGTGATAGTAAAGAGACTATACTGATGTTAAATTTAATCACAGCCGCCAGGTTGTTAGTAGGGCAAAGTTGGAAGAAGGAATCTTTGCCTACTTTGCAAGAGTGGTTTCTCAAAGTTTCTTATTTGGCGGAAATGGCAAACATTTCGGCTTTCTTGAAAGATCAATCGCAGGAGAAGTATCTCCTGGTATGGAAAAAATGGATAGATTTTATACAAAATAAATTGGATATAAAAAAATATTTAGTTTTTGAATAAATTATATAAATTTAAGATATTTCATATATATATTTTTTAATCTTTTTATTTTTCTTTTCTTATTGGATTTTTTCTTTTTCTTCTGTTTCTTTCTTTCTTTCTTTCTTCTTGTATTTCTTTTTATATATATTGCTGTTAATTATTTTACAATTTGGTTAATGAATGTATTTAGATTTGCTTATGGTTTATATGTATCTTAAGATTTCCCTTAAAAAATTAAGCCTGTATTCAGCTCTGGGAAGGTTGTGGGAGGGCAGGGGAGGGTTGGGAGGGTTTGGGGAAGGGAATTTTTTTTTCTTTTTGTAAAACTTAAAAATTTTCAATTAAAAATATATATATATATAACTTGAGGAAGATAAGATTAAAATTAGTGAAGCATCATTATGAGTCCTTTGCCACTTACATAATCAAATAGTAAATTTCTATTCAGATAATTATGCAAAAGCATGTACAGCATAAATTACAGCTATGAGGTAGCGATTTTATGTGCAATATGCACTAATGTACATCAAGTACAAATGAAGGAAAACTCAAAATTTTTAAAGAGTTTCAAGCCCCAGTCCAGAAACTGACAGATACACCACGTGCTGCTCATAGAGTTCTATACATGCCTAGCCCTCGTAACATAGAAAGCAGTGTCACTCTGTTCTGTGATGTTTACAAAGTACCCGTCTCAATGCTGGGAATCACACAGGCAGCCCAAGTGCTGGATGCAAACATCCAATTCCATCCATCAAGTTTTTGTACACACACTTCCTGATCCAGCAGGTTACATGCCTGCAGAAGCTTCTAGAGTCCTGGTTCTATTGAGATGGTGCTGAACCTATACATGCCAAATTGCTGGTGTCTCAGTTTGATAACTACTGGCTTCCAAAAATTGCAAACTGTTCTCCATGTTGTGAAATAAACACGTATGCAAGATGCCCATGTTTTGATATGTATTTTTATTTCCCTGCAGTTTTCACTTATCAAGAACAAGTAACAGGGAAAGTTGTCTGAACTAGTGCATAAACAAACATTCTGAAACACCACTACACATATCTAATTTACAAGAACCGTATAAAAAAAGTCACTAAAACACTACACTACGAAGGTGTCCAACGCTTACAGTCAGACTTTTTCCAACCCGTTACTTGCCTTGTAGCCACAGGAAAACTTTCCAAAATTGAAAGACAATCTGCCATGACCCTCCCCCCTCCCCCATTACCTGGGATGGCTCGATATCTAGACATCCAATAATTATTGCAATGATATATAATGCAATACATACCTGGTAAAATATCATTTATGTGGTGTGTTACAGTTAAAAGCCGGTTAAATTATGCAGACTTCAGATAAAATATAATCAGTTGAAAATTTTCTTCATATCTGCACAGTTTAATATGTGCTAGATGCATAATTTGTACTAGTCAGGTTTTCTGTGTAATTATTTTTTATAAATTGGTATTATAAATAGAAATATACATTCAAAATATATGGAAAAGTGGGTTACTACATTAAATTTGCATGTATCGATCCATCCCTTTCCCCTGCACAGTAATAGAAAATACTATTTTGCCTTGAACTTCATATTTGACAGTGAAATGCCACTAAAGTATTTACCAAAAAGTCCATCTAAAATTGTGAAACAAAATGAACCAAGTGAAAACTTTACATTTCCTTTAGAAAAAAATTACAAGAATTTTTCCTAGCTATGAATCTTTAACTTTTTTTTTTAGACACAAAGTTGGATTTATTTTTTTACAAGATACAAAATGTAAACATGGCAAAATAAATAGTTAAAACAAGTGATGCAGGATCCCATTTCATGCTCATGATCCCATTTAAAGAATTATTTTTAAATCCATTCAGTTGCAAATTCAAGTGCAAAAGCATGATGATGAATATCTACTATTCAAGTAACAGAAATAATATTGATGATACAAATAAACTATTTTACAAGGTAGTGATTTTCCCAATTTTACAAAATGTACATTATATATCGACTTAATATACGATATGATAGTCCGTTTAGGTCCATTTTAATCCCCTGTGATCCACAGAGTTTTGTTTTGCATTCAGCTGGAATATAAATGACACCATCAGCACACATTGAGCTACTATGCTAGGTTATGTCACCTCCATTGCTACTGTCGTCTCTGCTATTCCATTCAAACCCAATCTTTCGGGTTCATGGTTCTCTCTGAAAGTGAAAAGAGAAGGGCAAATAAATATATAGTTTTAATAATGAATTACATGTATAATTTCTTAATAGCTGACATTTTGTTAACTTAGGATCTCTCATATGTATTATCTGAGAAATGTCTAAAACACAACAAAGCTAAAACTTTACTAGGAAGAAAATGACAATTGATGCAAATTTCCCTCTCACCGCATGTAGAAAAGGAATAAAAAAGAAAAATCAGAGAATCTTAATTTTCATTAGGAAGGTAAAACAATGTATAAATATAGAAGTGTAGAAGATGTATACATTTATACAGCGTATAAAATAATATATAAATCCTATACATAATCTACAGGATTTCAGATTTTTCTTGAGATTTGTAATATAAAATAATTGGCTGAATTAACCTTTCACTTATGAGGGTAGATCTTTTATGTCATTATAGCTTCTTGCATTTTGCTAGCAAAATAATTAAAAACAAACGCATTTTTTCCCCAACAAAATACACCAGGGGTCTTCAAACTTGGCCCTTTTATGACTTGTTGACTTCAACTCCCAGAATTCCTCAGCCAGCATGGCTGGCTGAGGAATTCTGGGAGTTGAAGTTCACAAGTCATAAAAGGGCCAAGTTTGAAGACCCCTGAGATACACAAATCAAATATCATTACTTAATTCAGTCTTTCTTGGGTTAAGATTTGTTGGTAAATCCACTTTTCTTTTTTAAAACGGGGGGGGGGGCAGAGAGGAGGAGGAGGAGCAAGAGACACACACCTTGCTATGCTGCTGATGGCACTGCTTGGAGTCACCTTTGGCACTCTATCCATACTGGCAGCAACTGTGGCAAGTTTTAAGGCGGTTGGCGATGGTGCTGAAGTCCTTGCATTGATATGTACATTGACTGGAGAAACAACACTGACATTGTTGAGGTGCACTGCATTGGTGAGACAAGAATTGTTCATAGGAAGTGTCTGAGAGCTGTTTGTGCACAATGCTGGGATTAAATGGTTTGTGGTGGTGTGACCGACTGTCCTTACAAGTTGTACAGCTGAGATCCCTGGGCTAGATGACAGAGCCATATTGGTGGAATACAAAGTTTTTGATGTTGCTGTTCAAAACAAAACAGATGCACTCAATAGGTTTCAAGTAAAATGAAATTCATGAAATAAAACCAAGATCACCATCCCATCTTAATGCCTTCTGGATATGGTACATTCCAGAAGTTGGGCTAAGGGGGATGTAAGTTATAGGGCAACACATATGGAGGGCACCAGGATGGAACAAGCTATGAAGCAATAACGAAAGAGATCTATATCCAAACATTAGGACTCATCTCTTCAATTCAAAGACACACTGTAATACATTAAAGTATATAAGAATCTGCAGATGCCCAACAAGAATTTTATTATTTTTATTAAATAATAAAAAGATCAAAATCTTCCATGACTTAATTTAAAAAAAAACAGCCATTATTGCCCTATCAAACATTTTCTCAGACTGATCTTGTATAGAAAGTAAACATTAGCAACATCTTGCTACAAACTAACATGAAAATAATGCAACAAAAAAAATATACCTGTTGGCTGAACAACACCGTTGATATTGTGGCTGGCACTCTGTTCCTTTGTCGCCTCACCCCGATTGGGAGCGGGTGCGCTCACCACTGCAGATGCAGCAAAATGGGCACTGGCCGAGTCAAGCGTTTTTGACATGCAGTCAGAAGTGCTTGAGCCCTGGGAAATTTACACACCAGTTTTCATAATTACAGACTATTTGTAAGATACTATCAAATTAACTCTTGATATAAACAGTAAAAAAATTATTCAGACCCAAGAGATGTTCTCTTAGTGACAGAACTGTTTCTAATTCCCATGAAGTTAGACCGCAAGTACCGGTGCAGCTGCAGGAGAGGAAGGGGCTGCTTCGAGTGAATAAATAGGCTTTCACTGGCTTCAGATTAAGCTCTGTCTACTAAATAAGCTAAAAGTTTTTGCTTTCTATCTTTTACCTTTACCATTTTAAAAGTTGTGGTCCAGGGCTGAAATGTTAAAAGCACCTTTATTTAAATGGGAACGTCTTCACATCCTTTCCAAAGAGGATTGCGTTTTAATTGCGTACACGGGGTAAAGAAACCCAGATAAGTATAAGTAAAGATACTGAACAACATGCTATACTGCAACCATAACATAGATGCAAAACATTCAAAATATTCCATTATGTTCATATATTAGTAGTGTCATAGCAATGGCATTAATTCATACTATTAAGACTCTTTATTAATGTCAAATCAACATTATAAAGGGACTGGAGAAAATTGATTCAGAAATGAATTTCAAATTCTAAATATTAAAAAAATAAATCACTAGGGTTCGGTATTACATTACAAATTAGCAGATTTATTTTATTTCACCACAGACTATAGCCCAAGGAAGCTCATTCCTTACAGAATAACACTGTGAATCTGCTATTCTTTAACGTGCCCTCACACTTTAGGGTTTTTTTACTGCCACCAACTCAATACATTAGTTACTCTTTGGAAGAATTATGAGGCTAGTTGTATGAATTAGAAGAAAATATATTTTTCTAAGAACAGATAAGACGGGCACACAAGCATTAACGGTATTGGTTTATAATCAAAGCCCTATAGCATATGGGTATAATCAATAGACAACCATGCCTATGGCAGTCCTTCTTTTGTCACAATCACAAAACTGCATTTACCTACTCTATTTAGGTTGCATGTTAAGTATATCAGACTGGTCTATTTGAAGTAGATATGAAGACAAAAAATGGGAGAGAGAAAAAAACTAGAAAAAAGCAGAACTGGTTCTACATTGGTTTCTAGAATATAAGAGCAACTACTTTCAAGAAAGGCGTTTGTTACCTGTGCTTTTGGATATGTCTGTTGGGATTGATGCTGAGACTGCTGTTTCTGTTGGAGCTGAGCCAGTTGCTGCCTTTGCATTTGAACTAACTGCTGTTGATGTGTCTGAAATTGTTCTTCTGTAATACCCCCAGTTACTGTAGAAAGAAAGAAAGAACATGCTTGAATTTAAGGGTTCAAAGTCATAAAAGTCACTGTGTAACTTACGTGGATTGGGAAGCAAAGCAATTTTTAAATAGCTACATTAATAGCACAATGAATTTATGGAATGATCATTTTAAACTTGTTCAGTAATTTAGTTAGTTAATGGTCTACTTCTTATAAATTAACTAGCTGATGGTGTCTCAAAAAAGAGGAATATACAGGTTAAGAAAAGCATCTGTAAGGTGTTATTTTAAAAAAACACAAACCACCAAAAACAAAACCAACATTTCCAACTGCAATTAATTATCATTCATTAATTGATTTATTATATCTGTAGTACTCTGGAACTCGATGAATTCCTTGAGTAACCTAGATTTTTTTACTGTGATTTGAAAACTATGGATATAATTTAGATGTTTATACTGCAGTATTTGCTAAAATTACTGGATTGGTGGCCATCAAAACTATAATTAGGGTAGTTTCAGAATGAAAATGTTTAACGAGACAAAGCAGATGAAGTCCTTCACATTCTTATCAGTAAGCTCATTTGCACATTTTATCTTCCTAAGCCTATAGTTAAGCAGAGAGTTTATCTTCAGTCCTTTTTCAGTCTTCCCATCACTCGATACCATAGCCAGCAAATAGCAGTAGTTTCTTAATTCAAGGTTTAGTATGTTGTCTGAATGTAGGCTCATGCTACTTCTAACCCCAGTGAAACAAAATAGGTTATAAGCAGGTCTATCGCAAATAATGGGTATGAAAATGTACTTATTTTTCTTGTACCAATTATCTCAATTAATGATTTAAATGTAGATTTTCCGGCTTATGATTCACAATGCATAAAGGCACAAAAAGTTAACCAAGGAGGAAAATGTTATGCAGGCAAATCATACAGTTAAACACCTGCCTAGTTTAGAAATTAATACCTACAACAAATGGACTTCTTAATACATATAACTACTGCATCACAAGTAGAGATACAATTTCACATTTTCCTCTGCTATGTGCTAAATTGTATCATTTGCTCTTTTTTTGTTTAACAGCTGACAGTTCATGCAAACTCCCACTTGCATTGATGAGAGTATTTCCGCAGACATTCATTTTCACTCAGACTATTCCAATTTAATATTTTAAAAACACCACAAGTATAATTGAGTCTGGAAATAATTTTTGGATGGTCAATTAAATTAGCTTGTGCAATCCAACTGAGTTTAGCTTGTTTAGAAACCGATAAGCTTTGTGGGTCAGTTATGTCAATATAATTTTCTTATGAAAAACATATTCTATTCCAGAAGTTACCACAGCTTTCTAAATAATTACTCAAATCAATGAAAATAAGCTAGAACTGAACTAATGAGGCTAAAACTGGTTCAAAAGCATTTATGGTTGCAGTTAAATTACTGTATATTTATACCTACATACAGTATATTTATACCTATAATATATGACCGAAATGTTTTCAACTATTTCAGTTCCATTCAGTTTTCAATTCCATTTACAACACCAGAAATATTTCAGATATTTCGCAACTCCAGACTCTGTTTTGTCACTTATAATTTTATATAAGCACCAGGGGCAAAGAAGCCCAACAATGTTGTAAAATATTTCATATAATAAAAAAGATTAAAGCTAAAATCAGAAAAAGCCATTCCTTTGATATAAATTGCTTTAACATTCTCTGTTGTTAGAGCAGAGTTTGGCAATCTTTTAGTAATTGGGGTGCGCATAATATTTTTACGAAAGCCAGATGACCCAAAGTAGGTATACGCATGGATAGGCCAGGATTTTTTCTATTTTCATGAGCTGGGGGAAGAATGTTCCAGGATTTCTTTGCTGCAGCTTGTACTGTGAGGCATTTTAGAATTTAACTACAGTTTATTAGTTATTGTAATTACAGGAGTTTCTATAAAAGCTCTGGAGCTTTTGGTTACTCATTCCTGTAGTACTTTATTTAAATGTTTATTTTACATGTTGCCCATCTGCAACTCTGATCATCTCACCATTCTTTTCTCTAAAACCTATTAAAATTGGTGACTTTTAAAAAATGGGAATGGGCCAGTAAAGTACATTCTTCACCCTGATAATGTTCCTTTGAAGGAAAAGATTTCAAGATCAGAACAGTTGCAATTCAACTGTATATATCTTTGTTCAGATCTTTGCGTAGGAAAACCAAGCATGAAGAAAAAGGGCAAAAACGTACAGGTAGCCCTCAACTTACGGCCACAATTGAGTGCAACATTTCTGTTGTTAAGTGAGACGTTTAAGGGAGCTTTCCCCCATTTCATGACCTTTCTTGCCACAGCTGTTAAGTGAGTCACTGCTGTTGTTAAGTCAGTAACACGGTTGTTAAGTGAATCTGGCTTCCCCATGGACTTCGCTTGTCAGAAAGTCGCAAAAAGTGACCCTGGGACACAGCAACGGTCATAAATATCAGCCAGTTGCCAAACGTCTGAATTTTGATCACGTGACCCTGGGGATGCTGCAGAGGTCGTAACTGTGAAAAATGGTCATGTCACCTTTTTCAGTGGTGTTGTAACTTTGAATTGTCACTAAACGAACTGTTGTAAGCCGAAGACTATCAGTATATCCTTGCATTTCTATTATTGTTATTGGGCCTGGAGAGAGATCTACAGTTCATCCTGAGGCTGAACATGAAAATGTACATAATATTTGAGACTACAAGTAGTCCTCAACCTACGACCATTTGTTTAACAATGGTTTGAAGCTACGACTGAGCTGAAAAAATGACTTACGACCAGAGTTCTCATTTACTACTGCTGCAACATCCCCGCAGTCATATAATCAAAATTTGGTTGCTTGGCAATCAGCCTGCATTGGTGACAGCAGCAGCACCAAAGTCATGTGATGGCAAAGTCAAAGGGGAAGCCAGATGTGCTTTAACGATAGTGAGATTTGCTTAACGACAGTGGCAAGAAAGTTGTAAAAGCAGTCACAAATCATTTAACCACTGCATTACTTCCCAATGAAAATTCTGGTTCCAATTATGGTCATAAGTCAAGATTTAATTTTATGACCCAATTATAGTAGCATGCCAAAGTTTAATTATTTCAGCCAGTTTATTTCTCTCCCCAATCATTTAAGCTTTTCCTCTGCTTAAAAATCACCTCACATAGAAAATCTAGACAGCTATAGCTAGTTTTCCAAATGTAAAAAGGTTTTGGGGTGTGTTTTTGTTTTTTGTTTTGACCTGTATGGACAAAAGCAGGTAAAACTATATTTCTATTATTGATAGGAGTCAAACATATTTTAACATGGACTATTCCAACCATCTACATAGGAGACTTGCTTCTCTTCAATAAAAACATATAAAACATCCTAAAAAATGATGCCGTGTTCAGATGTGCATACTGACAAACAAGACATATTTTGTAGGTATCATAGAATTCAAGCGATATGCTGGGAATAACTTCTTAAATGTATCTGTCTTTTAATTCAAAATATTCCTTTTTCTCACTCTCTTTTAGATCAGCCTTGTACCAATCAGGAAAACAAGATGATTTACTTCTACTTTTAGAGTACTACCGAGCCTTAATTTCATGGGTTTCATCCTCCCGCCCCCCACCCTTGGAGAGAGGCTGGCCTTATTGGATCAACTTGCCCCAGGCCACTAATGGACCTGATTGGTTTCCAGAGGGAACTTGAGGTTATTCCAGAAAGCTTGCTACTTGGTCCGGTTGAAGCCTTGGAGGCTGCATGGAATAATAAAGTGGCAACAACTTTAGATTGGATCGTGCCTGAGCAGCATTTCTGCGCCCACTGTTCCTAATGTTACCCATGGTATACAATGAAACTAAGGCGGGGTAGGCAATCTCAGCTCTTTTATGACTCATGGACTTCAACTCCCAGAATTCCTGAGTCAGCTATGCTATGCTGACTCAGGAATTCTGGGAGTTGAAATCCATGAGTCATAAAAGAGCCGAGGTTGCCTACCCCTGAACTAAGGAAAGCAAGCTGAGAGACACCTAGAGGGTTGCTGGTAAAAGACAGGAAGTGAAGATGAACAAACACCAGCTATAGCTGCGATTAGGGTGGCAAAATGTAATGATTTATCCACCCTTATTGCGTCTGCTGATAGCCGCCCAGCAGCACTGTTTCAAGTGACTCAGTCCCTCCTTGGGAGAGAGTAAGGCCAAAGTCTACTTCAACGGCCATTGTGAAGAATATGCTGCATATCTGGCAGATAAAATCAGTCACATTTGCTTTATGTTGGACTCCGGCCTTGGAGCAGAGTTTATGGAGATGATGGGGCTACCTCTTGCAAACCAATCTGGGAAGAGTTTAAACCCATTGAACCTGAGGAAGAGGACAGGACTGTCTCAGCTGCTAGTTCGGCCACCTGTGTGTTGTTAGACTGTTGGCTGACGGGGGAGTAGAAAACAAGCTTTTTCTGCAGCAGTCCCTGCTTTGTGAAGCATCTTCCCTTTGGAGATTAAAGTGGCCCCAATCCTGTTAGCGTTCCATAAAGCTCTGAAGACCAAGGGCCAAAGGCCCCACCTCCTGGCTTTATTGTTAACAGGCCAGATGTCATACTTACTCAAATTAGATATTTTAATGTTTTTGTATTGTTTTAATGGTTTTTATTGTTTTAAAATGTTTTTAAAATTTTAATTATAATATATGTCTCTGAATTGTGAGCCACCCAGAGTCATTTGCTGAGATAGATAGATAGATTTTCTAACATACAAATGTACATTAGGATTAACAAAATCTATAGAATTAACAATGCAATCCAATCAAGATGGTGTAAGAAAAAGCGTCCATTGGTAGGGGATATCACAAACATTTCTGACTGTACAAAGCCATCCACATTTTGAGAGACAGACATCTGTTAATGGCATTGCACTGAACTTCCAATTGTAAATTCTGCTCTAACTTTTTTTGGGCTAACTTGTGGCACACTCTTATCTCTGTAGATTTATTGGGGTTTTTTTGGGGGAGAAAGGATAGATTAAGTTTTCATATCTACAAAAGTTACTATTTCTGTTACCCAAAAATAATAATGATATTTTGACTGTGGTGTAGAACAGGGTTGATCAGTTTTACAAGTAATATCTTTCAGTTCTTTTAGTAATTATCACAATTCTATCTAGTAACTAGTTTGCAAAACCTACTTAATGTATTGTTTGGATACCAGATCACAGTTTAAAACACTATCTGCTAACTAAAATCCTCTATTTTCAACATGGAGCAAAAGATGTGTTTTTGGCATCAAATATAAATTGCAAAAAGCGTAAAATATCCTTAGCCCATGATTTGTTTTTATGAAGTCAATGGACTGATTTCACATTTTCTTCATGGAGATATATTAAAAAAAAAATCAAGTCATTTCTCTTTACCATTCTTACAACACACATGATGAGCAGTCAAGAAGCAAATTGCTAAAATACCCATACTTAAAATAGTATTGAATTATGACCAAGTTCACATTTATGGATTATAAAACAGAGCACTATATGCTACAAAGCCCATTTTGGGGGAAGCCCGCCTCCATCTCCTCTAAGCTTATTTAAAAAGGCAGGAGAGAAGAAGTCCAGCTAAGTAACCCAAGCTCTGTTCTTAACAGTACTGCCAAAAGATTATTCTTTATTATTTAGTTTTAATTTCAGCATTAAATCACCTTGGCTGAATTTCTATGAAGAAACTATATAAAGACTTAAGTCAGAGTAGCATACATTCCTTTTCTGGTTTTCCAGCCATCCTCAGGTAGGACCTGAGTTTTTCTACTTTTAGGGTATTGATAAGTGTGTTTTTTGTTTATTTAATTAGTTTAAAGGATAAGGTCAATAAAATGAATTTGATAAATGAATATGTAAAGCATTGTATGATTCAGTGGGCAAGGAACTCTGGATATAATGTTAAGCTTGAACAATGGGAGAATATGTGCACGAAAGGCTTAAAATTACAATTTAAAAGAAAAATTGTATAAGATGATATATCACTGGTATTTAACACCAGATAAGTTACCAAGTTATCAAGAATGTATAAAGGTATTTCAAATGAATGCTGGAAATGCAAATGTAAAGAAGGGACTTTCTATCATTTATGGTGGACATGTGATAAAGCAAAGAAATATTGGAGTAGGATTCATATTCTAATACAGAAGATTCTCAAAATGAATATAAAGATAAAACCAGAAACTTTTCTTTGGAGTTTAATGGAAAAAGACTTGGAAAAAATTTGGAACTTTGATGTTATGTATGTTGACAGCAGCAAGATTACTTTATACACAAAAATGGAAGGATGCTTCAATCCCCACAATGGATAAATGGTTGCAAAAGCTGATGGAATTAGCAAAGATGGCTAAATTGACTGCTTTGATAAAAGAAAAAAAAAGTACATTTGTCTCTACTTGTAAATCACTCATCTGGACTTTGTGCTTGAGGTGGAAAAAAATAAAACTTTGATTTTCGGTTTTACTGATTAGGTAGTCTGCTGTTATAGAAATGGCTAGTTTATACTATTATGTAAAAATAAAAAGTTGAGCTTCAATATTACTTCTTATTCAACTGTACCAAAGGGAGTCAGAGGTCAATGCCTTTTCTTTCTTTTTCCCTCCTTCTCCACACTTTTCTCTTCCCTTTTTCCTCCCCTATTTTTCCTATTATTCGCTTTTGTATTTTTGTATTATATATTACAAACTAATAAAAAGGAGGGATAAACCGAGTACTTTAACTTGCACACCCTTTCATACTTTAAGCAGCCTGAATCCTCATTAAGCAACAGGTACTGGTCCTATCCACTTTTGGAGTATAGTTCTCAAAAAGCTGTAGAACAGGGGTTCTCAACCTTGGCAACTTTAAGACTTGTGGACTTCAACTCCCAGAATTCCTCAACCAGCTTTGCTGGCTGAGGAATTCTGGGAGTTGAAGTCAACAAGTTGGCTGAGGAATTTTGGGAGTTGAAATCCACAAGTCTTAAAGTTGCCAAGGTTGAGAACCCCTGCTGTAGAAGATTTACTGGAGCTCTCAAGCATAGGAAAGTTGTTCTCTCCATCAAAAAATGCAGGTGCTCAACAGCCTTGAACGCTGCAGGAGGGGATAATTAATGCTACCAAACATTTTATAATTCTTTCTGAATAGGGTTTTAAAGCTTGTGAACAGTGACTACAGAAATCATAAAGAGTGAGCTTAGTCAAAAGTAATTGACTAACCGGTGACTGCAGCCTGAATTTGTAATCCTATGTACCAACCTAATATCTCTGCTCCATACTGTCCATCGTAAGTTTCATTTCACTCAGGAGAACTTTTGAGCAGATTGTCATTTTCAGGCTACAATAGCAATAGCATTGTAGACTTATATATCATAGCACAGACTTATATACTGCCCCATAGTGTTTTACAGCACTTACTGGGCAGTTTACAATGCCATACACGTATCTAGAAATAAGCTTCATTAATAGAATAGGGTTTAGTTTTGTGTCAGCAATCGTATAATAATGGTTTAAGCTACCATGAGATAACTTTTACTACATAAAGCGTAAAGCTATGAAAAAATTTGAAACAAAAACAAAATATTTTGTGATATCAGATTTTCTTGTTTTCCTTCTCCCTGATGGATTTCCAAATCTATTATGAAGGATACAAAGTTAGGAGGCAGAATTCTATCCACTGAGATATATTAAGATGTAACCGGTATTGATAAAGCTGTAAATAAGTTTCAATGAAGTTTGAAAACGAAGTATTGCATATTGTACTCTTTATTTGTCTATCTAACTACCTGCCCACCCATCACATTATTTCCTTTCAGGATAAAGAACATTATGCAAAGTGCAGACAAAAGTGCAAGGAATGGTAAGCTGAGAAAACTGAGGCACAATATAAGAGAAAGAATCATTGCCAGCCAAACTGAATTTTCACCCACACCATTCATTATACTTCGTACTCCTCTATGCAACCATCTTTGCTTCTACTACCTCCATACACTGTTTCATATATAGCTCTTCTCCTTTTGAGGAGCTCATCAACTCTATCTAATTGCAATGTTATTGGTCTTGCAGTTCAATTTTCATTCTCTTTATCTGACTAAACCATTTCTTCCATACTGGACACATTCCTCTGTATTTCATTCAGCACCATTCATACTCGATTCATTCTCTTGTTTTATTGCATACATTTCTTAAACACATCAAATCTACTGTGTTTAACTTATTTTTCTGTTTTACCTGACACACTGTTGTACTGTATGAAAGATTAATATTTTCCCTAAAAATGTAAGTCTAAAACAAACAGCGCAGTGGCCAAATGGTTAGGATGCTGTCGACCCGAAAGTTGACAGTTCAAGACCTAAGCACAGCGTGACGGACTGAGCTTCCGTTACTTGCCCCAGCTCCTGCCCACCTAGCAATTTAAAAGCATGCAAATGCAAGTAGATAGATAGCACTTCAGTGGGAAGGTAACAGCTTTCCATGTGCCTCAACGTATAGTCACGCTGGCCAAAAGCGTCTTCAGACAATGCTGGCTCTTTGGCTGTGAATCAGAGATGGGCACTGCCCACTAGAGTCGGATACAACTGGCAGGGGAAGCCCTTATCTTTTTTAAAACAGTGGTGATGTCTTAAGACTTAAGATATGAGTGATATGGCAATAGAGGCTAATAGATAACTGTGCACAATTGTTTAAGGTTACTGTAAATATTTGTTTTTTTTTTTCAAGCTTTCCCAAAAAAAAATTCTGAGGGAAAAAATCTTAATGATTGAATTTTCTGTAATAATCCAGTTCACCATGTGTACATTCATTTATTATCTTCGGTTTTAATTGTTATTACAGAATATTAGAATAGTTGAGTACAACCAGAGTTGCTGAGAGTTGGGCAGTGTAAAAAATTAATTAAAAAAATATTTTAAAAAAAGCTACGTTAAAGACTAGATTGAAAGAGATAGTACTGCTAATTCAGTTTCAAGTAACAGAAAACTGAAAGAAGGAGATGCAGAAACTTCTTGTAATATTGGACTGGCCAGTATAGACATTTGTATGTAGCAGTGGGATGAAACTGACTCCCATGAAAACATTACTAAAACTATGCCTAGTACTGTATTTTAAAATTAAAGCTATTTTATATGACTAAGAGTACAACTCTGCATAGTATTTTTTTCCCCTGAACCCCACTATTACAGCTGTAACAGACATACACGCTAGTGACAGACTTTTTAGCCAGGATTCAAATATAAAATTAAAAAGAAATCTATTTAAAGGTTAATACTGTAAATCTTTGCCTACCTGAAATCCCATTCTTGCTGGTGTTCAATAAAGCTACAGAAGGTGCAGAAACTCTTTTATTATTCACAGCCTGCCCTGGTTTCCTTGAGGTACATTCTTCACTATCGCTGTCCTGTACGTTTAGTAGCCTTGGTTGGAAACACTGCAGTCGACATGACCTGATATTGCTTAGTATTTCAGAAAGGGAAAGTTTATTTCCACAATGTTTATTGGAAGCATTGGTCCGTGAAAAATTAGAAGAAATGTCTATATTTTGGGAAGAGCTCGAACAACTATTCAGCATATCTGGATCAATCTGCTTCAGGACAGGATCATTTTCTGTGCCTATCCGGTCCATTAGTACCCTGATTTTAAAAGAAATAAAAAATAAATGTTACCAACAACCTAAAAGACAAACACTTGCACTAAGTATTCAACTGGAGGAAAATATCTTATTTTACCTTCCACCTCTTCCAACTCGTCTCCTTGCAAATCCTATACATCTTCTTGGAACTGTAAGCGTTGTGAGACAATGTCTGTATCTTAGCTTATCCAATTCTGCCAGTTCTGAATTTTCATGAGAATAATTAGTTTGGTCCAAATGAGCCTAGAGAAGAATGAAGTGAAAATTGATTGTTTTAAAAGAATTATGTGGCTGCCCTTCTTAAGAAACACAGTTCAGGGGGACCCACAACAATAAAACCAAAAAAACAAGAAAAGCAGAAAAGCGAAAACCTGGCACCTCAGCCGTTCTCCTTTGATGCATTCAACAAAACCATCCTCCAAGCTCTCCCTATCCTAGCACTTGGAGGAAGAGTTGGTTCTTTATAGCCTTCTAGACCAGTGGTGGCAAACCTATGGCACAAGTGCTAGAGGCAGCACTCGGAGCCCTCTCTGTGGGCACGCACGCGTCCCCCCAGCCCTGCCTCCCTCTGCAGCCCCCTCCTCACCAGCAGGCCCCCCAGAGAAGAGTCTCCCCAGGTGCGGCCTGCGCGGAGCAGCGTAGCCAAGCACATGGCAGCTGGGCAGCAGATGATGCTGCGGGGCGCAGACGGAGTGGCCACCATGGTGCTGCAGGGCCATCTGGGCGATCTGCGGCGGGCCGTGGATGGCCCTGAGGGGGGGCAGGGTGAGGGCAGAGCAGGGCGGGGGAGCGAAACAGGGACAGGCTGGGGGCGGGGTAGTTTTGGAGCACTCGGTCTCTAAAAGGTTTGCCATCACTGTTCTAGACTATGAGAGTGGAGGTCTGCTAAAACCTGGGGGGGGGGAGGTTATTCCACAAGGTAGGGGCTACTATGAAAAAAAGCACACTTCTGAGTCCCGCTACAAGGCGGTATTTAAGGGAAGGCACCTGGAGTTTGCCCACACTCTATCTGACTTGGTAGAATGAGCAGATATTCTCAGTGAGAGTTGGTCCTCAAATAATCTTGCCTGTGGCATGCAGGGCTTTAAAGGTGATAAACGGCCTTTGAATTGCATCTGGAAAGAGACTGACAGCCCCTGCATTCACAGAACAGTGATAAATGTAGTCTTTGAATTACAACTGGTTGTTTAACGATCAAAGTTATGACGGTCTCAGAAAGGCTGCTTTACAGGCTGTAAAGCACTTCTGGCTATTATAAAGCATTGCGCTCCTCCCTCAAAGTCACATGATGCTGAACTGGGTGCTTAGCAACCTAGTCACACTTAGAAAAGGGCTGACAAGTGTCCCATAATCATGCAATAGCCATTTGCAATCTTCTCCGCCAGCTTCCTCAGAAACTCAGTAGGGAAGCTGGCAGGTAAGACTGCAAGCTGCTAAGAAGACTCCCTCTCTTTTCTGGGAGCTGATGAAAAGAGATGCCTGCCGGGGGGGGGGGGTAATCTCAGCTCTGCGTGAATCTGAGATTTCCTCCCCTGTCAGAATTGAGATTTTGAGCCTTTCATTGGGTTTGAGGAAGGGAATTAAATCCTGACTCTTTTTTTATCCTTTTCCTGCAGCACAGTGTAGATTTCCCCATTCTATAGAACGGAGCTTTTCAACCTTTTCATCAATTGTACCACTTTTAGAATATGGCAATATTCAAGTACCACCTAGCAAGGTGTCAAAAACATGACAAGGAAAAAAAGTGATAAAGTACAGGTAGTCCTTGACTTACAACACTTCGCTTAGTGACTGTTCAAAGTTACAATGGTGACTTATGACCATTTTTCATACTTATGACTGTTGCAGTAGGCCCATGGTCATGTGATTTATATTTGGATGCTTGGCAATTGATTCATATTTATGATGGTCAGTGTCCAAGGGTCATGTGATCCTCTTTTGCAACCTTTTGACAAGCAAAGTCAATGGCAGGGCTGCTGGTGGTCAACTGCTAAGGCGGGACTTCCTTCAGATCCTCTCTTTCATTCCAATCTCCCTCCCTCCTCTCTTCCTTCCTGTTTCCCTCCCTCCCTCTTTCTCATTCCCATCTCCTTCCTTTTGAAGGAAGAATTTGACACCCCCCCCCATATTTTCCCTCTTCTATATATTTATCAAACGAAAAGCCTCCAGAGACAGAAAAAACAAGCTGCTGAGGGAACTAGCTTAAAAAGGCGCATTCCTCTTTAAGAATTAGCTTTTGGCTGGAAAGGAAAGTTAAGGAGCCGCAGCAGGCACTTAAGGAAACAAAAAATAAAAAAAACAAATGTAGCAAGTACTGGCTGCCGGTTAAGGCAGCCTCCCCAAATGGCTCCATAAGTAAAAATGCTACAGGCAAAATCCATTCAGGACAATAATACTTCAAAATCCATTGCAGCAAAATTTAGAGTAACAATAGCAGAGCAATAGAACTAGAACCAGTAACCCCTCACCCCAAAATCCAACACAGGACATAAGCCATCAGCCACAATAGAAATTGCCAAACACATTGCACAAATCCCAGAACTTCAAAGTCACAAAATCACATAAGAATCCTTCCACTCTCCGTTTGTTGTTCAGCTGATCCAGAACCAAACTGCTGAAACAGCACTTCGGTTCTGCCAATAAACATGTCCTCTCGCGCAGCTGGCTTCCTCTCCTCTATTTCAAATGGCAGTGCTTCATTTTTTTTCTTTTTTCTTAAAGGTATAGCCTCCCAGCTGGAAAGCAAGGCCCCAGCCTTTTCTTCCAACTCTTCCTTCCTGTTTCCCTCCCTCCCTCCTGCTCTCTACCTCCCTCTTTCTCATTGCCATCTCCTTCCTTCCTCCCTCCCTCCACTGATGGTGTCTTTCTTCATTCCTCATGGAGGGCAACCCCCTCCCCCGCTGCGTTTCTTGCCTGTTTGTCGCTGCCACCTGTATCCTTGCCTGGTACGGATGGCCACAGAAGTTGTAGACTGGCTCCCAGCCAGCCTGTTTGATCTCCTCTCCTCTCTCCCCCCCTTCTCCTTTTTCCTTCGGTGCAGCTCCAGCATTCCCAAGGCTGCATTTTTTTTCTCCCTCCCCTACCCAAACTGCCTTCTTTTATAGCCTCTCCTGTCTCCACCCCCCTCCTCCTCCTTTCTCTTCTGGGTGAGCCGAAGTACCAATCCTGGGGCTTTTGCCTCACCCTAGCAGCCTGCAGCTCCTGAGGAATCTCTCATGGCAAGTCCTGCACTGCGCCGCTTTAGCTCGTTCTCCCCCCACAACACTTGACTAGGCTGGGCAGGGCCGCGTATCACCTGCCTGGTGCCAATGTAACACCGGTGGTATATACACCACCGGTTGAAAAGCTCTGCTATAGAACCTCCCAGTCTCTCTCCAAGGCGCCCCATGGTCCTTATCTGGGACACCATCTACTTCATCCCAATGCAAGAATAGACACAGTATTCTTACAGGGAAAGAATGACTAGCTGCACTGATCCATTAACATTAGGAAAACTATTTGTTTTATTTTATTAAACAAATTTATATAGCCGCCCAACTCACACACACATTGATACTATACAGCCTAAGATATAATTCAATTAGAGTCCTGTAATTCAGTTAAGTCTGTATCAATAATTAAAAGCAACCAGCAATTTTGTCCTCTAGTATACTGTATCTTAAAATACTTCAACAACATCTTCAGGTTCACAACTTGTCAAATTTAGTAGCCTTCACTAACAATACTACAGCTAACATGATCTGAAGCAAGTTCATTCTTAAATAAAAATCCTTCTAAAATACCTGGAGTAAAAAGGAAGTAGAGAAAGAAGGATAATTTTAACAAAGATCAAAAATATGTTTTTCTTTTGACCAAAAATCAATAGTTTGTGTTACAAAATTATTATCATTTTTTTTAAAGTAAAAATCCTTACAGCATAATATTGGCATCCTGCTCTTCTTCTGAATGCACAGGCTCCATCAGGATCATTTTCTTCTTCTGGCTCAGATATTGGTGAGGATACCTAGAAGCCAAAGAAAACTAATTTAAAAACAAAATTAGTTTATCATTCCTGGTGAATATTTCATTCCTTGGCTATGCAATTCAACATATTTAAACCCAGGAAATAGAAATTTAAAAGTGAAAATGAAATTCAACAACAGCTTCTGAAAAGGCTTCTTGATAATAGTTTGTATTACATTCAGAGAGATCAAACACCCAAAGATCCCAGTGAATTTTCAAACACTCAGCTAGGTAGGTTTTACTTATTTTCACAAACCTAACCTTTCTTTGGATTCAAAATTAATGTTAATATAATGTATGATATTTTATCCAAATGTAGCTTTAGTCACAAATCCTTTTTTTTTTTAATTTTAGAAAGAAAACCTTTCAAATTCACATTGCTTCTCCCTCAACCCACCCCCATTTCTATCCAAATATAAATCAGGATTTTTCCACTTACATATAAAAAAGAATTGCTTTATAATGTGGCTGACATGTATTACCTGGGGGAATTCATCTTCATCTGAACTGTGGAAGTCATATTGTTTGATATCACTTTTACTGATCACAGGCAAGGGCTCAGTAGTAGACTGCGGAGGATTTATTACACTCTCAAGTTTAGGCTTCTTTGGATATTTCTTCTTTTGACGGACAACATCAGACACTTCCTCTTTTAGAGATGAATGGTGAGCATGCTGTTTGTATACAGTAAATTTTGGACAAAACCCCCACATTGTTAATCATTACTTGATTTTCATGAGATAGTAAATAACTTTTTCTCCAATTGTTCCCCCAGTTATATTTACAAACTCCAAATAAGTAGTACTCAGAGCATATATTATCCAAAGATTTAGATATATTATTTATTGTATTTATCTTATGTATCGTTTTAAACTATCATTTTAACTAACATTTTAAACATTTAGTATTTCTAAAGAATTTGTGTCTAGTATGTGATGTTTCTCCCCAGTGAAAAAGATCATTTCAAAAGGATCTTTCTCCTGACTTCAAATTTAATTTAAAAACAGCTAAAGCAACATTACATTTTTAAGATTTAGATGAGCTTAGCATGGAAAATAAGAATAGCCCAAATAAAGAGTGATAAGTGCCTATAATCTAATAACCACTAGATGTCATCAAAGTTAAAAAATAAAGACCAACATTTAAACAAATCTAATATTTTAAAAAATATTTGGAAATTTTCAAAAACAATGTAATGATATTTCCTATAAATAATGGAAACCTAAATGCTGGCAAGCCTGGCAATTAATCTCTGAAATAAGTACAATTCCACTATTACATGGATATGACTAATGTGTTAGATTTTGTTAAAATTGTTAAATAGATCATCAAATAATTAACATGTATTGAAATTTTTTTATAATCATAAAATTGTCACAAACATAATATTTTAATGATTTTTAAAGAATCCTAATGATGCATTGATCAAGATATTTAGAAGCAAAACTAAATCAAAATACTAGTGTGAAAAATGTAAGAGGCAATATTATCCTGTCAGAGATATGTTTAATGTAGGATGGGCAATCCAAAGCCTCCAAGCACCCAAAAATATATACTGCTCACAAAAATAAAGGGAACACAAACCTATAGGATGTCTTCTTTTTGTGTTCCCTTTATTTTTGTGAGCAGTATATTTTTGTGGCATTTAGATACTGTGCTGTTAATAAAAATATGAAACTTAATACGTATACCCTGACCCACCACAAAATATACCATCCTCTGGAAATTGTCTGTTCTACCATCCCAATATCTTTGGTTACAAAAAACTTTCCTTCTCTTTCACTAACAATTGTACAGGTTTTGAGGAATAAGTAGATGCAATTAAGAAAAACTGTCTAGCATAAAGTTGTGAAAATGCTGTGTAATGGGTTATATATGCAAGCTTAAATACACTGATATTTTTACAAGGGTATCAGTGAGATTGGCACAAACAGTAGAAACTATGCACTAGCATTAACAATACTGAATCTGAAGTTGTTAACACTCTAAATTCAAAAACTGCCAGTTTCCCAGATCAATTAAAGTTGATTTTCAAACAGCTAGTATCATATAATTGATTGCGTTTATTTACTGTCTAATGTACAGAATGCTCAATTTAAATTTATTTTTATTTTGCTTCGATTTCACCAATGGAAATAAACATTATAGGAGAAAAGAATCATTAACTGTATGTTTGAAAAGCCTCTAATACTTCCCACATTAACTAGCTGAAACATCCCTCTAATTAAACAATAAATATAACCACTAAAGTCATTTACCTACCTTAACTTTACATTCTTGAACTTTGTGATGATTTCCATTATGAAGTGCTGCAGGAGTGGTGTTCATCTCTTTCTCAGTTGAATTAAGCTTAACTTCATTAAGTATTTCTCCTCCATAATCACCCAAATGATATCTTTTAAAAGAGTGAGAGAGCTTATAGAACATAGAGATAGCACAATAAATTAATCTTTTTGTAAAATGTTTTTATTTTGCACGAATCCTACAATATGTTCTGATCCTCTTTTAAAAGACAGAATAGCAGATGAGAAATATTATTTTGCTTAAGATCATTTTACAATTGACGAAAGATGGTATAATATTTTACACAAGCTGCTATATTTGTTAATTAAAGCAACTGCATTTAACAAGTTAAATATACTACAGATAATCCTCAATTTATGATAATAATTGGACCTAGAATTATAACTGTAAATTGAGGTATAACAGATTTGCCTGAATTTGAAATTATGACCATTTTTATTATCTTTGTTAAGCGAATACAGCAGTCATTACGTGAATCATTTTCCTCAATGGGTGGGGTTTTTTGCCAGAAACCAGAAGTAAACACCAGAAATAACAAAAAAACACAGCAAATCAGTCACATGACTGCAAAATTCTGCAACTGGCCATAAAGGCAAGCCAATAACCAGAACCTCAAAATGTAATCATGTGACCGCAGGCTGTGGGTGTCCACCATAATTCTGAAAACAGATCATTAGAAGCTCTCTGGCGATCCTTTGTAATTTTGAACAATCATTAAGCAACTGGTCTTAAGTTGAGGACCACCCATATACTATTTGGAATGCGAGATGATCTTTCTTGACAAGAATGATTAACTTGGAAAAAGTTTTACCTTTTCTCTACAACTTCTAATGTCAAATGTAGTAACTCTCGTTTTGTTTTCTCTCGTCTCTTAATCATCTCTAAAATGGTTATGGCTCTACTGAACTCTCGTCTTAGTTTCAGCATCTTCTCATAAGAGGCTTCATCATTTTTTCGATTCTGTTAGAAAGAAGTATCTGAATGAAAAATATATCTCGAAGATGTAGTCAGACCAAGTTTAAACTTAACTTTATATAGCTTTTAATAATACTGAATAATATTTGGAGGGGTTAAGCCAGAATATTTGAAGCCGAACTGTCATTCTTCATTGCAGCTTCTGGAACAATCAAGGGATAAAAAACCATGCAGAATTGGAAATGCCAGTCTGAGAAGAGAGGGAGGAATCACCAGAATCATCTTGCCTCAGAGAGATATTCTTTTTGCGGAACACACTTTTAGATCCAATCTTTAATGAACAAATATGTAAAAAATACTTGTCTGGTGAATTTAAGTACTAAATAAATACTAAATTATGTCTGTTTATATTATGTCTGTTTGTATTAGTGTATCTTCTTTCACAAGCTCTAGGGATTTCTGTGACATGTGTATACGCTTACTTGCCATTTTATTTGAGAAAGGAAACTATTTTTTAAAATTCTGCTTTAAAATTAAATATCCCAAGCACCCTGTGAATTCCTATAACGAGTCACGCATATCCAAATCCAAATATCTCCAAAATCATGACAATACAATAAATACACAGAGGTATTTTAGTACTATAATGTAGTATATCTCATGAGTTTCCACAATCTTACATTTGGGCAATTAAAGAAGTTGGCCTAGGTATGCCAACACCCACAGCTATCACAATAAAGCCCTCTCGTGTCACTTTCTCACAAATTCCATTCAACAAAAGCATATGTTAAACAGCCTACTAAAGTTTGCTATGCATGTTCTTAAAATTCGTATGTGTATGTGCTTGTTGAATGTATATGCATATAATAATTTAACACATGCCTTAATGAATTCATTTGCCTTTCAAAGAAAAGGTAAAATAGTGGTTTGGATATAAAGTTGTCTGTGATCCATAAAATAAATGTTTTATGTGCAGTCTGATCCACCAGGAAAATATGAGGGTAAATGTCCCATGTCCCACAATTAGATAAAGGGACACTCAATTCTCATAGCAGCTCCTTAAAAAACCCACATTTTAAGAGCAGTAAATTATTTTCTGGGGAATATTGTATGATTTATTTACTTTTATTTAGATTGTACGTCTTCTAATAAGGGATAAGTTCTCAAAATGGATAGTAATTTAGTGTGTAAGCAGCATTTAAAAAGCACACATGCAACTTTTCTGGGGGGGAAATGCCCGCTAAATTCAGTAACCGGTTGCAGCACATTTAGCAGCAATAAATTGCAACCAAATGCTTGCTAAAGTTTGTAGTCAGTTTTTCACATTGCTATGTAGACACTTGGGGCCATTCTTCAATAGCGACACATTGAAAAACTGCTGAATTGAGAAAATTACCTTTCTTGTCTGCATTTTCTCAGTTCTCCTCCGAAAAGCCACATAGGGATCATTGTTGGTAGAACCATCTCTTTTCTCTTGTTTGATTTGGGGGATGAGGGATGGCCCTCGGCAGTTCTTACGTTTCCTTACCCAGTAGTCATAGACAGCCTTAATAAGATAATCATCCTCATTTAGCAGCAATTTAGCTTCCTGAAGTGTTACAAGCTGAAAAATAAACAAAAATATATTTCTATAACAATCACATTAGAGATTTTAGTAGCTGTTCTTCACAAAAATTCAAGATGTGAATTTTGTATGAAGAAATGTAGAGACAATACTGTATGTATATAAACACAGTTAACATAATACATTTCTCCAAAATTTCTTCATGTACTTACAACTAATAAGAGAAATGTATTATGTTAACTGTGTTTATGTATGTATAGCATATCGTACATTCCCTAGATACATCCTCCGCAGTTCTCGCATGGCAAATTTTAAAAAAAAATTGGTCATACTTCTAGTAGCAAATACTACTGTAATCATTGGAATGACACAACTGAATACAATATAATTACACTCATCAACACGAGTATAAATTATCAAGAACTAAAACGTAACTTGTCTACAATTTTAAATATGCACCAAATAACTGTAATTTTATCCATCAGCTTCTCAAGTATTTAAATTAAGGTGTTAAATTGTCCCTATGTCAAAGAAAGTTTTTCAAGAGTTATTGCATATTTTTTTATTTTATTCTTAGGAGCTTAGCAAGTACATTTGAATTTTATATCATAAAAATGATGCATGTATGAAAGCCTTAGAATTTATAACAAATATGCTTCCAGCCTTCTAATCAGTATGAGATCTGTCCTGAATTCTAATCTATATACACAAACCCTTCAATTAATATTATTTCGCTTTCAAAACAGAATAGTCTGCAATGTTCAGATTATTTTAAAATCTATTTTTAGCTAAATCATTTTCTCTTTTTTGTTGAAGGAAAAACAAACTGGAAATGTCAATCCTTCATTATATATAGGCGTGTTATTGCAATTTAAGGCTATAATATTTAGACTGATAAAACTTTTTTACTTATATGTAAAATGATTATAAAGACAATCACAATGTTTATAAATAGATTGTGTTCAAACTGAGATACAGAAAAAAACACACTGAAAGAATGAATTACGCTGTTGTGGAAATAAAAATAAATCTGCAGGAGAAACGGTCTCTAGGAAGCTTTTCTGCTATGGCAAAAATGGAAGAAACCCCCAATGTACTCTGATCGAACTAAAATTAGTCCTTTCTAATTCCCCTTACAATACACGAGATTTCAGTTAGTTACAACCTATTTATATCACTGATTTAAATGGGACTTCAATGTAATTAACTTTAGATTGGAATTTACTCAGAAAATCTTTCAAACCAATTACCTAGCAACTCTTAACCTTTCTTTCTAAAGACTTATCTATTCCCAAAATCAGATTTCTGAGCCGATATGAATTATAACTCACATTCATTCTCCCTCAAAAGTTTCTAAAGATAACTTGGTAATCTATTTCAAGGACAATATTTCTTAGATAAAATAAAGTAATTTGATCTGCTTATTTTTGTTACCTTTTTTTTTTAATTAAGCACCCAGAAGTTCAGGGTGGTCATGAATTCGGAAAGGTGACACAGCCTTACATGCAAAAATAAATTGTATGAATTGGTTCTCAATTTCCGAATGGCAGATTCGTTGATTTTAGGTATCTTATGCCGCAAGGTCTATTAAAATTTCAAGACCCACCCTTGAAAAATTATGATTCTTTTTTGTACTGATAGGCATCTGAGAGTTTCATTCCATACAGCATTAACCTTGCGAATTCTCAAGCTTCCTCCTTCCGTTATATATTCAAGATGGACAATATTTAATATTTATTGCTACATATATGTAGGGATGTGGGTCTATACATATGTTGTTCATAGTATGTTTAGATGTGCGTCATGTATATGTTTCACTTTGAGAGCAGGCAACTAAATTTCATTTTTGATGTGTGTCATTGTGCCCACAGTATAAAAATGACAATAAAGGTTCTCTTATCTTATCTATTGACCATCATAACCACAAACAATTGTTCTTTCAAATATAAATTTCATTTAATGAAAAATTCACTTCACAGCAGAAAGACCAGACTTCTCACTTTATAACAGCTATGTACATTTTACTGTATCCTGCATTAAAATATTACACAAAATCTAACTCAATTCCTTTCTCTTTCTGGTATTTTTAAAAGCAAATATATATTCCAGATATTTTGAATTATTTTTTTATTATGAACTAGTAGACTTTCTATTGAATTAAAGTAAATAACTTCCAGTCCGAAGAGTGGAGACCTATATCTATATTGTAAAAGGCAACAGCAATGTTAATACAAATAAGCCAATCAGTTCAGCACACTCCTTTCCCTTTCACGTTACCTGGTCTCATTTTCTACACAAATTACAACATAAGGATCCCAGCTTTTCTGGGAAATCTTGCCACTTGGCAATATCAAGAAGCTGAGGATTAATGTATCTACTAAAGGTTTCATGTTTTAAAGTAGAGTAACAGCTAAAAAATGTTTAGCTTCATAAAAGGTATGTGGGCCTTTTTCTACATCAACTTATTTACAATAATTAAAAAGACACTGAATTCTGGAATAATTTAAGTAATTCAAGACAATTTGAATACAGAAGTTGGAGATTAAGTGATATATGGATGGTTCATACTGGAGAAATGGACATGTATTAATCAATGAAGGAAATAATGGGTAAAATAATGTTCCCCCAATACTTCAAATATAACATTCATGGAAATCATTGCTTTCTCACTGCATTCATCACAGCTGCAACTGGAGCATAGCCATAGTAGACTAAATCACTACCTGCCTAAAATCATCTTGCCCTCTTGTCTGAAACAGCTTCTATGTGGTATAGGAAATAGCTCTCAAAGTGAAACAATTTCCACACACAAGTCAAGGCCTCTAAATATTATGGTAGAGATATACACAAAGTGGAAAAAAAGAGCAGCAAAGAAAGGAAAACTCCCCAGACAAATGCATATATACAAGTACTCCTTGAATAATTTATGTCATAATATTTCTTCTTAATTTCTTTATAAAATATGAAGGATATATGTTTAGCATTTCTAGTAATAAGAAATTATTCATGCATTATAAATAAAGGCATCCGCAAAACTTATAAAAATTCAATCTTATCTGCAACTGCTATAATGAAGAGATGGGTGAGGGTGTTGAATTCATGATACCTGATTAGAACTAGCTTTTTCAAGCCTGTCTATCATAATTTCAAATTGCAGTGGTTTGATTTCCATCTTCCGATTAAGCCGATTTAATAAAGTTTCATCTTCTGAGTCCATATCATAATCAGGTTGTTCATTGTCCAGATTAAAGGCTGAAACACAGAGAAAAATATTTTAATTTAAAAAGGCATGCTTTAATGGTATATAAGTATGCTAATGAGTTATATGAGCTGGGGGGGGGAGATTGGCTATTTAGTTCAAGTATTCAAGTCAAAAGACATATTTTATTACTGGTCAAGCCATTCCCTTCACCACTGAAGAGAAGTTAAGAAAGATTATATGTGTCAGAGCCCCAGAGCACCTGACTTGCAGAAAAATAAGTATTAAGAAACTAAGGCAACATAGCATTTTACTAAAAAAAAAAAAAAAAAGAATCATTAGGATTAATGCAAAGAAAAAAAAGTACAGGTTGCAAAACATTTACAACAAACCAAGTTGTGAGATATTGGATCTTAATACCCTAAGTCAGTAGACTGTTGTAAACACATTTTCAAAGCCACACAATAAATTACAACAGAGATTAGAGAAAATCATACCACAATTTTAATTCAACCATGACTCTTATAATGATCACTTTACTTATCATTTCTTTACTGGTATTTAGGAAATATTAATTTTAAAAATTTGTATTGATTATTATATACCAGTGATGGTGAACCTTTTAGAGACCAAGTGCCCAAAAACTGGCCATGCCCCCGCTCCACCCCTGCCCCGCTCCCGCTCCACCCCACCCCGCCTGCCCACAGGGCCACTCATCGCCTCCAGGGTCCACCGCAGATCGTCCAGCAGCACCATGGCAGCCACGCCCTCTGCCCACACCCCGCAGCATCAACTGTGAGTGATGGGGCATGAGGGCAGAGTCTTGTCTACGTTGCCTGGCTGCCATGTCCTTGGCTGCACTGCTCTGCGTGGGCCACGCTCGGGGGTGACTCTTCTCCAGGAGGGCTACTGGTGAGGAGGGGGTCACGGGGGTGAGGCAAGGCTGGGGCAATGGCACGTGTGCCCACAGAGAGGGCTCCGCCTCTGGCACCTGTGCCATAGGTTCGCCACCACTGGTATATACTATCCATTAAATTAAATGCCACCCATATTACAGTTAAATAAAAAAAGTTATATCCTGCCTTCATTTTTATAAAATTTTTGAATATAAAACAACAATGAAATCAATGCAACTAAAATAAAAAACAAAAAATTAAAATACTTTTCATTAAATTAACAAAGGCTTTGGGAAACAGATACATTTCAGCCTCTTTTCTAAAGTTTCTGATATTTGAAAGCAAATACTTCTTGTGAAGTGTATGCCATAGGCTAGGCAACACCAGAGAAGGGCCTCTCTGGCATAGCGAGCATCTTGACAGCAGAGAAATTTGACAAGTTTATTAGGCTATGATTTAAACTTTAGAGCAGTGATTCTCAACCTGTGGGTCGGGACCCCATTTGGGGTCGAACGACCATTTCATGGGGGTCGCCAAACAACGCAGTCCGCCATTTTTTTCCCCTTTTCTTTAGCTGCCCTTTTATTCTATTGGCTTTTGAAAGCCAATAGAATAGACTCTCTTGAATAGAGTCTAATTCTATTGGCTTTCAAAAGCCAATAGGAATTGTCCAGGCTGTCTCTGCCCTGCTGAGCCCGCCAAAAGTCCCATTCTGTAAACGGTGCTGCACCAGTTTAGTCCTCGACTTATGACCGGTTGGGGGTCGCAGCATTAAAAAGGTTGAGAACCACTGCTTTAGAGCAAGAGATAATATCCTTTCAATGCCTGGGGGTTACTCACCTCATCCAGTGTTGAGACCTTGAGTTTACAGATTTTTTTTCACTTTTTTGGGGGGGGGGGCTTAAAAGTAAGCCTATTCTAAGGCTTAAAATATTGAAATAATTCTCATTAAACAGAGTGCCAAATCATTAATTCTCTATGAATACTTTTATAACAATGCTTTTTCTTATTTACAAATAAAATATTTCAACTTATTTCATGTTCCTTTTGCAATAAGAATTTCATGACCCAACTTTTACAATGGAAGGGGGAATGGAGTCAAACAAGGCATCAAGGAAAAAAAACCCAGACAGTCTTATTTGCTTCCCTAAATTTCTAATATTTTTTTTTTGCCCATACACCTTTGTATTTCTTCTCAGAATTACAAAAAATGGGCTTTCCATTTGTAGTCTGCTATGTGAATGACACAACAAAGATGTTTCAATTTTATGAAGATATGCTATATCTTATTTCATTTATTATAACAAGCTATAGGTTTTCTCAGACAGGTTTATATTACACTAGCCCTTCACATCATATATAATCCTTTCACTTGTCTATAAATTCAGTGTTTTGCAATAAACTACTAGTCAAACCAATCTTGAAGTTAGAAAAACAAAAGAAAATAACATAAAGCTAGCCATTAGACAAGTTTGTTAAGAGACAAATGTCCCAAAAGATGTGCATTTCAAACATTAACTTGTGTTCACTGGAGTAATTTTGTAGAAAAAGAGACCTGCTTTCTATCCGTTTCCACTCTAAAAATAAATATATAATGGATGATTTTTGCATTAAAAATGCTAAAAGATGTTTTCGAGTAAAAAATAAACTCATAGAAACACAATTGTCTTCCATAATCAGCAAAATATTTAGCTACTCTGGTATCAAAAAATGACAATTCATGAATTTCCTTGGAAAGCCATAATAAAGTTTTGATGAAAACTATTCATATATTTGTCAATGAGAGAAAGCCTCTGAATAAGTAAGTTACATTTTAATCACCAGACTTCTATTATGATAAAATCTATTCTTATCAAATTTTCTAAACACAAGCACAGTTCCAAATGCAGAAGAATGCAAATTACGTTCTTGAAATAATGAGTTTAAATCTCAGTATTTGCTTCCCTCCATTTAAGAATTAAAATTTAGCTTTGGACTTTCCATCTTTCCCAAATGGATAGTTAATATCAGCAAAAATGATAAAAGACAAGCAGACAAGAAATATACTGTTTTTACACATCATTAATATGTACACACATCATTCACATATCTATTCATGAACCTTGGTATTTTGGATTCTTTTAAAACAAAACGTAATAGGATAGGATAATATAAAAATGATAGCAAAGCAGAAATGTTAATATTAAAACTAATTTTAAAGATATGAAAGACCTGAACGATCTTCAGAAGTGTTAAAAGGAGAACAGACTAGAAGTCAGATAATTTTTTTTAAAAGAATTCCTACTTGCCTCATAACAAACAGGAAACCTGCAGAAAGACCTTAAATTTAAGCAGGTTATCTTACACTTCTTTTGGGATCAGGCCAGTTATCAGTAAGACAAACCAATTTTCTGAATATCAGAACATAAAATTTAGAAATTTGATGTATAAGTACTTTAGTCCACAAAAATAAGAAAACCGATTGTTCCTTTACAATGTGAATTTAATAATAACTTCCTTCTCTTCAAGACAAACACCCAAATCTCTCTGAAAATACCTTCCTTCCCATTCTGTGGTTTTGACAGGCAATTAAAAAAAATAAACAAACAGTAGTTAATGCTGAACCTACGTTGAATATGAATGAACTGCTTTGGCTGTTTAAATTCTCCTTTGTACAGACGACTGTAATAGTTGACATTACTTTCTGCTTCAGGAACTGGAATAACCATATTCTCTTTCTTTTCTCTGAAGACTTGCTGTGCTGAGATTGCTCTTTGCAAATGGTGTTCCTAAAAAAAAAAGCATACTATTTTTATAAAAGCAATATCCTGTTTTATCAAATAGAAAAAAAGCCTAAATTTGGGGAATGTTTCCTTTTAGGACAGTAAAATATAATACTTGTCCTTAAATTTAGGACAATTTTGGAGAAATAAAAATCTTCATTAGGTATTTTCACATGAGGATATAAGTTGCATTTGGTGGGAAGGGAAAAGGGTGAATCCAGAAAATATACAGCAAAGGTTTGACCTAAATTTTTGACTGTTCCGCTAATTCAAAATATCTTCAAGTTAAAAGTCTGGAAAAAAAATTTACCCACCCCTCTAAAACCACAAATAAATAACATAAATATGTGCGGACAGGCATTCTAAAAAGCAGCTTTAAAAGCAACAGACCATTGTAAAGTTTTTCCCAAGACAAATGTTGTGAGAAGAAGATACTTGGCAAAAAAACAAAAAATAAAGATGTGTGAAGAATGGGGAAAGCAGAGCAAAGGCTGATGCTCATTTTCTGCAATGTAACAGAGAAATAACAAAACAGACTTAATATCTGTGGAGGTTCTCAGTCATCCAGGTATGATTGTCCCAAAGTGCTTTTTTCAGGAGGCAACTGGACTTTCTTGTGTTTCTTTTGAAGATGTTTCACTTCTCATCCTAGAAGCTTCTTCAGCTCTGGCTGGATGGTGGAAAGTAGAAGGATTTATGTCTGCTCACTCTCCACCATCAAGTCCAGTGGTGGCGAACCTATGGCACGCGTGCCACAGGTGGCACGCAGAGCCCTCTCTATGGGCACGCGCACTGTCGACCCAGTTCTAGGCCTTCAGCTGAGTTTTATCAAATCTTTTCGTTTTAAGCCTCCATCGCCGTGTGCAAAAAAAAAAAAAAAGGTTCAATCAATCAATTTCAACTTCTCGCGGAGAAAAAAAATATCTCGCAAAGTTGGAATTGATTGATTGAATTTTTTAGTCCCACACAGTCTGCCTTTACCACCGCAGCCACACCCACCCAATGGGCCACGCCCACCCAGCACCCGACGATACATAAGTGGGTTTTGGGTTGCAGTTTGGGCACTTGGTCTCTAAAAGGTTCGCCATCACTGATCTAGTCAAAGATGAAGAAGCTTCTTGGATGAGAAGCGAAATGTCTTCAAAAGAAACATAAGAAAGTCCAGCTGCCTCCTAAAAAATGCATCTTTGGGAAAAGAGATTTAAACAGAAACTCTTGCAGAACTTAAAGCTCAAACACCACATCTAGTAATCAATATATTGAAAAGTTTAAATATTTTATAATATTAATAAGGACCATGTCTAAGTCTCTCTCCTTATAACATAGAAACTAAGTTATTCCCTCTCAAAGTAAAAAAAAATAATTCCAAGATTCATTTTTAAAACAAATCCCTTTCCCCCACTTCATCAGACATGAACTCTAATACCACAAATATAAATGATCTATCTGTGCAAAAAAGAGATTTTTCAGTTTCTCAAGAGATCTTACATAATTTATTTAAGATACTTGGTAACTGGTTGATATTTATGATGGTTACAATGTCCCGGGTTCATGCAATTATCTTTTGCAACCTTCTGACAAGCAAATGGGGAAGACAGATTCATTTAATAACCATGTTACTAACTTACTTAACAACTACAATGATTCACTTAACAACTTTGGCAAGAAAGGTAGTAAAATGGGGCAAAACTCAACTGTTTCATGTAGCAACAGAAATTTAGGACTCAACTGTGGTTTTAAGTTAAGGACTACAAAGTATATAATCTATATTTAGTAGGATATGTATCTATGAGATTGTTGAAAGTAAAACCCTCAAACAAATTAGCATTTTTAAAGTGACTTAGACATTAGAAACTTATATTACATAATTAAACAGGGATTAAATTCACGATTTGCAAAAGATAGTGTAATTTTGCTGCAAATTACCATTGCTAACTATGAACCAACTCACAGAAAACTATCTCCTGTAATCAATTTCAAAGAATTTCATAATTCAAGAAATTTCATCAATACAATTTTCAACTCTACCCAATAGTGTAACAGTTTCATAATAAAGCAGACTCCACTAAATGGGGTATGGTCTTACCTGAACGCCTTTTCTCAGCATGACGATGGAGAATCGACCAATGGGTTTTGCTTGTCTTCTGCCCGTATAGACTAAGTCAGCCAATTTGCCACGCCCCTCTCCCTGGGGCCATTCCCCCAGTCTCAACTGAGGCACAGCTGCTGGCTATGATTCAAGTGTGTTAGCTCAATCCTTTCCCAGCACAGGACCTGACTGGCCCTAAGGGTGGGAGTGGATTCTCCATCATGCTGAGAAAAGGTGTTCAGGTAAGACAACACCTCTTCTCCAACATGACGAGTGGAGAAGCCACCAATGGGACATACCAAAGCCTCACTGTCCCTGTGGGTGGGAAGCCGTTGGGCCTGTGTCCCACTCTCTGACACTATGCATTGGAGGACCCTCCTGCCAAATGAGGCCTCCGCCAATGCGAACCTATCTAACTTGTAATGCCTTATAAAAGGGGAAGGCGACGCCCACGTCACTGCCCTACATATTTCCTCAATCGATGCCTGAGTCACTCACGCTGCTGATGTTGCAGCGCTGCGAGTGGAATGGGCAGTGACTTGTTTAGGAACTGAGACCGATTGCCTTTGGTATGCTTCTGCTATGCAATTCCTGATCCATCTGCCGATTGTGGATGCTGTGACCCTTCGACCCCTTGAGTTCGAATGGAAGGATACGAACAGGGCCTCAGATTTGCGGAAGGGTGCAGTTCGCTTTATGTATTGCCTTAAGGCCCTGTGAACGTCTAAGGTGTGCCATTTGCGCTCCAATTCATGGGAGGGCTGAGGGCAAAAATCTGGTAGCACCACCTCCTGTGTCCTGTGGAATAGGGAATTAACCTTGGGAATGAAGGAAGGATCCAGATGTAGGACCACCTTATCTGTGTGGAAAATGAAGAGATCTTTCTTAACTGAAAGTGCTGCCAACTCTGAAATGCATCTAGCCAAGGTAACGGCCACCAGAAATGCGACCTTAAGTATCAGGTACTGTAAGGTGCAGGTTCGGATAGGTTCAAATGGAGATGAGGTGACGGCCTATAGGACCTTGGACAGATCTCAGGAGGGATATCTGTGGACCATGGATGGCCTGTTGTTTGTTGCGCCCTTCATGAAGGATCGCACCACTGGGTGTTTGGCCAGTGGTTCAGAGTTGCCATATGTGAGTATAGTGGGCAGGGCAGCCACCTGTCTGTGAATTGTGTTGGGTGCTAAACCCCTCTTAAGTCCCTCCCACAGGTAGTCTAAGACCCTTGGAATAGCAATTTTAAAAGGGTCTAGATCAAGGGTAGGCAACCCAAAACACTCAAAGAGCCACTTGGACCCGTTTCCCACCAAAAACAAAACACCGGGAGCCGCAAAATCCTTTTGATATCTAAAATGAAGATAACACTGCATATATCCTTTTTTACCTTTATTATAGGTGTGTGTGTGTGTTTGTGTGTGTGTGTTTGTGTGTGTGTATATATGTGTGTGCGTGTATATGTATACACACACACACACACACACACACACATATATACACATACACATACAGGTAAAAAAAGGATATATGCAGTGTTATCTTCATTTTAGATGTCAAAAGGGTCTCTCTCTCTCTCTCTGTCTCTCTCTCTCCCTCCCTATCTGCTCTTGGTCTGCCTGCCACTCCTCTTCCCCCACTCTCTTTCTTTCTCTCTCTCTCTTCCCCCCCCTCTCTCTCTCTCTCTCTCTCTCCCTCCCTCCCTCTCTCTCTCTTTCTCTCTCTCTCTCCTATCTGCTGCTCACCTGGCAAGCTTCAAGCTGTTGTCCAACAAGCTCAGGGTAAGCAACCTCGTCTCTTTTATGACTCATGGACTTCAACTCCCTGAATTCCTGAGTCAGCCTAGCTGGGCTAGCTAGCTCTCTCCTGCCCTTCCTGCTTCTTGCTTCCTGCAGAGACGCAGCAAAGGGAGGAGCTCCGTCCAGAAAGCTTTTCAGCTCCTCGGAGAACACTGTGAGTGCAATCTTTTACACACACACAGAGAGAGAGAGAGAGGGAGAGGGAGGGAGAGAGAGAGAGAGAGAGAGAGAGAGAGAGAGAGAGAGAGAGAGAGAAGGAAGCAGGGAAGCGCAATTGCCTTTCTCTGTCTCTGTCTCTCTCTGCAAAGGCAGAGGAGGCTGGGAGCCACTGGAGAAGGCTCAAAGAGCCGCATGCGGCTCCGGAGCCGCAGGTTGCCGACCTGTGGCCTAGATGCTGCCTTGCGCACCAGCTGCAGTAATTTCTCCACGTGGAGTCGTAAATTCTGTTAGTTGTAGGCCTTCTTGAGGCCTGGATCATGTTAATGACGTTTAGAGAATAAGCCTCTCCTTCTAGGAGGTTCTGTTCAAGTGCCAAGCAGCTAGTTGGAGCCACTGAGTTCTGCATGTTGTAGAGCCCCCTGGCTGAGGGAGATTCGGTCGTGGAGAATCCTCCACAGAGGAGATATAGAAAGACTGATGAGGTCGGCAAACCACAGCCATCTTGGCCAGTGTGCTGCAATAAGTATCACCTCTGCCTGTTCCTGCAATATTTTTCTGATGGTTGCTTGCATCAGAGGAAGAGGGGGGAAGGCATACAGCAGCCCCCTTGGCCAATGTCCCCGGAGCACATCCGCTCTCTCCGCCCCTGGTGACGGGAAGCGGGAGAAGAACCTCGGGAGCTGGGCATTCTTGGGACTGGTGAATAGGTCCATCATTGGATGGCCAAACCTCTCCGATGCTTCCCTGAAGAGAGCCGGGTCCAGGCTCCACTCTGAGTGGTCTACTGTTGCCCTGCTCAGGGAGTCCACCTGCTGATTTGCTTCTCCTGATATGTGTTTGGCCCTGAGGGAGACTAGGTTGTTCTCGGCCCAACTTCCCAGCGATTGGACCTTGGTCATGAGGGATCTGGAACGTGTGCCCACGTCAGTTGACATGGGCCTCTGCCGCAACATTGTCCATGAGAACTAAGACGTGCTAATCTGCCACTGAGTTGCGGAAGTGGCGAAGGGACAGATGTATGGCTCTGAACTCTAACCAGTTTATGTTGTGTTTCAGATCTTCTTTGGACCATTGGCCCTGTGCCAGTTGTGACTGCAGGTGTGCTCCCCAGCCGAATAGGCTGGCATCCGTAGTCAGAATGACTCGGGTAGGTTCCTTGAACATGAGTCCCTTTCCCACCCCTGGGGATGACCACCATTGGAGCGACTTTAGGACCTTTGGTGGCACCCTTACCCTCCGGTTGGAGGAGCTGATTCCTACCTTCTGAAATGGGAGCAGGAACCATTGCAGGCTTCTGGAGTGTAGTCGTGCCAAGGGCATGATTGCTAAGCATGAGATCATCTTTCCCAGCAGGTGGGAGAGTGTGGCCAGTGTGGTGGCCCATTTCCTTCAAATCTGACTGACTAGGGCTCGAATGCTGTTTTGACGCTTGAGAGAGAGATAGACCTCGTACTTTAGTGTGTCTATCACGTCTCCCAGATGAAGAAGATGCGTTCATGGAACTGTCTGACACTTTTGGAAGTTTACTGAGAACCCGTGGTTCTGGAGGGTTCTGAGGGTCAGTGCCAGATCTGACTGTGCCACTTGAATGGATAAGGATTGGATGAGAATGTCATCCAGGTAATACTGGATGCGTACGGGAATGGTTCGTAAATGTGTGGAGAGTGTCACCAGTACTTTTGTGCATATCCTGGGGGTCGAAGAAAGTCCAAAGGGTAGGGCCCTGTATTGAAAATGCTGGCCTGCATGGCAGAACCTGAGAAGCTTTCAGTGCTCCGGAAGTATGGGGACGTGAAGGTAAGCCTCCGTCAGATCAGTGGAAGTCAGGAGGTCTCCCCTTCTGATGACTGTTAATATTGACTGGAGAGTCTGCATTTTGAACTTTCTGTATGCCAGATGGTTGTTCAGACTTTTTAGGTCTAGAGTTGCTCTCCATCCCCCCAAACTCTTTGGGACTATAAAGATGGAATAGAATCCCTGTCCCTGTTGCCCTTTTTGCACCGGTTCTATAGCCTGGATATCCAGGAGGTGCTGGATGGCCTCCTTGATGAGGGTCCTTTTGGTCGGATCCTTGGGTGATGGGCAAGGGACGAAATGGTTCGGGGGTGTGGAGGTGAATTCCAGTGAGAAGCCGAATCTGATAGTATTTAGGACCCAAAGGTCTGTGGTGGTGGCCTGCCTTCTGTGTGCGAAGAGAGCCAGCTTGCCACCAATGGGGGAGCCCTCCCTGCCATCACTTGGGTTTGTGAAAGGGGCGGCCCCCCGCTCCTCGAAAGGGCCGCTTCAACTGGAATTGCTGTCTAAATCTGTTCCTATTACCGGCTGTCGCCCTGTTGATTTGATCTGGGTTGATGGGGACAGAAAAAAGGAGGCGGCTCTAGGCCTGCTTCTGATTGGAAAGGCTGTCTGCGAGGGTAGGAGGAGACTCTCCTCTCCGTCCTCTTTGAGAGGTGGGCCAGAACCTTGCATTTGTCCTTGTTTTCTATCAGGTAAGGGTTGAGGGCCTCACCAAAAAGCAGGCCACCCTTGTAAGGCTCAGCTGCCAACCACCACTTTGCCTTGATGTCGGCTCGCCACTGTCTAAACCACAATAATCTGCATGCTGCAGTGTTGGACACTATTGCCCTGGCAGAATAGTTTGTGGCATGGTGGGTTCGCTCCTCCTCTAGGGAGATCCTGGCCTGGAGTTGGCACAGCCAGAGCAATGAAGTCCTAGCGAAAAAGGAGTTAGAAATGGCTGCCTTGATTGCCCATGCTGAAGCCTGGTGGGTTCTGCGGAAGGTGAGTTCTGCCTTCCTGTCCTCTGACGTCAGGGCCTCCGCCGCGTTCCCAGACACCGTGGATGGTGAAAAAAGGGCCGCTAGAGGCTCATCTACTGCCGGGGCCTCTATTACCTCCGATAAGACTGGATCTATCTTGGACAGTTTCTTGTCTGTCCCCCCCATTGGAGGGAAAGACCCCGGCGCCCCCAAATTATTCTGAATTGTATCAAAGAAGAGAGGGGGGCAAGGGATATATTGCTGTGTGTAGGTGGGCTGCAAAAACACTGTTTGTATGCTGAGGGCCCCTCCTGGGGGAGTCGTGGCCTCTTAACCTTTGCGGTGCTACTGGCCTTGTGGAGCAGGGATTTGAATAGATTTGGGTTGAAGAGGCCTATGAATGGTGGAGGATCTGGGGATATATCATCATCCTCTGACAGCCACTGATCCATTTGCTCATAGTCCCCCGTGGGGGACTTCCTGCTTCTAGAGGAACGAGATGGAGAAATCAATCCCTGGTATGCTGAGGCTTCCTCTTGGGAAAGGTAGGATTGACCTCTTGAAGCCACAGACCCGGCTCTGGACCTATGATGCATTGTAGAAGCAATGCCCTGAGTGATGGCCTGAGATATCAGGGACTGTAAGTGTTCTGATGATAGGGCTCCCTGATTGTCTGAAAGGCGAAGCCCTGCCGCTGCTGAGTGTGTGTCGGGTGCCCCCGGGCTCTCAGGCCCCTCGCTTAGGGGGGATCTCTCTGCCTGATCTGCGTCAGCCTGTTTCCAGAGGTTCCTGACTAGGCTGCAGCGGGCCAAATATTCCTCCGTGTAAGCAGGTGGGACTAGACCATCTCCTGCTGTGTTTTGCCTCTTTTTGGCTTTAGAGAATTGTTTTTCCAGAGCCTGGTGATGGTGTTTGGCCTCATCAGCTGCCTTGGGGATCTTTTGCCAGATATTGCCTTGGCCCTGATCCTGCCTGCTGCTTCCTGGTTGGGGGATCTTGGCCTCTTACATCCAGGAGAACTAACGGAGGAGTCCTGTGCTGCCTGACCAGCGTTAGTATCTGCTATTGGGACAAGAGATATCTCAGCGCTGAGACTGAGAGTAATCTCGTGATAAGAGGCTTGGTAATGGGACGGCCTAGGCCACAGAGCAATCTGGTAATGACTGGAAATAGTCCCGGTGGCAATGCCAATTAATGGTACAGACACCCGCTGTGCTCCCTTATTCCAGCCTCTGTTGTGTTGCTGGCAGCGGTAATATCACTCTTGAAGATACTTCCTGCACACATGTGTTAGGCAGACAATTGGGAATGTCGTGGCTGTTCCTCTTCTCTTTCACTTTCTCCCTTTTTTTTAAATGTGGTAGATTTTTGACTATGGGCTGGGCTGTGAGTGACTAGATAGGAGCAAGGAATGGCCTTAATCTGCAGAGGAGGCACTGCAGGTGAAGAGGGGCGACTCGCGCTTCTCTGCCTCCCCCCCCCCCACCATTCAACCTCTCCGGCCCTATTCTTTCCTGTTAATCTTGGGGAAAGAGGAAATTTAGGATTCCTTGCCTAATGCCAGTTTGAGCCAGCAGCGGCTCACCAGCATCTCACTTTGGGGGGTTTGAGCGGGGGCTGGCAGCTGATTGTTGAAGACTTGAGCAGTTTGAAAGGTGCAGCTTGATGGCACAGCTTGAAATGGCGGTCGCAAATTTCTTCTGTTAATTGCAGCCGCTCTGCCTCTACGGCTGGGCTGCTGTGCACTCATATTAGGCGATCCAGCTGTTGCGCATAGGCTGGGACTGTCTGCTTTACACTCAGGGATAAGAATCCTGCCCCCCGTTCCGGAGGCCACGCGGAGCCAAAATGGCGACCGGCCTCTTTCTGCCTTCCGACTAACAGCTGGGGCTTCGGGGACGCCTCGCGGATTCGCTCTGCTTGGCTGGAACAGCTGCGAGCAAACAGCTGCTTGTTTTAACCCCCTCCCCGCCTTAGAAAGGGTAGAAAGGGAAACATTTTAGGAGTTTTAAATACGACCTGATCTGTGATCCAAGGTGTGTGTCCTGCCGGATGAAAGACTAAGTCAAGATTGGGGGAATGGCCCCAGGGAGAAGAGGGTGGCAAACTGGCTGACTTAGTCTATACGGGCAGAAGACAAGCAAAACCTATTGGTGGATTCTCCACTCGTCATGCTGGAGAATACACATAGTTCTTTTTCTATCTAATTGTAAACAATTAAACAGAAAGACAGAAGGTATGTAGAAGTTAAATTTAGTGTATTAATTTTATTTATATGAAATGTTAAACATAAGCTCCAATTAAAAGGGAATTTTTCTCAGAACAACCAAGATATTTCAGATTTTAGTCTGCCTGAATCACAAGTCACATTTACCTGAAATTCTGGGCTACATGTGGCACAATTGTGTACATATTTCTGAAATATAAGTATTAGCAATAATTTTAAATGATTGTCTATTTCCTTATGCTTTTTATCTTTAATATTTAAAAAAACATTCAAAATATGTCATCATGTTCATCTTAATATACAAACCTACAATTCTATTCACAAACTACACTTAAGTCTTGAGGCTTGAAATCCAAGTACCCAGCTTGTTCAATAATCAATGATAACCATACTTTATTTTTCTTAAAAAGAAAATCAGTTTTATTACCAGTTATGATCAACGATCAAGTTTATATTGAATTATACTCTTTCTAATCTTCTGAACAACTTAAATACTAATGAGGCTCACTGGACCTTATTCATGCACAATCTTCCAAACAATTTGGCCTACCACAATATCATCACAATGTTTTTCAGTTCTTTTCTAATTCAATTCAAAATGCTCGCATTAATCAATGAAGTCCAGCACAGTAGGGGCGTTGGTCTTACCTGAACGCCTTTTCTCAGTATGGAGATGGATAATCCATGGATGGGTTTTCTCTGTCTGCCTGCTCTTGAGACCAAGTAGCCAAAGCTTGACACGCCCCCACTTCCTGTGGAGTCCATTCTTAACGAGGGCGAATTGGCTGATGATTGACGAGGTATTGGCTCTCAGCTCCCTACTAGCGGCCTGCTGGCCTTGGGGTGGGTGTGGATTATCCATCTCCGTACTGAGAAAAGGCGTTCAGGTAAGACCAACGCCCCTTCTCCAGTACAGGAGATGGATAATCCACGGATGGGACGTACCAAAGCCTCACTGTCCCAAGGGGTGGGAAACAGATAAGGCCGGTAGATTGATCTCTGAGACAACTTGCTGGAGGACCCTCCTACCAAAGGAGGCATCCGCCGATGCAAAGCGGTCTATCTTGTAGTGTCGTATAAACGGGGAAGGCGAGGACCATGTCGCGGCCCTGCAAACTTCCTCGATTGACGCCTGGGTAGCCCATGCCGCCGAAGTTGCAGCGCTTCGGGTGGAATGGGCTGTGAGATGACTTGGGGGCGGCAGGGATGATACATTGTAAGCTTCTGCGATACAGCTTCGGATCCACCTTCCAATGGTGCCCGCGGAAACTTTCCGCCCCAAGGTGCCCGCTTGGAAGGACACAAATAGGGCCTCCGATTTGCGGAAGGGTTCTGTACGCTTTATATAACGCCGCAAGGCTCTGCGGACGTCCAATGTATGCCACTGCCGCTCCCGGTCATGTGTTGGATTTGGACAGAAGTTTGGGAGAATTACTTCCTGTGTCCTGTGAAAGAGTGAATTCACCTTCGGTATGAAGGCAGGATCTAACCTAAGGACCACCCTGTCCTTGTGGAAAATGCATAGGTCGTTTCTGACTGACAGTGCGGCCAGTTCCGAAATTCGTCTGGCCGATGTGATGGCAATCAGGAACGCCACCTTTAGCGACAGGTGTCGCAAGGAAACGGTCGCCAATGGTTCAAATGGTGACCGAGTGAGTGCGTGAAGGACTCGCGGTAGTTCCCAGGACGGGTACCTGTGAATTACTGGAGGTCTGGTGTTATAGGCGCCCTTGATAAAGGCGCGGATCCTGGGGTGGTGAGCTAAGGGAACCGAATCCGTGCAGGTGAGGAGGGTGGACAAGGCCGCCACTTGCCTGCGGATGGTCGCGGGGGCGAGGCCTCTGTCTAGTCCCTCCAAGAGGTAATCTACTATCTGAGGGATGTAGAGTTTGTGTAAGTCAAACTGCCGTTCCCTGCACCAAAGGCAAAAATTTTTCCAAGTGGAGTCATAAATGCGGTTTGTTGCTGGACGGCGTGAAGCTTGAATTATGGTAATGGCCCCGGGAGAGAATAGTTCCTATGCCATTATCTGGCGCTCAACTGCCAGGCGGTCAGTTGTAACCATTGGGGTTCCGGGTGACTGATGGTTCCCTGGTGTAGGGACACTTGATGAGGGGGAATGTTCCATGGGGGCGACTGAGACAGGTTCATCAGGTCGGCGAACCACGGTCTCTGTGGCCAATATGGTGCTACTAGGATCACTTCTGCCCGCTCCTGAATCAGCTTTCGGATGACCGCCGGTATGAGTGGTAGTGGGGGAAAGGCATAAAGCAGACCCTGAGGCCACTGAGTTCTCAGAGCGTCCGTCCCCTCTGCTCGCGGGTTGAAGTAACGAGAGTAAAATCTGGGGAGCTGGGCATTGTCTGATGATGCGAACAGATCGAGGATCGGGTACCCGAACTTGCGGGAGATGTCTAGGAACAAGTTCGGGTGTAGCCCCCACTCTGAAGGGTCCACTGTGGTGCGGCTTAGGAAGTCCGCTTGCTGGTTGTTGACCCCCGATATGTGTTCTGCTTTTAGTGACTTCAGATTGGGCTCTACCCAGCTGAATAGGAGTCGTGACTCTGTCATGAGGGTTTTTGATCTGGTCCCCCCCTGCCGATTGATGTGCGCCTTGGCTGCTACGTTGTCTGTTAGGACTAGAACGTGGTGGCCTCTGATTCTGTCTTTGAATTGTTGCAAGGCTAGGTGGATAGCCCTGAGTTCTAGCCAGTTGATGTTGTTTCTCAGATCCGTGGCGGACCAACGTCCCTGTACAAACTGGGAGTCCAGATGGGCTCCCCAACCATACAGACTGGCGTCTGTAGTGATGGTAACTCTGACTGGTTCCTTGAAGGGTGACCCCTTGGTCACGGCCCGAGAGCACCACCAGCGTAGCGCCCTGCGGATTTGTGCCGTGACCCTGACTAGGTGGTTGGATGCGCTGGTGTTCTGCCGTTGGTACGGGAGCAGAAACCACTGTAGTTCCCGTAGGTGGAGCCTGGCCCAGGGTACAATGGCTATGGCCGATACCATCTTGCCCAATAATTGGGAAAGTGTTAGTATCGGAACTGAACGTTGCCTGTGAACCCAGCGAGCCAGTTCCCTGATGCCGGCCACCCGGTCTTGGGAGAGATAGACCATACAGTTGGTTGTGTCTATCATGGCCCCCAGATGCAGCAGCCTGGACGAGGGAACTGTCTGGCTCTTCTGAAAGTTTACTGAGAATCCGTGTAATTGGAGGACGCGAATGACGGTCCTTACGTCCGCCTGAGCTGTCTGTAGGGATGTTGCTTGGATTAGTATGTCGTCTAGGTAACATTGGACGCGTATTGGGATTTTTCTCAGTTTGGCGGCTACCGCTGCTAGTATCTTGGTAAATACCCTGGGTGCCGAAGATAGACCGAAGGGGAGAGCTCTGTATTGGAAGTGTTTTCCCCCGTAACAGAAACGTAGGAACCGGCGGTGGTTTGGGTGGATGGGGATGTGAAGGTAGGCTTCCGTGAGGTCTATCGATGCCAGGAAGTCTCCTTCTCTGATGCTTCCCAGGATGGACTGAAGGGATTGCATCTTGAATTTTTTGTATGTGATGTAGCGGTTGAGGTTTTTTAGGTCCAGGATTGCCCTCCATCCTCCTGAAGTCTTTGGAACCACAAAGAGGATGGAGTAAAATCCTCTGCCTCTGTATTCCGCTGGGACCGGTTTTATTGCTTGAATGTCCAACAGGTGTTGGATGGCCTCCTGCATGAGTTTGCGTTTGGTGGGGTTCCTGGAGACCGAGCAGTTGATGAGTCGGTCTGGGGGTGTGACCAGGAACTCCAGGGACAGCCTGGACTGGATGGTTTGTAGTACCCAGTTGTCCGTGGAGGTCTGCTCCCACTGGTGGAAGAAGTGAGCTAGTCTTCCTCCAATGGGTAGGTCTATGTAGGAGTCATTTTGTCTTCCGGTACGGACGACCCGTTCCACGAAAGGGTCGTCTTGACTGGTTTTGTTGTCTGGGCTGGAACCCCGGTCTGTCGTAGGGGCGGCCGTACGGTTTGTTCTGCCTGGGAGTGAATGGCTTGGGTGCCTGACTGATAGGCGTGGTTGTCGGTTGACGAAAGGACTGCCTACGAAAGTAAGGTGTGGTACGTTTGTCTGACCTTTTGTTCAAGTGTGCCATGACCTTCCGCTTGTCTTTGTTCTCTACAAGATAGGGGTCCAAGGCCTCCCCAAACAGACCGTTGCTTGAGTAAGGGGCGGTCGCTAGCCGCCACTTAGCCTTGGTGTCAGCTTGCCAGTGTTTTAGCCATAGCATTCTCCTGGCAATTATGTTGGATGCTATGGATCTGGATGAAAAAATGGCCGATTGGAACGTTGCGTCTGCAGCGTATTCCGTGGCTGCTACCATCTTAGCCAGGTCCTGGTGTGTTCGTATGTCCTCCATAGGAACTATGGTTTGTAGTTGTTGCAACCAGATGAGGGTGGCCCGGACAAAAAAGGAGGCCGAGGTGGCTGCTTTGATGGCCCATGCCGCTGTCTGGTGGGTTTTGCGAAAGGCTTGTTCCCACTTTTTGTCATCTGCCTTAAGGGCCTCCACTAGGTCCCCAGCCATGGCTGTCTGGGAGACCAAGGGGGTCCAGGCTTCATCTACTTTAGGAATTTCTAAGGCCTCATTGAGGTCTGTGGCAGTGCTGTATAATTTTTTGTCCGTACCACTCACTGATGGGAAGGAAGCGGGAGAGTCCCATGGCTTCTTGATCCCTTTCAGGAAAATGGCGGGGCAAGGTATATGGTGTTGCGTTGTCACCTTTTCTACGAATACGGGTCTGGATGTGGTGGCCGGTGTCGCTTGCGGCTGAGAAAACTGATCCGTCCCCATGTCCGCAATGGCTGTGGCCTTGCGTAGTATCGTGAGGAAGCGGTTGGGATTAAATAATCCCCCTGAGGGGGGCTCAGGGGGAAGTTCCTCATCCTCTGACATAGAGATCCCAGGTTGATCCTCCTCTTGTGGTGAAGAATAACCACTCATGGAGGACTGGGCCGGGGAGACGGGTTCCTGAATGCCTGAGGACTCTGAGGGGAGTTCCGAGTGTGGCATGGCTGAGATGGAGGGCCCCTGGTCGTGGTGGGCGGAGCGCTGTGCTAGGGCTCGGTCCACCACTTTGGTTAATAGGGCCTCTAGCCGTCCATCTGCCCAGATGTCCCCTATGTCATTACCTTTGGGTGTGGTGACCGCAGGTGGAGAGTTGGACTCAGTGGTTGTGCCTGCCGCCGTGGTTGTTTGTTGGGCTGATGTAGATGGCGGGTCCAGTGGTTGCGGTGTTCCTGGAATGGACCACGCGCTCTGGGTTGATGTGGATGGACCCAATGGTAATTCCATCTCGGTGGCCGCCATTTGAACCAATTCCAATTGGGCCTGCCTCTGCGCTCTGGAGAACTCCTTCTCCAGGGCCTGGTGCCTACGGCTGGCTTGCTTTTCCGCCAACTTGGAGGGCCTCTTGAGCGAGTGTTTTGTCTTTGCTTTGCACTTGCCTGCCGCCTTCTGGTCAGAATGTGTGTTGCAGCCGTAATTGGGAGGTGGAGGGGTCGTGCTCATGGATTGAGGCAACGAAGGTCCCTCCATTCCGCTTGAGCAGTCCCAGAAAAACTGAGAAGATGCTCAGGCAGGCAAGTATTGGCGGGAGCGAAATTGGAACAAGTACCAGGACTGTTCCCCTGATCACCCGACCACAACAAAAATATTCTCTCTGGGCTAAGGTCACGGTAGCTGAGGGAGGTACCGAAGGCACGTTTGGAACCACTCTTTGGGTTCCGCCCGGAGGCCTTAGGTGACCAGGCAACGTGCACCAGTAGAAAAAGGAAAAGGGAGGCAAAAAATATCAGTGGCGACCTCAAAAGGGTCTGTAGGCCTGACTTAATACACAGCAGGTATCAAATGGCGGTCACCTAGAGCGGAATTTATTCTTATTAATACTATTACTATTATACTAATAATAGGAACAACAATAATAGTAAAATAATAATAATAATAACAACAACAACAATAATGGTGATGATGATAATATTGTGTGTTCTGTCTTTAGGCCTGTTGGCCCTGCAGTCGCTTAATTTTTAGCTTTAAAAAAAATTTTTTTTTAATTATTATTATTATTATTATTATTTTTAAAATTTATGTATCTATTTTTATTATTATTATATTTTGTCCTATTATTATATGTGTGTATCGGGGATGGAGCGCTGGTTGTGTGCTCCTATTCCGCCTCTATCAGTGATTCCAGATATGATGTAGAGCTTCCTTAAGCTTGGTTTGCCTTTCTCTGGCAAGAGATGGCAGCCACAGCTCGTTTCTCCCTGAAAAAGGGCTTTGCAGATCCCAGGAGGGTTCTCTAGCCTCCGTTTCTTGGTTGGCTTACTCCCTTCCTGTGCTTTGTTTCCCTCTGAAGATAAGCTCCGCAGCCTCCCAGAAGCTGCTTGTGCCCGGGGATTTAAATTTGGCGCGCTGTGACGTTTTAAGGTAATCCCAGCCAGGGATTGCCTTTGTTGTCTGAAAACGGCAACTAAAATGGCGCCCACGGTTGCCCTGGGCTGCTAGGGAATCTCCGATGATCCGAATTCAAGTTTGAATCCGGACCTGGAGATTGTTATTTTTTCCCCCAATTTGAGGAAAAAATCCCTTGGAAGGTTGGGGAGAAAAGCTCAGCAAGTGGTCTCTGCTGATGCCTTTTTCCCCCCCTTTTCCACCTCCAGAGCCCTGGGGCTGACTGGGATCCGTGGGGAGTTTTCCCCCCCCACACCCCCTTTTTCAATTTTAATATAGGATCAGGGATGATCCCAAGGAAAACTTAGTGGTTGGGGAAAAGGTTCAGCAAGTAGTCTCTGCTGATGCCTTCTTCCCCCCCTTTTCACCCCCCAGAGCCCTGGGGCTGGCTGATATCTGTGGGGAAATTTCCCTCCCCACCAATCCCCTTTTTAATTTTAGGTTTGAGATCAGGACTGATCCCCAGAAAATTTTGTGGTTAAATTCCTATAGGTGGAAAATATTTTTTTGGGAAGGGGAAGCCAATTATCAAGGGATAATCAATCAATGGATTTCTTGTCTAACCTGATAAGCTGAGAGCCACGCCAAAACGAGTCTTCTCCGAGCAGAGACCAAGTTAAGAATGGACTCCACAGGAAGTGGGGGCGTGTCAAGCTTTGGCTACTTGGTCTCAAGAGCAGGCAGACAGAGAAAACCCATCCATGGATTATCCATCTCCTGTACTGGAGAAACTTTAGTTACAATTGCTGTAAAACTCTATGTTGTTTTAATTTTCTGTTTGGAAGGTCACAATAGCATTTTTATATTATTTACAAATTAACATCATCTTTATATTGTTTAATCATGTATCTAACAACTGTAAATAAGTCATTATCATTAAGAAAAATATGAACTTTTATTACTTATAGCAATCTCCCTGTATACACCGAATTTTGAGAATATAGTCTCAATTTTAAAACTATTCTTGAACCAAAAATACATTTCTTTACTTTCCTCTGAATATCTCAAACAGCAAATTCCATGGTTTACTAAGCTACCTTGTAACTGAAAAGAATCAAATAATAAAACAAGTCCATAAGTAATGCAGACCCACAGCCCAGTTCATTATAGCGGCCAACCATAAGGTGTTATAGTTTAGCATATAACAGGCCTATTCTTGCTAATGAGCCAATAGTTCACATTCATCTAATGAAATTAGAACCGAGCTTTCTCCAGGCCTCATCCAATCATGTAAGCATTATATATATACACAGCTTTGACTGAAAATGTATTTCCAAAAATAACTCTGAATCTAAATGGAGCTGAGCATTCTTAGAAAGTGAAAACAATTGGTGAAAGCAATTTCATATCAAAGCATTCCTAGCTTCTCAAAAGAAAAAGACAATTAAAATAGGAATTTCATGGTAGGCTAGATGGGGAAATAGATTGCCGGCATTTTACCCTCATTATGAGAATATTATGCTTCAAGTAAATGACAACATTAAGCAAGTTTCTGGTGTGGTTTTTGCATGCATTTTATATGGAGGAAGTGAATGTGCTACTTGTTTTCCACAATATCCATATTTTGTTTGTGTCCTGTGTGTCCATGCTTATGTGTGTTTCTATAAGCATTATTTTAATAAAATATATTTTTTTTGTTCTGCTTTGGGATATTGAACACGCCCAACCCTTCTTTTAGTCAATATAGTATCTTGGTTATGTTTTTTCTCTATGCACCGTAAACATTTGCATTTATAACCTGAATAACTACCATAGTAGTCATTTATGAAAACCAACTACACATTAAAAGAATTGTGAAGATGCAGCTCTGGAACAACATAAACCCAGAAAACTGATTGATGGCATCTGTATGTATCTCTACAATGTGGGTCTTTCCCAACTATACCAATATGAAATTGCAAAGCCTATATACAACGGCAATCTGATTGGCCACACACAACATCAAAATTCAGCATATACGATATATTCTTCCTTACTAACAGTAAAATACAAAGACAGAAACAAACCAAAGCAAAGAACTATCAAGGGACATGCATAGCTAATTTAAAAATAATGATTTTATGAATACTAAAATAAAGTGAATGCTAAAACGATAAGGCTTAGAATGAGGCTTGGCCCTCCTTTTGTTGATAAAATGAGCTCAGTGAGAAGCCTATGATACAGCCAAAGCTATTTGCTGATGGAATGAAAAATATGGTTGCCAATCTGTACTCTCCTACTGCTTTCCCAAGAGAGAATCTATTAAAGTTGGTGCAGTGGTCCAGTTTCAAAGGGAAAAAAGTGATTTGGAATGCTGTGGGTGTAGTTAAGGACATCCCCTTAAACATATCCTTTCCTGGGATCCATTGTGTGAAGTCAGCTTCTTAAGGAATTGCCAACAGGTGAATATGATCACCCGCATGTGTTCCTAATGAAGTTTTCACCTTCAAATCTAAATTGTCACACAATTCTAGAACCTGTAACAAATGTAATGTCAACTCAGATCTCCTTATTTCTAACAAAGCGTGACTAAGTAGAACATTGGGTAAAAAGCTATTCTCTTTTTAAACATACAACTAATGAACAAACATTGCTCTACTGTATTTACAAATTTATACTATGCTTTATTTCAAGGTTTTTATTAAGTGTCCTTTCTTGACATCTACTAAGATTGTAGATTAAATAGATCCAAAATTACAGAACAGACTAAAAAAGTGCTTTAATTCTGAAAGATTTTTGGTAACACAGACCAAACCTCAATATAATTATATTATAAGGTATTAGTTAAGCAAATTATCATACAGACTGAAACATACCATATATGCCGGCGTATTAGGCGACCCGGCATATAAGACGACCCCCGTCTTTGTCGCCGAGCCGCATTCCTAGAAGTCGTCTTATACGCCGGAAACTACCAATATTTCCGGCGTATGACGACTCGGCTTATAAGACGACCCCCGTCTTTGGCGCCGAGTTTAGTGCTTGCGGAAGTCGTCTTATATGCCAGCATATACGGTATTAATCACATAATATACTATTTAATTTGCTCAATTTCAAGAAAAATAAAACTATTTTTAGCAAATCAAATAATCCATCAATATAAGGCATTATCATAAATTCCAAGCAGTAACATTTTACAAGGGAAGTACATATAACATTCTTGGTAGAGAATTTAGATTGAGAGGACAGTATGTTCACAATCCTAAACAGTATGTTTATCCAATGTTCAATGTATTAAACATGATAGCAACATCATTTCTTTACCAAAATAAATGCACTTTAGGGTATGACAATATTCCTTCAAACATAGGAAATGAACTTGGTCAACTTGACTGATCCTCCAATATCAATGCACATACTAAAACAGAAACTCTTAATAAAAATATTTGGCTAGAGTCATTTATCCAACACACTAATCCAGCTAGACTTCTGATATGGGAACTCTTGAGTTTTATGCTTCCTTCCCTGCCCTACTTTATCTTTTTTTCAATAAATCTTCATTTTTGCTTTTCAAGCTGGCTTGGTTTCCTTTTACATCATTAAGGAAATATGTACCCCTATGCACCTAAATATCTAAAACCTTATTTTCTGAGCTATAAAGAGAAGGAATATGAGGTAGACTAATCATACCCCAGAGATTTCTTGGTATGCAATTAAATATGCATGCACATGCATAGCCACTTGACTCCAGCTTCTTTGCATGAGAAACACCTCGGGAGTAGCTTCCTAAGAAGATGTGCAACCCCTGCAAATAACACAACTGCTTTAAAAATTCAAAATAAGAGTGCTTAATACGTGAACCAGCACACTGAGAAACATTCCTTCTGAATGTTTTCCATAGCCCTACCAACCTTCTATACACGCATACAACATACATAAGCCTCTCTCAAACCCATTAAATGCATGCATCTACCATTTCATCAAGCAGAGGTAACAAAAAATAAATAACATGTAATGAAGTAAAAGAAATGGACAATAGGCTGCATGGAAAGAGAAAGCTACTAACAAAACAGGATGGAGATGAGGTGAGGTGAGGGGAAAAAAGGGAACCAGATGTGACTAGAGACAAGAGAAAAGCTATAAAAATAATAATAAAAAAATAAATTAAGTAAGCAATCCTTCCCAAACCATGACTAACATTTTAAAAACCTCTCTGCTTTTTAGCAGCAATGCCTGCATCTCATCTTTTCAACTGTTTCTTTCTTTTATTCTTCCCAGAAAGGTAAGATGATCCCTTCCTTCCAATTAGCAGGCAACCAAAAAAAAACCTTGAACACAAGGTTACACCTGTAAGTATCACTTAATAAGTTCCACTGAGTTCTGTGTCTTATTGCCTGGTATTTATAAATTACTGCTATACAGAGGATGGATCTGTTTAAACTAGCATGTGTGAATTGATGTAGAACTCTGAAAGAAATCCTAGAAATCCTTTCTCTCTTGTTTGCAAAGAAAGGTTGACGGAGTTCTTAACAAGGAACTGCAAGTACAAGGAAACATGTGCATGCCTAATTTGTATTAAAAACCTATTAAGTACAGAATAATTCCTAGGGAAATAAGCTTATGAATTCTAGACTCTCCTGAAGAGAAAACTTTCTATTGTAAAAAGTCAGCTTCTACATAGGAAGGGTTAACTAGAGAATAATAGAAATAGCTTTTTGCAGTTCTGTTTCTCTTTTTTTAATCTAAAAAAAGGCAAACAAAAATAATTGATGAAAAAATATATCAATAAATGAACAAAGAAGTTATGTCCAAAATAACCCAAAAAGTTATTTTTAACATAAGGAAAAGGATTTTAGAGAACTTTTTTCAATCTCTGAGTTGAGTGCTATTTTGTTAAATATGCTATAAAAAAAGAGGGGAGAAGAAAAACTACTACAAGATATAGGTTTGATTTCTAACTTTCCCTTTATTTTGTTCCAACTGATATTTAATATTTATAAACATTTAAATTTTTTCATGTCTAATTTCACGTCAATTCTTTTTCTCCTAAATGCTTAAATCTGTCTTGCTGCATGCTAAATAATATGTATGGAAGCCATTCTCGCTTAAATTTGATCAAGCTTGTGATGAATATATGTGGATAATTTTATCATTACTACACATTCTCCAAATTTAAATTCCATCAGTAACATTACTAGTGTTGTGTTTGTTAGATTTATCCTTGCGGCCATGAACATGCATTTTAATAAATTGTGTGTGGGGGGGGGGTGTTTAGGGGATTGTTGATAAATCTTGGAATTAGGATAGCTTGGAATTAGACCTAGATAAAACAAAAGAGGTTTCATTTGCAATTCTAATATCTGTCTAGTGCTTCTTTCCAGTACTTTTGAGTTTTTTTGACATGTCAATCACTTATGGTAAAATCTTCTTTCTGTGTCATGACATTTCCTGCATCTGTTATTATGTGATTTGTTTATTTTGGCAATTATTGAAGGGTTAGGGTTAGAGCTTTTATACCAGTTTTCTCTTGAATTTTATAGATTTGTTGCATAGTTTTTCCCACTGTTTATTGTGACTGTTTCTTTGAACTTTTGTATCCATTTTATCATACATTTTTTTATTTGTTCTGTCTTCATAAGACATCTAGGTAACAGTGTACACAAACACAAACCCCAATAGGTGGTCTTGATTCTGTATGAGCATTTCAATTCATTTTTCTAGAAGTTCTTCCTCTTTTTTGAGCCCAGTTTTTATTCTTCCAACAATGTCTAGGTATATTTTGGGCTCTGCCAGGTAATTCTTGCTGTATATTTATGGGATCTGAGTGGACCACGTCTGCATTTGTAAAATTATCTCTAGGATAAAAAACATTTAAATGAGAGGGTAGCAGTGAAATGTTTGAACTTATTTTTCTCACAAGTTTCCATAATTTTACTAAACTCTGTCTTATGTCCTTTTAAATTTTGTTCCCCTTTACCATAAACATCTATCCTTTTCGGCCATTTTATTCCTGCTACCTAATCTTCACTTTTCAATAATATCTCATAGTGTAGTTCAGTTCTTCAATGCAAAACAAGTATATTTAAATCCACTAATATGCAAAGACCAACACCAAAGTAAAGTAAAAGTACTGTTTTTATAGTTCCCGGTAGCAACTAAAGGTAGCATTTATACTTCAGGAAAATGACAAATTCTGTGAAATGCAACACAGAAATAAAATGAAAAAAGTGTGTTAACTTGTAAATTCTAAACCTGTGCAAGAACAGTGAAAAGGGTAATTAGAAAGCAAAATATTATGAATGAACAACTGTATTCGTTTTTCAGTCAATGAAGAAAGTTTGACAGTTTTCCCAGGTCAACTCCACCCGCGTGAGTATGCACATCTGTTTTACTTGGTCAGCAAATCTGACAAAAGTGTTGTCTGTGCTTGCACATAAATGCAGGTAAACCCAGGAACCCTGAAGCAACTGCACTGAACCTTCTGACAAAGGGATGCTTTGCTTGCCTCAACATTTTAAGGAAGAGTGCTTTACTTGCACCAACATGCTTCTTGAAGCATTCCTTATAATCTTTATAAAGGCATAGTAAACCCCACATAAAAAAACAGGTGTAGAATGATGCCAAAAATTCTGGATCTTTGACCTTAGTTTTGCAGTGTCTTTTATAAACCATGTTACTAATTTAATCTCTCTCTCTCCCTCTTTCTTTCTCTCTCCCTCTCTCTTTCTCTTTCTCTCTCTCTCCCTCTCTATTTCTCTCCCTCTTTCTCTCTCTCCCTCCCTCTTTCTCTCCCTCTATCCCTTCCTCTTTCTCTTTCTCCCTCTTTCTCTCCCTCTCTCTTTCTGTCCCTCCCTCCCTCCTTCTCTCTCTCCGATCGGAGATCGATTTGGAAGTACGGAGGGAAGGGGAGTAGCCGAGGGCTGCACGTGTGACCTTGAAGCGGCCATTGGAAGTACCAATGCTGCTCCAGCCACGCTCAAGCCAGGCAGAGTGGGCGATGGGAGAGGAGCGAGCCAATCGCCTTACCAGCAGCCGGGACTCCGGTGCACCTTCCCAGCCAGCAGGGCCTATGGTAGTGCCAAGTTTGCACGGCTCCCCGGGAAAGGGACTTCCTAGCCACACTTCTCAGGGGGTGGGGCGCAGAGCCAATCAAGAGCCCCGCGAGGGGGCAAGCCTGCATGAAGAGCCATGCCCTTTCTGTGGGGGAGGAACACAATGAGGGAGCCAACCAATCGGGCGGCTGGTCTGAGCTGAGCCAGCGATCGCCTCGAGCCGCCGCCGCAGCCCGATGAGACCGCACTGTGCCCGACAGGCAGCACATAATGGCCAGTGAGTGCCGGACGGGGGGGTCATGCTTGAGAGGTGGCTACTGAGTGTGCGGCACCATTGTGGCTGTCAAGCCCCGTGGGCTCGACATTCCTATGAGGGAGGGGGCACACGCAGCCGGACGCCGATGCAGCCGGACGCCATAAACACCACACAGGAAGAATAGCTGACGGCAGCTTACTGGGTGGCGTGCGGGACTCCGGTGCACCCTAGGAAGGCCCGCTGGCGCCTGGTTAGAGCAGCTGGCCGGCACTCCATTGTGGCAGGCTCCGGTGGGGATTCCCTGGCGTCATGGAATGTGGCACAGCAATATCACCAATGGGTAGGACATCCCGAGGAGGCCGCTGATGCCCGGTTGAAGCAGCTGGCTAGTGTTCCGTTGTAGCCGGCTCTGGCGGCAGGGATCTCCCACAGCTTGCGGCTTCTGCTGCAGTGCCCGGATCGGTTTCCCAGCGAGTGGGCGTTGGAATGTTTGATCGGGATCAGAGCTCAGCGAGCCCGGAGCAAGGGAGCAGCCACCCCCACCCACGGCTGTCCCCCAAGTCACCATCAGATGTCTATCACGGGCAGCTGGCCTGAGCAAACGAGGCGCCGATCGCCTCAAGCCGCCGCCGCGGCCTGATGAGACCGCACTGCACCCGACAGGCATGTAGTGGTCAATGAGTGCCGGGCAGGGGGTGGCACTTGAGGGGTGGCTACTGAATGTGCAGCACACTGAGTGTGCAGCACCATTGTGGCCACTTCGATCAGTATCGGGAGTGGGGAGTGGAGAGCTGAGCTCAGTGAGCCTGGAGGAAGGGAGCAGCCCCCTCCACCCACAGCCAGCCCCCGAGTCGCCATTCTGATCAGCATCAGCAAGACAAATGTGGGCCTCGACTCCCACCTGCTGCTGTGGGATAAGTCCTCCGGGAGGGTGCGTGCCGTCTGGCCGCTTTGCTTTCCCCTCTGTAAAGCCGGGCACCTCAGGAAGAGGAGAGGGGGGAAAGACTCGAGCCCCCGGAGGCAACGTGAGGGCCATTAGGGGTATCGCAAGCTCACGGGAGGGGGGGAGAGGGAAAAAATGGAAGAGTGAGGCCGCGAGAGAGAGAGAAGGGGGAAAGGAGGGGGCAGTTGTGAGGTTGGCGCTCAGGGCCGCGATGCGAGCAGTCTCAAACACCTACCTGCAAGTGGATGGCTCTGTCCCCTTCAGGCTCGCACTTGCTTCTGAAGTAAGAAGGGGGGAAGGGCGACACGGATCCTACATGAGTCCCTGGGGAAGGCGGGGCTTCACTCTGCGCCTGCGCTCTTCGCGCGCCCTCAGTAGGGTTCCTGCCGGCCGTCGCCAAGCAGCATGTTTTCAATTTGAACAAGCAGGTGAACTGGGGAGGGGGGGAGGAAGCCGACGCCGCAGTGGGAAGGCGACACCGCGTACCACCAGCCAGGTGGTCGCGTACCACTAGTACCACCGGTTGAAAAGCCCTGGTATAACAAACCATTAATATGGGGATATTCCCACCCTTCCCCATATCCTTATTTACCCTATCCTTTCCCTACCCTATAAAATCTAATAAAATATTTATAAAAATATACATATGGGGATATTAAAAGTGGTTATGGTTAGCAGGAAATATCTTAGTCTTTCTTCCTCTCCAAAAAATCTGCTGTTGCACAGGTGTTAAAGGGGAAAATCACCAAAAGTGCAGACAATTATTATGATTTGTATCAATTCTAACTTCAGACACAACCAGTATCAGGGGATCCTCTCAACTCTCAGGGGAAGGTTTTCTAACTACACCATTGGACTTGCAGCCAACCAGAGCTTCAGATACTATTCAAGGCACACTTTTTTATGTATACTGTGATTCTTGTCACTTACATATAATTAATCTAACAATAAAATATGGTAAGGAACATAAAGGAAATAACTATGACTAAACAATAACAGTTTTTGCTTTAAGTTGCTAAGTCACTAAGACATTTCTGAAAGGTAAAGTAGCAAGTACACATGGGTTTTTTTTAAAAAAATGAAAACAACCAGGTATATTGTCAGCAATTAGAATTTGCTTCACCAAGTAATTACGTTTTTACCACCAGCAGATAAAGGAATAAATTAAAAGAATATAGGAAGAATGACTGGAATATACATACAAAAGGGAATTTGTATTGCAACAGATTTCATTATTTATTCTCTTCTGCCTCCCTTCTGTGGATGCTCATGCCAACTACAAGATCTAAGTTTGGGGCTCTTTTTTGAAGTATTAAAGGGCAAAGCAGATAGATTACTTACACCCCAACACTGAACATTCTGCTTATGGCCATTCAGTGACATTACTGCCATTGCAACTCTTATAGGACGTTTCTATTTTTTTTTAAAGTATAGCTCCTACTACAAAAAAGTTGCTCACTTCATTCTTACAGGAATGGTGTTTTCCATACATTACCTACCCTAGCTGGTATGTCTATATTTCATTCTCTCTTCCCAAGCGTTATTTTTCATAGAGAATATTAATACAACATTTCAAATACCTATATATGGCATAAATATATCTATATGCATATATCTACAATCTAAATGATACATTTTTGTTAAAAGTTCCCTGTAAATTGCAATGCTGATTTAGGACTCAACATTCATATATAAAAGAATATAGTTCATATTTTATTGTTCTATTTTGTTTTCACTTTGTTTAAACTTCCTTTTTATTTCTTCATTTTTTTATGGGTGTGAGACACCTAGAGTAGCCCCCTGGCAAGATAGGTGGCAAATAAATAATAATATTCCTCAAAATGATACTAGAATTCTGCCACAATTTTAAATCACATTTCAAAACTGATATGAAGGAGTTTGGTGAGGAAAAATCATAATATTTGCTTATGTAAGTTACTACAGCAGATGTCTTTAAAGTATTAGAATAAGCTCATCTAATGTAAGCAAGAAAAGCCTATAAAATATATTTGTGTGACTATTTTTTTTTTTCATTTTGAGGGGGCAGTTTGTGGGTACAATTGCCAAAGAAAAGTATATAATGTGTTGTGCACAACATTTCATGTTTGTTTTTAAAAGGGTGGATGGGTAATGTATATCTCAAAACATCCTGATATATTTGTTAGAAAAAGGAGGTAGGGACAAAGGAGGATGGTACCACTGTATCTACAAAATGAACATGTTATGACATAATGTGTATTACACACACACACACACACACGTAGGAATCATACAGCAATCTTCCAGAGGAATCTAATTTTTACAATGAAAAATGAACAGGGATGGAAGAGCCCTTGAAGGTCTTCTAGTCCAACTTTCCTTTGCAGCGTAAATCACATTAGCTCTATTCAATGATATATTTGCTATCAAAGTATTTTAACGCAATAAGTACTTCTTTCACTAGAACAAGGGAGATAATTTTCATATATTTCTCTCGTTTTTACATTGCCCAAATCTTCTTTAAATCAATCAGAAGATATACTATAGGACAAATTAATAATTTTTGCCAATTCTTGTTCCACTGATGGAAGTTTCCCATTATCAAACAGCTTTATAAGATACAGCTGTTCTCTCACACCCTTCATCTCCAAGGTTTGATTTTCTATGTATTTACCTCAAGGATATTATCAATTTAGATGTTCCCAACCAAGTCAACACAAACTGAGTTTCTCACAGAAGAGTTAATATACTAATATTATACACCAAGCATTTGGTTGTAAAGAATTATTAGCAATATGTAAAAATAGGGACTGTGGCTATGAATATGCATCTACAGTATATTTAAAATTTTAAATAGAGCCTGGATGAGAACTGAAATTTATAGGGAACATTCATCCAGCCCTCTCCTTCCAAATTTCTTAACTTCAGCAATTTATTCCTCAACATGTTTTGAGGGGGTGTACTTTCATTTATATCTACTTTTAATACACTTGGTTTGTCAAAACTTTCTTCCTCTCAAATACTTTTTACCAGAATTTAAGACAAAAGAATCCTTCTAAAATTAAAATGACAGACTTTAGACTTCTGGAGTTGCTTCATTTCTACATGCCATATTTGATGGTACTACAATCAATGTATCCAAAAAGTATGCTGACATTTAACAATTTGCAGCAGATCCTAATAATATCAAATTGCAATTGTATTGTATTACAATTTTCAGCTGTCCTTATTTTTAATAGACAAATCTTTAATCATCTGCAAATTATTGTAGGAATAGGTTCCACCATATTCAGTGACACTTCTGTGAAAATAGGCACATACATTTGACTAATTACTTTAAGATTTAACAGTATTATTTTTTTACAGAAATTGTATAGGGAATGCTTCTATGTAGAGTATTGGCTTTTTCTTTTAACCCAATCCACCGAAATAACTGAATTAAATCATTGGAACTACATTTCCAGTGGAATGTTGACTTAGGTTACATTAGATGCACCAAAATTTTCCATAATATACCATTCATGTAAAAGAAGTAACCTCTGACATAATACAGACAGATTGGCAGATGTCATATATTAGCAAAATTGTATATTGTAAATGTTGCAGATAGTCAAAGTAATGGCTTACTCACATAATGTTCTATTGGAAATTACATGGTGGTGTCTAAGCCAGATCAAATGTAACTTTTTTATTTTGTCTAGGGTTCATATAATACATAGTGCCTGCAATATCCACCTTTCTTGATCCTGTTTTCTGAATCAGCAAGATACTGTATAGGCCAGTGATGGCAAACCTTTTTGAGACTGAGTGCCCAAACTGCAATCCAAAACCCACTTATGCATCGTCATGTGCCGGGTGGGTGTGGTCAATTGCCCATTGGGTGGGCATGGCTGCAGTGGTAATGGCAGACTGGGTGGGACTAAAAAGTTCAATCAATCAATTCCAACTTTGCAAGGTCTTTTTTTTTCCCGCGAGGTTGAAATTGACTGATTGAACTTTTTTTTTTTTTTTTTTTGCACACAGCGGAGGAGACCTAAAGCGAAAAGATTTTATAAAACCCAGCTGAAGGCCTAGGACTGGGACGATAGTGCACGTGCCCACAGAGAGGACTCTGAGTGCCGCCTCTGGCACCCGTGCCATAGGTTCACCACCACTGGTATAGGCTAAACTGGTATAGCACATTGGTTCAAGTGTGATTGGCTGGATTATTAATTTTATGGGACACTTTTAGTTTAACCCATTTAATTTAGCTAAAACAGAAACTAAAAATTAAATTCAAAGTGTATACTTTTTGCTGGCTTAGCTAATCCTATCAGGTATCTTTAATCTTAAACTAGTGTTTAATATGGAGCTCCAATTCCAGTTAAGATTAGCTGTAGTACACACATAACACATTATTCTGGTTAAAACAAACAATGGAAGAAAGGGGACAATTGAATATTTTATGATGGCTCCCTGAATGCTTTTAAGAGATACTGAAATTAGAAAAGCTTTATTTCTATATGTGCCTGGGGCCAAATAGCTAGCCTTCCTTTCCTTATCATCATAATCCATTTTGGACAGCTAGGAAGTAATTAAGGATGGAATAATGAGAGCCATGGATCTTCAGCTCTTCTATCAGGTCAGTTCTCAACTGAAAGGAATTCATGATTGGGATCTGGCTGACTGGCTATATAGGGGTTCAGCAATTGATCTGAAACTCTACAATAATTATTTTCCTATATGACATGTAATCTCTTCTATATTTTAAGAGCCCAATGAATGAATGTATATAAACACATTTGCTAAGTTAATAAACCAGCTTGTCTAATCTTCTAATTGTATCAATATAAGCAGAGACACTCTTATTTTCCTCCCAAAACTCTTACAATATCAAATTATTGGGCTAGTCAAGAGCAGTATTTTGGTTCTGTTATCTTAAATTGCAAGCAATACTACAAATTTACTATTCCACTTTATATTTTTATTTATTTATTTATTTATGGCATTCATCCTTACTAATTTATATTATCCCAGTAATTTTGCTCACAACAGTCCTTTGAGCTAAATAGAAACAGAAATATAGAAAACTAATGGCAGAAAAAGACCCAGTGATCCATCAAGTCTAACCTTAGGGGAGAGGGGTTAAATTTATTTATTATTTTATTGTTTTCTTTCATTTTTATATTTTTATTTTTTATTAATTTTTGTTGGATGTTAGATATGTGTTTATCCCAAATATGTTTAAACTCAATTACTAATGAATGTCCCACTACCTGCATTGGAAGTTCGTTCCAATCTTCCAATACTTTCTGTGAAGTAATATTTTCTAACATTACTTTTGAACTTCTCTCCTGTTAGTTTGAGGTTATGCCCCCATGTTCTTGATTTTTGCTCAACACTGAAAATATAGCCTTCTAGAACCTTATTCACACCCTTAATATATTTAAAGGTTTCATTTCGGAGCCATGGTGGCGCAATGGTTAGAATGTAGTATTGCAGGCTAAAACTGTCGACTGCCAGGAGTTTGATCCTGATGGCGCTCAAGGTTGATTCAGCCTTCCATCCTTCTGAGGTCAGTAAAACGAGGACCCAGATTGTTGGGGGCAATAGGCTGATTCTGTAAACTGCTTAGAGAGGACTGTAAAGCACTGTGAAGTGGTATATAGGTCTAAGTGCTATCGCTGCTGCCTTTTCCATTCTGTCTTTCGAACTGTAACATATTCAATGAATTTATATCCAATGGATGAATTTATAATGCAATGGGAAACTGAATTTAAAAATTACACTTTATTGACTAAATTTACATATATTAAATCACAATGTGCTGAATAACTACAATTGGTGCATTCATATAGTCCTTAATTTATGACAACAATTGAAACCAACATTTTTGTTGTGAGGCACCACTGACTGGACACAATTTTATGACTGTTTTTATGATGGTAGTAAAGCAAGCCATTGTGATCATTAAGTGAATCATGTGGTTAAGCAACTCACATTCCATCAAATTAGAGTTTTTGCCAGAAATGAGCAAAAAAAATGCAAACTGCAGTTATGTGACAGTGGGATGCTGCAACTGGTTGTAAATGCGAGTTGGTTGCCAAATGCCAGCAATGAGATCATATGGGGGGGGGAGTCATAACTTTGAAGATAGGTCATAAGTAACTTTTTAAATGCCTGTTGTAACTTGAAACAGTTAACTATATAACTTTCTAACCAAATAATCTTTGGTTACAAAATATGTGACTCTTGACTATTGATTTTCACCAGCAGAATAGATTACTAAAATATATGGCAACTTCTGAACGTATTAATAGGAATGTATGTACTTTTAAAATTTTTGAGAAAATGGGTTGGCAATGTACCATCTTTTGATAAAAAATACAATAATCTCATTTAACAATCGTAATTGGGATCAAAAATTCCATCACTAAGTGACAGTTGTAAAATGTGGTATCATATTACTGCATTCTTACAGCAACAGTTGCAGCAATCCCTGCTGTCATTCTTAGATGAAACCCATATGATTGCAGCATTTTGCAGACACATGATCACCATTTGCAATCTCCAGCCAGCTTCCCCATTGACTTTACTTGTTTGAAAGCAGGCAGAGAAGACCACAAATGGTGATCATGTGACTGAGGAACACTGTGGTCATTGTAATTGTGAGCCAACTGTCAAGTGTCCAAATCAGAATTTAGTGATCATGGGGATGCTGTGATGGTCACAATTACAAAGAAACAGTTGTAAGTCCTCTTGTTCAATACTGTCATAATTTCAAATGACTGCTTAACATGACCCACCTGTACAGTCAGGTTAATCAATAAAATAGTACATTAGATTAATACATCTGAAAAATAACCTTCCCCTGTCTAAATATAGCCAGCTATAGAATTCATTTATAGTGAACAACTGAAAAGTTCATTTAAAAAAATGTTAAACCAGAACCTTAAAATACAATTAAAATATTATAGAAAACAAAAAAATGATTGTAGTAGTTTGGGGTTATGTAGATCCTATTTAAATTTAATTGGGAGTACAACCCATAGCTGTGTCTGGATTTGCCAAAAAAAAAGTTTTCCTTATTGTCTAGCAAGGGAAAAAAATACAAATAATTTTTTTAAAGGATGTGAAGCTTTTCATTAGAAAAGGCTGCACTTTTTAAGTTTTATTCATATAAAAACTAACAATACCTGTAGTTTTGTTATTTTGAGCACATCAAATTTGCCAACATACAGTTTCTATACTGGGGAAGGTCTGTGTTAAATTTTGGGCAGATAATTGAATGATACTTGTACAAAAGGAATTATTTTAAAAATGTATGGCCCTCCTAAAAGCAATGAAGCTCTGGAAATGTCAGAGTCAAATTATTATTTGATTTTTGTTTTCCATAAAATCAGTCCATCAGTAAACTAGATCATCTAACTAACGCAGCTCACAAAATACTGTTATGTTTATACAAGTACTCACAGTAAGACCGAACAACAAAGTAGAATGAGTCATAAAACTAAGGATCTTCAATTTGCAAGATGCTATGGGCAATTAACCAAACTACTGTAACAGATCAAGGTCACTTTGAATTGAAAGCAGGTGTTGGTTACTGAATCCAGTATTCCCCTCCTTTCCTATTATAGCTTTTTTTTTTAAAAAAAAAGGGGGGGGAGTTCTCCTTCTGAAACACATCTAGACTCTATAAATCAGATGGTTTTCTGAGTTTGTGAAGGTTTAAAAGCAGGAAACAGGGAGAATCATCTATTCATCCTGGCTAAATAAAATATTCTAATTTATGAACTAACCTTCATTAAATTCAATGCCACATTCCCAGTTACTTCATAATAATCCTGTTTCATATTCTCCCTGTCAGGCCTATGAGTATACTGTACATAAGATACACCATGTATTTTTCTCAAAAAAACAAAAAGACAAAACAACTCAATGAGAATATAATACAACTAAGTATAGATTTTTTTTAAAAAAAAAATCCCTTCATTTGCTATCATACTGTTACCTGGATTAACCTGCAAGCCAGAAATGAAGTCTGCCAAATGATACCAGTTTGTCTTGCTTGTGATTTTCATTGATGGAGAGCTATTTACAGAGGATCAGGTGCGTTTTAAGAATCACCCTGCTGAAGAAGGTACCACTCATGCAATCATGCATTTGGTTCTCCACAAGACTCACTTGGACACCCTTGGAAACTCCAGAAGTAGGACATGAAAGCTGTTAATAACTGAGCAGTTATTTCCTACAAACTGGTACTGAGAGGCAGATCGCTTTGATAGCAGAAGGAATATATAAGCCATTATGACTAAAACATAAGGTTTGATTTTCTCAAAATCTATTTGGACAACCACCCACTGAAATCTATAGCCCAGCAGAGTAGACTTTTTCTCTGGTAATTTGCCATCTGATCCTGTTGATTTTTTTTTTCCTGACAACTACTCACAGTAGAATAGGCAGAACAGTGGATAGAACTCAGTAGTCATGTCTGGAGAAACTTTCAATGAGAATAAACATGAGTGATTCAGTATTTACTTACTTTATATAATCTGCTTAATAAATTCATAGAGTATTTAAAACAAAAATACGCTAAAATACTTCAGAATAAATGCCAGATACTTTGGGTACTTCAGAATAAATGCCACACACTTTGGGAATACTTCTTAGTACTTTCCAGTAAAATTAATGGATTGTGATGAAAACATCCTTGTATGCATTTATTAGTTTGTATGCATTTCAAAACAGCAAAAAATGTTAGCATACATTATGGCAATTTTATTTAAATTGCCTTATTAAAATTACATTCATAGATCACATTTTATATCTAGTTTAAGATATCTTTAACACAAATTTAAACTAGCTATTTAGACAATTCCACTTTTTGCAAATTAATAATTTTACATTTGAGTGTTATTTTGTTTTCAACTAATCTGTACAGTGAAAAACAAAATCAACAAAAAGTGTAAATATTACAGTTTGCTTTACAAACATATTTTAACAAAAAGCTAGTAATGAATTAGCAACATTAAAGCACCACTTTAAAATTCATAATAAAAAAAGAGAACACTTAGGATATAACTACAAGCTACCAATCAAGGGCTACAAAGCTGTCTATTTTAAAAGGCTAATGAGAAAGCCAATCACAAAGAAGTGCAGCCTTTGTTGATGTTGACAACCCCAACCTCTGAAAATCCAATCAAATACAATGTGGGCTGGCAATGAGGCGGAGATATCTTTTCATTGAAGAAATTCCTAAGGACATTTACTATGAATTGTGTATGCAAACATCGCCATGTTACGAGCAATTTGTGCATAGTAAGCAAAAAATAAAATGTCAGAATATATAAAGTCCAGTTTTTAGGGCAAAGAACGCACTGTTCACCCAAGCAAGAGGACAGAAAACATTTATTTTCTTTAGAGATACTTAAATACAAACATTGCACAACAGTCCATGGAAAAATGACACATACAGCTTTAAAATTAAATTCATAATAGGATAAAATGTGACATAGATTAGTACCATGTATTTGCAGCAAATTACAAATACCTTGAAGAAAGATATTTCCAAGGCTTAAAGGAAAATATTCATTCCCATTTGTTAGTGACATCAGACAAGCTAGTCCCCTGTTAACTGATCTCAAGTTATAATTCTATGGACACATATTGGCCTTTAAAGTATTTCTCACTGAAACGTACAGGTCTGTGCAAAACTAATCATAGCTAAATTTACCCCCCTGTAAGCATACATAAAGATTTCCGGATGCCTAAGCAAAGAATTGCATTAGAACGCTTGTCTCACGAGTGAAAATAAAACACCCCAGACATGTTAGTTAACAGACAGACGTAAGGTTATATAGAAATTCAAAATGTTTACTTTGCATAGCCTGACCTGTACATTAGCCAAAGCAACTGACAGCTTAAGCCCATTTCCCTAAAGCATGGCTTGGAAAAGCATAAGATGTCAGACTAAAAAAATAAAAAATTAAAAAATGCTTAAGCCCCAAGACAAAAGGGCACAGCGTTATTTCATTAAAATGTAACGGGCTCAAGACTTTGCTCGCTTTCCCCAAACGTACGATTGCCACTTTACGCAGTCGAAGAGCTACCCCCACTGGCTGCTAAAGGAGCCGCCAGCTTCAAAGCGAACCGGAAAAAAAAGGGCAAAGTCTGTCTTATGAAGAATTGATGCCTTCAAACAAGGACCCTCCTTCAATGGACAATTAGGACCTCTAGCAGCCCTCCAGTCCAAGTCGCAGAGCCACGGCTCAAAATCGAAAACCGACCGCGGCGAAAGACAAGCTCCTGTAACAGCTCACAAGACAAGTTCCGGCAATAGCGGCCGGCGCGCACACTCTTCCATTCAGGGACGCCTTTTGCGCTTCCCTCCAGTTACGCCAGCGTAAGGCCTCCCCCTCTCCCCCCCCCTCCTGCTAATCAAAACACTTCGCGAGTCCTGGGCAAGCAAGAAGATGGCGGAGCAAGGCCCCGCTTACGGCGACGGAGGAGAGTTTACGCTGCGCTCTTTACGTAGGCCCCATCGGGAACGTGGGCCGCTGCGGCGGGAAGCGTGCGTAGAGGCGCTTAGTGAATGCCGATGGCCTATTTCCCGTGAGGGGAGGGGGACGTCTGATAAACAATGGTGGGCCCCCCCTGCGCGGCTCCCTTACCGATTCCTCTTCCTTTTCCATGCCCGTGGGCATCTGCGGCACGGCACGGTTGATGGAGACGCAGTCATTGAGATCGGGCATGTCCTTGCCGCGGTAGATAGGCAGCGGTTTGGCGGCGTCTAGCGCCCGGGCTCGGAAGGAGAGTTTGCTCATTGTCTCCCCCTCACAATAACACCCCGGGGCCGGGCTGGGGGAGGTGGGGGGGCGAGGGGGACCCTCACTACGGCCTCACCGCCGCCTCCCAGCCGCTCCCGACCCCGGCCCGACACACCATGGAGAGCCCCGCCGCCCCGGAACAGCTCCTTCGAAGAGCCGCCCGCAGCCCTAGATCCGCGCCGGGGTCGCTCGATCCGCTCCCTGCGCCATGGCAAACATGGCGGACATTAACCAAAGCGGCCAGCGATCCCGGCAACCAACGCGAGAGCGGGGAACGTGGGGGGGGGAGAAGAGGAGGAAGGGAGGGAGAGCGAGCGAGCGAGCAGGCAGGCAGGCGGACGGGAGGGGGACGGTAGAGCGAGCCGGAGGGAGGGAGGGAGAGAGAGAGAGAAGGAAGGAGCCGAGGCGGCTGCGTGCGCACTCCCAGCCGGCAACCAGAGGCGAGCGAGACCTCTGCTTCTCTCGGGCGCCCTCCCTTGCCCCCCTCCCGGATCGGCTGCTGAGGCGGAAATGTCGCCCGGTCGGCCCTGCGCCCGAGCCTCTCTGCGCGCCTCCCTTGAGCTCCTCCGAGGGGAAGAGGCCGTGTCCCCTCGCCAGCTACGTTGCCCCCTCCCGCCCTGAAGGTCTTGCACAAATACTGCTCGGCTGCACACCTGGTCCTGAGGATGATGTGGGAGCAGGCTACGCCCACCTCACCTCACCACCATCCCCTCACACACATACACACGCGCGCCCCGTGTACACTTTTCAGATAGCGGTCGGCCAGAGTTTAGGCTCGTGCAAATCGGGAGTGGACTTGTGGCTAAATAAAGCTGAAAATGGACTGGCGTCTCGGCTTTGAAGGACGGGAGTTCCTCCTAATATGCAGTAGCTCTATAAAAAGGAGGCTTTGGAAGAACGAGTTTACCCTGCCCTAGGTACTAGGTAGTTAGCCCTCTGCTGCGTCTTTTTCCTGCAGAGTATTGCTGAACTAACCAAGCCCTCAATTCTAAATTTGCTAGCTATAATTCTTCAGCGGACCTAGAAATCTCTACAAATTTAGAGGGCAGTGGCAATGGGGATATACAGGTGGTCCTCGACTTACCACCACAGTTGAGTCCAATATTTCTGTTCTAAATGAGATATTTGTTAAGTGAATTTTGTCCCATTGTACAACCTTTCTTGCCACAGCTGTTACATGAAACACTGTAGTTGTTAAGTTACTGGTAAAAGTTGTTAACAATCTGGCTTCCCTGTTGACTTTGCTTGTTAAAAGGGCACAAAAGGGGATCACATGATTTTGGGACACTGCCAGCGTCATAAATATGAACCAGTTGCCAAGCGTCTGAATTTTGATCACATGATCGTGGGGATACTGCAATGGTCGTAAATGTAAAAAATTGGTCATAAGTCACTATTTTCAGTGCCGTTGTAACTTTGAATGGGCACTAAACAAATGTTAAGTCGAGGACTACCTGTGATTCTAGGAGCTATAGTGTGAACTTAGCCAGTTATAGATAAAGATTTGGATACATAAATTATAGCCAAGCTCAGAGAGTACCAAGGTCTCTTGCTATAGATTATTCAGTAAAATATAAGGTAACAAAAAATTGGACTCCACAATGTATGTGCCAAGTGCATGTTGACAAAAAGGATACTGTCTAGCAGGTGACAGTACTTGACTAAACATGCCTGAAGCTAAGCCAGATCAGACTTGGTTGGGACTTGGATGGCAGACCATTCAGTAAACACCAAAACCATAGGCTAGATTCTGAACACAAAAAACCTCATAAGACAGGAGTGACCAGTCACTTGGGTACTATTGCCAAGAAAACAGCAAGATTGCATACATGTTAATAAAAGACTCATCAGGAATCACTCTGAACTCTGAAATGTCTTTAAGAGAAGGAGCAGCAATCAATAAATAAACGGGTTGCGCAAACTATCCCTTCCAGATGTGAAGAAGACTCAAGCTTTCAAAGTGTGGGGGATGTGAGAGAAAAGGAAGTAGAAAGTTGGTATGAGGTGGAGATAGCAAAGGAGATACTTGAAATATTAGAGTCCAACAAACAAAAGAAAGTTCTTTTTCACACAGTACATGGAATTGGCTGCAAAAGATATGAGCATTGCCACCAGCATAGAAGGCTTTAGAAGATGATTAGAAAAATTCCTGAAGGTTGAGGTTATTGGTGGTAATGCATTACACCAATGGTAATACATTACACCAATGTCAGAAGCATTATTCCATCAGATATGAGTGACTAGATTATTGGGCTCTTTGGAGCGTCCACCTTAGGCAGGCAGAGTAGAAATAACTAGTTGCCTGTTCAAGGCCTCCACGGTTCTAGATTCACAACCCACGTTTGGTTGCTAAAAAGTAGAAGACAACATGAACGTATAGCTATGATAAAATTAAAACCATTAGTGATTATTAGTTTGTATTTATTTAGCTGATATTTAAAATGTACGTACATTTTATATTGTGGTCTTATATTTTTATATGTGTGCAGCTGGCAAGAGCACAATCACAGTCATTTAGTAGGTGTGATGTGAATGGACACTATGTTCTATTTTATAAAAATTCCAAATATATTCAGTAAATATTGGATCATTGATGTCTCCTTTGTATATATTTACTATTGGGAAAACTCTTGAAATACACAAGAAAATAAAAATAAAACCTATGTTAGACACAAATTTAAAAATAAAACCTATGTTAGACACAATGTGCACCAATTTTAACATTCCCTCCAGCATTTTCTTTGGTGGTGACCAGCATTCTTAAGTAAACTCCCCAGTAATTTAAACATCACACGTGAACATCTGTTTGGTTACTTTTCTATGGATACCTTCCATGGCATATTCCTACTCAAATGTTTGCATCAGATTAGGCAAAACATAAACCAAGATATTGACAAATGACTGGCCAAGTTGTGCTACTTGTGGTTTGGTTGCGTAACTTTATATTTGATTGCAAACCCTAAGTTACCAGATTTGGGCTGCAAAGTGTAGATGGCCTGCAGATAGAGACAAAGAATTAATTTTCCATCTCTCTCTGCTGCCATGTAGAGGTAGTCAGGTTTTAGTAACTCTTTTCACATGCAAAGACTACTAATTTTTCAGTTTTTATTACCATCTTGCACATTTATTCCAATGGGAAGACTGTCTTATTGCTCCTCAGAACAGCAGCTAATGGGAAACATTGTATTCTAATGGAAGAACTTTTTTATGCCACCAATATCCTTGGTCTAAAATTTTTGTACCAGTTTTCCTTGCTATAGCTCTGAATTATTCAAATTATACAAGGGCACTGCATCATGTCTAACATGCTGATTTAAGTATGAAAATGTCTGGAAGCAAGATTGTACAATGTGATCATATAGTATAAATCTAATAGTTACATATTAGTACTACGGTAAGTGTAATGTTTATATTTTCAGATTATGGTAGAATATAATTACATGTCAAAAAAATAATAACAGTAATATTGGATGAGTGCTAAAATATATTGTCCAACAGCAAAAATATTCAACCAATTTCAATATACTAATGAATTTCTTTATTAGACAAAAATGTGTTCTATATCAAAATTTTTGATCTTTATTCTATTGCACAAGTCAATATGGCAACCAATCCAGAACAAATTCCTAAATAAATAAATTAACACAATGTTGAAATGTAAATGACATAACACGTTCGTACATAATTTGCGACTTTATTATATTGCATCCCTTTCCTATTAGAATCACTATGTTTTGACACATGTTTACAATTTCCTAAATTACATTTAATGGACATGCAGCACAACTGATATTTATATGAACTTATGGGAATCAAAATAATATTCTCAGACAATAACTATACAAAACTTATCAACATATTACTTGACCAGCAGTGGTGAATTATTAGTTTCTGTTTAAGATTGCAAAAGTATATAAAATATATTCAGTTTTAAAAAGCTTACAATACTAATACCTATAACTGCATGAATTACAATAAAGAACATGAACAATGTTTAGCAATATGGACAGTGTATCCCACACATATTGTGTAATTATTGCTTAGGTTTTGCCAGAGGCATTGCTGTGGAAGGCAAAAGAGGCTAAAGGTTCTGTATGTTTAACATTCAATGGACAAATCACTTAAATTGCAGTCCTTGGAATGAAATGTAGATAGAGTTCATATAAACCTTATACTGTACTGTGGACCAACTCAATAGCTTGTGGCAAGTTACTACCTCTAGGACAGTGGTTCTCAACCTTTTTAATGCCTCGACCCCCAACCGGTCGTAAGTCGAGGACTCCTCAACCGGTCGTAAGTCGAGGACTACTCAACTGGTGCAGCACCGTTTGCAGAATGGGACTTTTGGCGGGTTTAGCAGGGCAGAGACAGCCTGGACAATTCCTATTGGCTTTTGAAAGCCAATAAAATTAGACTCTATTCAAGAGAGTCTATTCTATTGGCTTTCAAAAGCCAATAGAATAAAAGGGAGTAGCACAGCTAAGGAAAAGGGGGGAAAAATGGCGGACTGTGTTGTTTGGAGAGCCCTATGAAATGGTCGTTCGACCCCAAATGGGGTCCCGACCCACAGGTTGAGAACCACTGCTCTAGAAGAGGTGAACTCTATGGGCAAGGAAGAATGAACTATAAAGCATCCTGTAGTGGCCATTTGAAACTGTTTTAGAGTAAGATTTATAGAGAGTTTGATTTAAATTCTGTATAAGCACGATAAGAAAATCAGTCTCTTTAACATTCAGGGCAGATGATACCCGCACAGTCTTTTGAGAACCACATTATTCTTCCACCACACATTTTGAAACGGCACATTTCATAATTGGTTTCACTTTTTTCCTAATACTTTCTAATACACCGTAAAATAAAAAAGATTATTAAATGAAATTGCAATGAAATTTTTGGTGATTGTGAATAAATTTGGGAGTGGGGAATGTGGAAAGTAAAAACATTATGCAAGTTCTTGGAACAATATTTTTCACATCAAGCTGGACAAGAGGCTCTGTTGAAGTCTACTGCTAAGAGCTATTTTGGAATATGGAAGAACCATATAGAACAGCAATTTTAATATAGAATCTTAATATTGGAAAGGATCATTTAGAGTAGACCATCAGATCTCTGGTCATAATAAATCCAATCTAAAGCAGGCTTGGTAGATAATTCTCCAGCCTCTGCTTTAAGAAATCCAGGGATGCCCAAGTCACTAACTGCTCAATGCGGTTCATTCTACTGTCAAACTACTCATATCATGTTTTTCAATTGACTGTGTGCCATCAAATCTGTGTCAGTTCTTAGCAACCAGATAGATAGATTTTCTTCATGACGATCTAACTGAGTCTTTCAGGTCTTGCAACAATCCACCCATTGCTATTGTAACTAGGGCCATTATCCTGCTGATGATCATCTTCTTCTCCTTCCTTCCACCTTTTCCGATGTCTTTTCCAGAGAGCCAGGTTTTTGCATAATATGTCCAAAGCGTGATAATTTGAAAGTGGTCATTTGTGCCTCCAGTGAGGACTCTGATTTGTTTTGTTTGACTTGAACCATTTGTTTCTTGGTATTCGCCCTGTGGTATTTTCAACAATCTTTTCCAACACTAAAGTTTGAAAGCATCAATATACTTCCTAAACTGCTTCTTCAACGTCCAGCTCATTACATTAGAAAGGTTTTTTTTCCCCTGATAGGTTGTACTGAGTTGTACAAAAATCAAAGAAAAGCAAAGTAGGGTTATTTAATTATACATTCAAATGTGGTTGTCATTATGAAGCAAATGAGACTGAGTGGGAAAGCGGCAATAAAGCTAATTACTACTAATGACAAATATAAAAAACTGGGGGAAAGTCTCGAGATTCTGTCTTGATTTATTTTAAGCTCGGCGGAACTTGGAAAGCCCTTCAAAGGCAAAGTAAGAGTACAGAGAAGAGCAACAAAGATGATTAGGGGACTGGAGGCTAAATTAACATATGATGAAGAGCTGCAGGAAATGGGTATGTCTAGTTTAATGAAAAGAAGGATGAGGGGTGACATGATGGCAGTGTTTCAATATTTGAAGGGCTGCCCCAAAGAAGGGGGGGGGTCAACCTATTTTTCAAAGCACCTGAAGGCAGGACAAGAAGCAACAGATGGAAACTAATCAAAGAGAGAAACAACCTAGAACTAAGGAGAAATTTCCTGACAGAATAATCAGTGGAACAACCTGCCTCCAGAAGTTGTGGATGCTCCATCACTGGAGGCTTTTAAGAAGAGACTGGACAGCCATTTGCCTGAGATGGTATAGGGTTTCTTGCTTGAGCAGGAGATTGGACTAGAAGACTTCATTCTGTTATTCGTTATTCCTGATCAATGTGCTTATTATTGAGCAGTACATTACAGATAAAATGTTCCAGGAGGCAGCCAACAGCAAACCTATAAGGTGCCGATATAGTAAAGAAAAGAAGTTGGAATATTCATGTTTTGTATGAACCGTTCTACCAAATGCACCATAGGAAAGTACAGTCAGGCTTCAGCTGCTTTTAGATAGTTTGGCTGGCTAGGTATTATGAGAATTATTGTCCAACATAACAGTCATTCAGTGGCATTTGGTTGAGTAAGAAGATCAAGCTTCTTGATGATCTTTCTGGAAATAAATCACCTAAAAATCAAAAGAATGACTCACTGACGGGCAGACTAAATTTGTTATGAAGCCATAATAAATATGAGAGGTGTCCTGGGAGACAGAGAGATATCAAATCCACCCTTCCTATGCAATCCTTCGTAACAGTGGCCAATTCAAGTTAATATTAATGCTTAGTTAAAGCTAGGTTTCTTGAAATAGTAGAAGACATGGACAATGCCAGCAGTAATTTCAGTGTTAATGGAACAACTTAAGTTCCATAAAAAAACTAAGATTTTACTTATGCTATTATTGAAAAAGAGAGAGAGAGAAAGAGAGAGAGAGAGAGAGAGAGAGAGAATTTTGTTTTTCAGATAGATAGATAATAGATAGATGATGGATGGATGGATGGATAGATAGATAATTAGATAGATAGATAGATAGATAGATAGATAGATAGATAGATTGATAGATAATGAAACATCTATACCAGTGGTTCTCAACCTTTTTAATGCCGCGACCCCCAACTGGTCATAAGTCGAGGACTACTCAACTGGTGCAGCACCGTTTGCAGAATGGGACTTTTGGCGGGCTCAGCAGGGCAGAGACAGCCTGGACAATTCCTATTGGCTTTTGAAAGCCAATAGAATAAAAGGGAGTAGCACAGCTAAGGAAAAGGGGGAAAAATGGCGGACTGCGTTGTTTGGCGACTCCCGCAAAATGGTCATTTGACCCCAAATGGGGTCCCGACCCACAGGTTGAGAACCACTGATCTATACCAATTAATACAATCAGGCACATCCTAGGTAAAAAAAAACCTTCAAAAGCATCCATTCATCTCTTAACTTTGTCTATGCAAATCATCTTAAAGACTTATCTTTATTGAAATGTACAATTGAATTACCTTCATAGTGTTTCATAGCATTAACCTGGCAAAGTAGACAAGTGTCCACAAAAGTTTATTAGATTATAACTTTGCCAGGTTTTCAGCTTACTCAGATTAGATATATTCTTGATTATTTTTATTTTAGACTTATTTCATTATATCCTGCTTTTGTTATTTTTTATAAATATGATGGCAAACATATCCAATGCACCTTCCTCCTATTTTCCCCACACCACAACCCCGTGAGGTGAGTTGGGCTGAGAGTGTGTCTTCCCCAAAGTCACCCAGCTGGCTTTCATGGCTAGAACTCACCGTCTGCAGTTTTCTAGCCTGGTGCCTTAACCACTAGACCAGGGGTAGGCAACCTTGGCTCTTTTATGATCGGTGGACTTCAACTCCCAGAATTCCTGAGCCAACATGTTGAAGTCCACCAGTCATAAAAGAGCCAAGGTTGCCTACCCCTGCACTAGACCAAACTGACTCTCTAATCTAAGAAATGATTAACATGTCTTAGCATTATTGCCAATGTCCTACTAAAAATAGTTTTAGCAGTAACTCATAATTAATTTAATACTGGAAAAAAATCACAATACTAATCTAATACATATATCAGCTCCACTACCAAAGCAGCCCTAACGGCTAAATTCATGCAATGCCACTCACTCCGCTGTTACTAAGATTGTAGATTGCCACAAGCAACCAGGCTGAAAACAACCCAAATTAGCAACTAAAAACAGCACAAACAAATCCACCACCTTGGAGTAATGCTTAGAACAAAATTAAATTCCAGGAAGAAAATACAGAATAGAATGTCATTCATTCCTTTGGGAGATAAATTTCTGAATCTTCTGTTCTCTTCAATGATGAGCAGAGATTAAGTCAATACTGCTAAGATTTGATGACATAAGGAAGAAGACAACTATATTCTGCCAGGCATCTGAAATCTTCAGGTACTTTTCAAAGATAATTTTAGAGCATCACAATAGATTTAGTTCCCAGATTACTCGACCAGTGCTAATTACTAATATATTCCCAAAATAATGGATCGTATCATTTTTACAAGATCTTTAGAACATGCTAAATCCTTACCTTGAATTCTGTAAGTAAGTGGAGCAAGAATGGAGAAGCTGCAACTTTTCCGTAATTGTTGAACCCAGCTAGAAGCAACATATAGGTGATGGACTTTCAGTACCTCTGAAAGGAGTTTCATCTCTGTCCTGGGTATCTTTTTTGGCAAGAAAGTTTCCATAATCAGCTATGAATTTGTCACCATCCTTAATAAATGGCAAAAGACTCTGGCTAAGTTGGTGGATGCGTATTCAGTTCATGTGAAACTCTATCTAGGTCTGTTGGCTTTACAACCTGGTCTGAAAAAGACAATACAGAGATGACCAGTTTGCATATTCCCGGGGAGACTCTATTCTGCAACCCAAGGATTACCCATCTAGTGCTTTCCAGATATTTGATACTATATTTCTCACAGTCCAGTGACATTAGCCATTCTGACTGTGAGTAAAACTCTCAAACAGCTGGAAACTATCAAGTTCCCCAACTCTCCTTCGGACCGGTACTTCAAAGACTAAAGTGAATTTTTACACAATTTGTTTTTTGGACTCAGATGGCTTGAATAATTTATCTAGAAAGATGCCTTTAATTCAGACTTTTTCAAATGAAGGAAATCTATTGCAACAGCACCCTTAGGAGGTGGTCGGCTAGATTCTGCTTAAAAACGCTTCTATCTACCATCTCCCCGGGAATGTCATTCTATTTCCAATAGTTTGTCCCATCTGAAAGTTCTTCATATTATTTAGAAAAAATAAATACAAGTAGACAATCTGGTTTACAAAGTACTTTGAGAAGTAGATATCTAAAAAAAAGTTAAAATCAAGAAGAAAACATAAATAGGAAGTAGTCAGTGAAGGCAGGCATGAGATTAGACTGGGAAGAAGTTTGAGGAAAACTAAAAGAACATAAGCTGATGCAGAGAACATAGAGTACATAATTTTTCCTTCACTACAGAAAACATGAACTATTTGTTGGGTGGGAATCTGAAGAACTAAGGCGACTCTTTGTGACAACAGATAACGCTTCAGAAATCTTCTTGAAAAATAAAAATAAACCATTTCTCCCACCATAGAGTCTAATGCTAGATTCTGAGGTCCATTTAAGTTGAACAATGTGAAATTCAGGATAGCCATAAATAAGTACTTCTTATAGTACATTATTAATCTGAATATTTTTAAATGTGAATGAAAGACTGATAAAATATGGATGTACCTATACTATTGTTATTTTTGTTATTTGTTAGAGTTATTCTTCCTCTGTTAGAATGGATATCATGCTTTTTTTATTTATTTACTTGAAGACATTAGTGAACCTCAAATATGGCCATGAGAATTTCAAATTATTCCTTTAAAAATGAAACAGGTAGCAATATTTTAGCCACTTCCTGACTTTTCATAATCTATGCTAATGGGAAGTTCATGCATGATACATATCTAAAACTTTGATCAAGAGGCTACAAATTGCAGAAAATGTAAATCAAGGCAGCTTGTCGTGAAACCAATGTGCTAATCTGCCTTAAAATTATATTGGTTTAAAACACAGTCTGTATTTGCTTTAATATAAATGTGTCTTTCTTCACAGAGAGAATTGGAAAATACTCAGCTGTGTAGAAAGTTTAGTCTCCTTGTAATTGATTCCGAGATTTTAATACATTTTATTTTGACTAGTAGAAATAACATATTCACAGGCTAAAAATTCTGTTTAGCCATTTATTTTGAATCTGGGTTCATTAGTGTATTGTTTATATGAAGGGTATAGGGTGTTTTTAACTATGCTGCTTGCATTCTTAACAGTATTATTCTAAATACTGTAGGTAGGTAGGCGGTTCTGGTTGTGGGCATTTGGTTACATGCACACAAAGCTGCATTGTTCTGTGTTTTTGTGATAAAGCATGGTAGAGTTGCTAGTGATACAGAGTGTTTATGAATATCTCAGAAGCACGGGACATGAAGTTGAAAACAGGAAAATGTTTATGATCAACTTTTGAGAGAGGGGCAAAAATTGTTAGGCTTTTTCTTTTTTTGCACTTCAGCCTTTAGCTACTTGACTGTTCTGCACAAGACATTTAGAAATGAAATCTGTTTATGAAGTACTATTCTAGATTTCAATATTTCCCTCCACATTTTCCTCATATTCTGCCTGGATCATGTTTGCTAGGGTGCCTGACTGGTGGATTCCTTTCCTGTTTACTCCATCCACCCATGCCAAGAAAGCAAACATTAAATATTTTTCTTTCCATTGACCATTATTTGAGGACATGTGATTTCCATTGATAACACCTTTTTGTTATTCATTTATTCCAGGGGTCTTCAAACTTGGCCCTATTATGACTTGTGGACTTCAACTTCCAGAATTCCTCAGCCAGGCACGCTGGCCGAGGAATTCTGGGAGTTGAAGTCCACAAGTCATAAAAGGGTCAAGTTTGAAGACTCCTGATTTATTCAGTTGGGAGGCTTCCTCATTTCATCCAACTCTGAGTGGCTCACAACAATACATACCATAAAAACAGAAGATACAACCCCTCCCTTCAAAATAACTTCAATCTAATCATAAGATGGCAATCCAATAACAAAGCAACCATAAAACACCCCACCAAGGAAGCCTCATCCACCCTATCCTAAGGCCCGGGTAAATAGCCAAATCTTTAAGGCTTTCCAGACTGCTATTGGCTGAATGAATACAGGGTGGATGTCATTCTATAGGCCATGTGCTGCTAAAGAGAAGGCATGCTTTCTGGGTCCTGAAAGATAAGACTTCTTAATTGAGGGGACTCAGCGTGTACTGTGATAGGTAGTCTTGCAAATAGGCAAAGCTCTATGTCATGTAGAGTTTTATGGCTGATAAATCACCTTAAATCACACACAAAAGCACACTAGCAATCAATGCAGTTCACATGGGCATCCAGAGACAAGTCCTTCATTACTCATGCTGCTATATTCTGAACCAGTTTGAAGCCTTCAAGTGCGATCTCATGTAGAGTGGGATGCAATACTCAAATTGTGAGTTGGCAAGGGCATGAGTAACTGGAAGATCAATCAATTCAGGATGGGGCACAATTGGCACATTGGATGGAACTGTGCAAAGACCCACTTGGCAACAACTGCCACTGCACCTCAAGCAGGAGCTGTGAGTCCAAGAGAACCCCTAAGCTGAATGCTATTCCTTACTAGAAAACTGCAAGCCCAACCATGAGTAAAGCAGCCAAAGTCATCAGCCATGATATGATTGAGCCAGAGTTACTTTCTCTCCAGCTAAGGTCTTATAGTCTCCAGGCTTTGGGACAGAACTTTGATGGTTGGCCTGCAGGTCAAAAGATGTTGACGTTATCCATTCAGTCATGTCCAACTCTTGGTGATTCTATGGGCCATGTCTGTCCAGGATTTCTGATCTTGCACTACTTGAGTTGTTCTATGCTCTGGCTGGTGTCAGCTTTGATGAAGTCCAGCCACTGTGTTTTTTGGCAACCTGGTTTCCTTTTACCAGTAACTCTTCCAAACATACTTGCTTTCTCCAGTAAATATCCCCACATGACATGGCCAGAATAAGTGAGACACAATTTTGTGATTTTGCCTTCTGGTGATACAAATTGGGTATCATCAGTATACTGATTATAGAAGATCCCACGCCAGCAGGTGACCCCACCAAACATGAAACAGTTTCATATTTCAGCTATTAAATAGGAGGGGAGAAAGCATAAAACCCTGGAGCACCCCACAAAAGAAGCATCTTAGGAGGGACCTCTCTGTCATAGCTAATACCGTGTAGAACTGATAATGAAGGAAGGAAGTGAACCACTGTAAACAATGCCCACAATTTCCATCCTCTGGATTGCATCCAGAAAGATACTGTGGTCAATGGTATCAAAAAGCCACTGAGAGATCAAGGAGGACCAGGATGGATACAAGGATGGGGAATTGGTAAAACTCTTGTCAGATTGACCTGGTTCAAAACAAACAAACAAACAAACAAAAAACTTCAGCCTTTCAGCAGTGCACCAGAGCACCTGTGTTTTTTTTAAGATGTAGTGTTTCACTAGCCTAGTAGTCCAGGATGAAGTAGGTATAGAGGGCACTGACCAGTGACATGAGGATGGCATCCTTGCTGTAACACACAGTAGCCAATTGGAAGGGAGGTTTTTGCATTTTACAAAATGAAGCACAGCAGGAAAACGGGATAGCACCACTTTAGCCAATCCACTTCTTTTGATGTGTAATGGGAAAATCAGGTAGAAGTTCCCTTCCCAGTTAACAGAGGGCAGGTAATGAATAACACTCTGTCCTTTTGCCCCTAGGGAAACAATTGATGGTCTGTACTTGGGTTGGGGCAATGTAGCCATATAGATCAGCCCTCAGAGAAGGTCTGAGAAGTAAGCAAGCTAATGGGAGAAGAACCCAGAGGCATGTGGGGAAAAAAGAGAGAAGACCTGCATTTGAAACCATGTGAAACTAATGAGAAAGAAGAGATGTGAAATGGATCCTGAGAACTTAAAAAATAAAATCCTGTTCATGCATCATAATAAGCAACTACTGTATATACCTCACCATGTTTTACTAAGTATGCCACATTTGGTTGGGGTCATATGCATAAAGCGAGATTTACAAATAGCAGTGGCTGGATTCACACACTAAAAAAAAACCAAAAAGCAAACCAAACACATTATAATCTATCAAACTTTATTGACCAGCAAATTGATGCCTGTATTCTGTGAGCAGAGCAGGATTTGAAGAATACCAAGAGAACGTGGAATAAAGAGAAGGATGAAGGATGAACTCAAGGTGGAGAATTTAAGAGGAATCTAAAACCATCTACCCTGTTGACCCCAAACTGGATTTAGAGGCGATACTCTTAAGAAAGGGAAAGTCTCTAATGGTTGAGAAGAAGAAAATAAAAGAGAGAAGCTTGACTTGAACTGGCTTAGACAAGAGTTGCAGCTTTAAGAGTTGTATAAAAGGGTCATTGTGATAGCTCTGCCACCACACCAGCTTTTTACAATCTGGCAAATTTGAAGCACTTTTACCGTAATTCAAATGAATTGTGGAAGAAAGAGGAGGTGGGGTTGAACTTCATATATTAACTTCTACCATTCAGACAATATTTTGGTTGAATGTTTCTTAGTTGTATCAAAGCCCACAGATACTACCAAATGACTTAGTACGCTGATGCCTGGAGAAGAGAAGCTGCAGGGAAATTAATAAAAGAAGAGATGTTATGCCCACTCTAATTAGGTCTGAAATTAGAACTTGGCTGTCCAAATAATTGAACCATAACCTTTTTTTCAAAAAAATGCTTGAATAAAACTCATTTTTTCTGACCAGGTGGCATTGTTTTGGGGGGGGGGCACTAGAGTGAATTGTTTTGTGGCAAATTCCTAATTTTTAAACTGCTGCTCCCAAACAGCAAGGATATGCAACTTCTCTAGGAAATTTTTAAAAAAAGTTGCTCCCTGCTCCGAATATGCAGTTTTGCTCTGCTTGATCATTTGATCAAACTTCAGACGTATCTATTTCCAGAGACTTGGCAGGTGGCACTTCCTATAGCAACTGGACTCAAACAAAATTACCCACCGGTCATTTTAGCTTATTTTTCCCCAAACCGATCCTCTTCAGAAGAGTTGAACTCCAGCTTTGATGTTGACTGGAACTATGATACCTTCCCACCTCTGGGGGAGGATGTTTTTGCCTGTGACTTGCCCAGTGTGAAAAGCATTTTATATTTTCAGGAAATGGATCTAGCACTTATTACAGAACTCAGGATGTGAAAGCAGCATATCTTTTCGAAGGCTGTGTATCAGAAAGCTACATATCGGAGGCTGGGACGCACCGTTTCTTTAGAGCGGAAAGCACTCGGCATTCAGCTAGATCACTGAATGGACTTCAGGAGCCCTGTTAATAGCGATGAAGCTTTCCTTTCTCTCTTTCATTAAGACCTCCCCAAGGAAATGAAAAGATCCTCTGTCCTATCAATGTCAATGGGGTTTTGTCATTGATGAAAAGCTGAATGTAAATAACTAACTAAGCATGCTGAGAGGCTCCGGGTTGGAAAGTTAAATGTCTCAGCTGTTTTGATCTGAAGGCTCTATTAGAATTAAGAGGGACTAGCCACCTGAATGGGCTTCTTCCTTTTAATGAACTTACTATATTCAAAAAGGCCAGAAAATGGTTGGGTTAGAACTGTCCTAAGAGATGTTTCCTTCCTCCAGCCAATATCTCTTGGCATTTTAAAGCTTGTATCTAAATGTACAATGCATTCTAGAAATAGTCAGTCCCAATTCCTGTGGGGGAAAAGGAAGATTCAGAATTGAAAAACAAAAATGAAGAGAACTGGTCAAAAATTTAAAGGCAACCTAAAAATAAAATTCTTGTAACAGCTAGCCAACATGTGTGTGTGTTTTTTAAAAAAGAAGAAGTGAAAAATTCTACATTTTCTGCAAGCACATATGCTTATGCACAACCAGTATTGCTTAAGATAATGCTCACTTCCCCAGAATCAATGCTTTCCAGATGTGTCGAGGTTACCACTCCCAGATTTCCAGCACCACATGACCAACACATCTGGAAAGTGACCTTGTTCAGGAAGGCTGAGTGATAATAACTGGCACAATCACAGCAGCATCTTTGTCTCTTGATTACCAAGTCATAAAAGAGGGAGAGGATGGACTAAAAGAGTGTCTTCTTCTACAGTGATTCCTTGGAGGCATTTTGGAATCACTGAGGTGCACACTTAGAATTCATTGATAAAATCCAGGCCCCAGCTGCCATTTCTGGAAGACCAACAGCTACCATTTGGTGCCCATTATTAACTTAACCATGCCTTCTTCCCAAAGGGCATGAACTGCCTCCTGTCCCTCAAAGTGTTGGGGCAGCACTCAGAGACTTCCCAGAGTTATGACCAAATTGTAGTGCTCAGTGTGGTAAAAAGGAAAATGATCAAATACTCGAAATAATAAATGAATATTAATTCATTTAATATTAAAAGCTAGGCTGCATTAACAGAGGGATAGAACCAAGATCACGTGAAGTATTAATACCACTTTACAATGTCTTGGTAAGGCCACACTTGGAATACTGTATCCAGTTTTGGTCACTATGATGTAAAAAAGATGTTGAGACTCTAGAAAGAGTACAGAGAAGAGCAACAAAGATGATTAGGGGACTGGAGGCTAAAACATATGAGGAACGGTTGCTGGAATTGGGTATGTCTAGTTTAACAAAGAGAAAGACGAGGGTAGACATGATAGCAGTGTTCCAATATCTCAGGGGCTGCCACAGAGAAAAGGGAGTCAAGCTATTTTCCAAAGCGCCTGAAGGCAGGGCAAGAAGCAATGGGTGGAAACCAATCAAGGAGAGAAGCAACCTAGAACTGAGGAGAAACTTCCTAAACTTCATAAAAGAGCCAAGGTTGCCTACCCCCGGCCTAGGGAATGGGGAAGTATTAGCAAGAGACTGACTGTCTCTCCCTTGACTCTCCCTTGAAAGGGGCAGAGAAGAGAAAACACAGGGAAACACAGGTTGCTTCTTTGCAAGGAGAGAAGCAACCTAGAACTAAGAAGAAACTTCCTGACAGAACAATTAACCAGTGGAACAACCTGCCTCCAGAAGTGGTGAATGCTCCAACACTGGAAGTTTTTAAAAAGAGACTGGACAGCAATTTGTCCAAAATGGTATAGGGTTTCCTGCCTGAGCAGGGGGTTGGACTAGATGACCTCCAAGGTCCCTTCCAACTTTATTATTATTATTATTATTATTATTATTATTATTATTTAATCATTTAATCACAACATTATTTTTTTAAAAAAAATATGTTTGTATACTACCACAGTCTCCAAGGGACTCCTGATGATTTACAACACTGATAAATAGCCAGAGGAAATAATTCCAAAATTAAAACATCCACAACAATACAAATTGTAGAATCATAGGGCTGGAAGGGACCTTGGACGTCTTCTAACCAAAGGCAGGAAACCTACATCATCCTGGTCAAGTGGTTGTCCAATCTATTTTTGAAAATCTCCAGTGATGGAGCATCCACAACTGCAATAGGCAAGCTATTCCACTGATTAATTGTTCTCACTGTCAGAAAATTTCTCCTTAGTTCTAGTTTGGATCTTTCTTTAACAAACTTTCATCCCTTACTTCTTGTCCTGCCTCTGATGCCTTAGTAATAAGTCATTCTCCTCTTCTTTATGATAGCCCTTCAAGTGTTGGAAGACAGTTATGTCACCCCTAATCCTTCTCTTTGATGGACTAGACCAGGGGTGTCAAATGTGTAACGTCACATGACGTGTCATGACATATCGCAACTTTTTCCCCATTGCCAGCAGTGGGATGGGCGTGGTTTTGGCATGACGCATCTGGCCCACGGGCCGGCAGTTTGACACCCCTGGACTAGACATACCTAGTTCCCTCACCATTTGTCATACGATTTAGCCTCCAGACCCTTTATCATCTTTGTAGACCCTTTAACCTATTAAAATAACTTAAGTCAATTGAACACTGAACAACAAACAATAATCATACATAATAACCATAGACAGTGTTATCCCAAACTGGCCACCAATGTCCTCCAGAAGGACTCAGTCTTCACCATCTTCTGAAAGGCTAGGAAGGAGGAGGCTAATAAAGCTAATAGCATATAATAATGTAAATGTTAATGTATTCAAATCAATTTTAGTTTTTGTTCTGGCCGCAGCTTTTTGAAGCATGTTTCTCCCAGATATACTATTTGCAAGTTAGGGGTGCTTCTTGGTTCAGAAAATGTGCACAGGATTACTGGGTTAAGCAAAGTGAGTACATGGGTGGGGATTGTGCAATATACTGACTAAAATATGATTGACTAATTTGTAGGTGGGTATTTTAGATGAATATAATCATCATCAAGTTGTTTTTGTTGGTTATGTAAAAAGTATGCAATTCAAGGAATGATAATTTATTTCATGATGTTTATAGTACCTGTTTCTCCACTATGGATCCCAACTTAGATCTTACACCAGTTTAGCTCAGTGATAGCAAACCTATGACCCATGGGTCAAAGGTGACCAGCCATGATGTTTTGGGGAACATGCTGGCATTCACCAAAAACAACTATTGTTGAAAGCACACACAATTCTTGCACAATTTTCAGAGGCTGCAGTGTAAAAATGGAATGTGCTCTCACGCAGCCTCCCGATTCTCTGAAAATGAGTTGTTCTACTTGTATTTCATTTTTGTAATTTGATGGTTCTTTATATAATACATCACACCACACATGATTGGACTGCACACAGTATTTTTTAAAAGAAATGAATATGCAAATCAATTCTCTTTTGTTCAGGGTTTGTAGGAGAAGGAACCTGGGGACAGAGTTAAGAGAGTTATCAACATGGAGTCATTACGTTGCCACAAGCAATCTAAGTCCAGCCCCTCTTGAATTCTGTTGACTCTTTTCTAGCGCCAATTTAGTTTTGTCCATTAGTTGACTAGTTTCTTGTGTATAGGCTGAAGCAATACATCTTTTGAACTAGACGTTAACATGTGATCCTAATTCCTTGCACCTGACAGTGTTTTTGTGTCAGCAGAATCGAGTTAGGGATTTTCTGAATTTTTGACATGCTGAGCCCAAAAGATTCCCCATCACTGGTTTAGCCACTCCATGTACTATATCTGGTGAAGTTTGCTATAGCTCATGAAAGCATATAGCAATAACAATCGTACTTAAACTCATATACTGCTTCACAGTGCTCTGCAGCCCTCTCTAAGCGGTTTTATAGAGTCAGCCTATTGCCCCCAACAATGTGGGTCATTTTACCAACTTCAGAAGGATGGAAGGCTGAGTCAACTTGAACTGGTCAGGATTGAAGGAATCAAACTCCTGACATTGTGAGCAGAGTTAGCCTGCAATACTGCACTCTAACCACTGCGCCACCAGGGCGCTTGAAATAAAAGCATATGCCTTTCACACCAGATCATGTGTTCTACTATATAGAGCAGTGATGGCGAAACTTTTAGAGACCGAGTGCCCAAAGTGCAACCCAAAACCCACTTATGCATCATCGGGTGCCAGCCAATGGGTGTGGCCCATTGCCTGGGTGTGGCTCATTGGCTGGGTGTGGCCAATTGGGGTGTGTGGCCCATTGGGTGGGCATGGCTGCGGTGGTAACGGCAGACTGGGTGGGACTAAAAAGTTCAATCAATCAATTCCAACTTTGCAAGATCTTTTTTTTTCCTGTGAGAAATTGACTGACTGATTGAACCTTTTTTTTTTTTTTTGCACACGGCAGTGGAGGCCTAAAGCGAAAAGGTTTTATAAAACCCAGCTGAAGACCTAGGACTGGGGTGACGCCATGCGTGCCCACAGAGAGGGCTCTAAGTGCCGCCTCTGGCACCCGTGCCATAGGTTCGCCACTACTGATATAGAGGACAGGGCATTCAACTATTCAAAAGTCCCCTCAGTCAGAAGGGCTATGTGGGAGGGCAGTAATCTTGAAATTACTTATCAAGAATTGGTAACTGGACAAAAAACAAGAAACCTAGTTCCTCTAGTTCCAAAAACAAGAAACCTAGTTCCTCTAGTTCCATTATGGTGAAATTAATTACATTATTTACTATATAATGATTACACACACACATCAAGTCCAATTATATTAAAAGGTTTTTATACTGGTCACTGATTAGAATTCTGCATGTTAACCAAGTAAATTACTATTTCAAATACGATAAAATGGAATGCCAATGTAAAATTGTAACTATGTCATTGAAGTAATCAAGGCAGGTTGAGCTTTACAGATAGTGTGACAAGATGTTGCCATATCCAAGGACACTGAATCATACAGGTCTGACAGGAGTAGCTGTTCATAAAATTAATCACAACTGTCAGTACCTCACCAAATAGGGTATATAAATGGCCCTTGTTTATTTATAGCAAGTGCAATTGTAGGAATTGTAAATTAATCCTATGGTTCGGTTGAGATCTGAATTCTGTAAGGTGGAAAAGTATAAAAGATCTTGTGAGTTGTTCAACTTGACTTAAGCATGAACTGAAGGCAAGGCCTGAAAATCCAGAGTCATCTAATCTATTATAAAGACTTTTGATTACATTCATATCTCTTTTCCACCTTCCCTAATATTTATCGCAAAAGTGTGGACTTTGTGAGGACTATGTCCTGAATTACTGAATCTGCATCTTGCCAAAACTGTGCAAAATATCAATGTTTAGCAAGTTCTTTTAACCTAGCTCTTCATTTCTTGGTTCTGCCATCGCCAGTGGTAGGAATTCAACCCTCTTTCTCTCTGCTGCCATCTCTGGAAAAAAGAATTCTCTTTCTAGAACAAGTGAACTAGTTCTCTGAGGCCAGAGTCTTTACACTGGAGGGGGAGGGGGCACTATTCCGATTTTCCAAGCAGTTCCTAACCACAAATATTGGGCACTATATTTTAAGGGGATGTGGTAATGCTGAACATGCATTGAGTCAAAACAGACATTCTCTTCTGGGTACCATGTGGTTTGCCATCACCTAAACTGATTTTATACTGATGTCAATAGTAATGTACGAAGAATTAAGGACACTATTAGCAATAAGAGTACTTGTACACTGGTTTCCTTGTAGCAATTATGAGACAAAACAGTGAAGTACATCATTATGCTGATGAATTACTAACATACGCTAGGAGAAGAAATAATCAAAGAGAACAAAAAACAAAATTTAATGTAGAAGCATCAAATGCCTGTTTTCCGTTTTGCTTTTGTTTCCGTACTTTTTAACAGAAGTGAATGAATTTTCCAGGCACTGTAAACCTTGTGGAAGCAATCATCAAATTTGAGAAAAATAGGTTCAGGTCTTCGGTGCTCAACAATTTAAGCTACTTATTTATTTAAAGTACCTATGGCATTACTGATTTTTGACAGAGATTTAAACAGAATTAGGTGGGATTTTTATTTACTTATTTTTATTCTGCCTTTATTATTTTTATGGGTAACTCAAGCTGGCAAGCATACCCAATACTCCCTCCTTCTCCTGTTTGAAAGTTTAGGAGTCATATTTGTTGGAAAAGGGACATATCTGAGGAAGGGTGTCAGTCTGTGAACCTCTACAGAAGGGGATAATAAAACAACTTTATTTACACCCTTCATTATTTGCTACCATTTTCTATATGAGATATTTTAATGACATCATTAAACTCAGAGATACTATAGATTCAGTAGTGGCAAACCTATGGCACACTTGCCAGAGGCGGCACTCAGAGCCCTCTCTGTGGGCACGCAGGCCGTCACCCCAGCCCCACCTCCCCCAATGGCCCCCTCCTCACCAGCAGCCCCCCTGGAGGAGAGTCGCCCCTGGTTGTGACCCATGCGGAGAAGCACAGCCAAAGACCTGGCAGCCGGGCAGCAGGTATAAGACTCCGCCCCCATGCCCTGTAGCATCATCTGCTGCATGGCCGCCATGGTACTGCAGGGCTGCCTGGGCAATCTGCCACGGCAGGCCGTGGAGGCGGTAGGTGGCCCTGTGAGGGGCGGGGCAGAGTGGGTGGGGCAGGAGGTGGGGTGGAGTAGGTGGACAGGAGGCGGAGCAGAGTGGGCAGGGCAAGGGGGCAGAGTGGTTTTTGGGCACTCGGTGTCTAAAAGGTTCACCATCATTGCTATAGATCTTTTTATGGAAGGCTCTTGGGATTAGATGCCAAAATAGTTTGGACAGGAAAATATTTTGGATGTGGATCCATGGACTGTGAAACAAAAAGCAAAGAAAGCTCGAGAGAAGCTGGGCACTGGAATTTGATGTGATGAAAGAAAAATCTCACATTGAAGACTGGTGTCTTAAATTTAGATTCGGCTTTGAAAATTTTAACTACAAAGTCCTTGTTGTTTAGTAACCATTTGAAGTTAGAACAGTACTGAAAAAAAGTGACTTACGATTGTTTTTCACACTTACAACCGTTGCAGCATCCCCATGATCATGTGATCAAAATTTGGACACTTGGCAACTGAGGTGTATTTAATGACCGTTGCTGTGTCCCAGGGTCATGTAATTATCTTTTGTGTTCTTCTGACAAGCAAAGTCAATGGAGGAGTCAGATTCTCTCAATGAACATATTACTCTCTTAACAACTGCAGAGATTCACTTAACAACTATGCCAAGAAAGGTCATAAAATGAGGCAAAGCTCACTTGTGTAAGTACTGTGTTGCTTAGCAATGGAAATTTGGGGCTCAATTGTGGTTGTAAGTTGAGGACTGTCTATGCGGCTATGAAAAGATTTTGGATTTCCTGGAGAGAAATTAAGGCAAAATAAAATTTGGAAATATTGATTCTTGGGTGAGACTACATGAGCAACAGTGTTGGGCTAAAAATCTCAAATATAGTTGAATCTGGTTGCATAAACTTTACTTTGGGATTACAAATTAATTAATAACATTAATTTGTAAAGGCTGTTTTTTAATTGATTCAGAAATGGAGGAAAGGAATCACAAATACAATATGAAGAAGAGGATATAAAGAAACATACAAATATCATATTACGGTCAAAACCGTACAACTTTTTTGGGGGGGGTGTTTTTATTTATATTATGGAAAATGCAGACGACCAATCCTAAATAACTGTTCACAAAAAAGAGAAGACAATATAATGTATTAATTAATGAAATCAAGAACATTTAGTACATCATATTGTCAAAAATGGAGTTGAGTTATCAAATGGAAAATACATAGAAATAGTAGTTCATGTGGAGCGAGATGAATCTTATGAATATATGGTAACTATTATTTTTACCTACCAATTGTATCCCGTCTCCATTTTGCGTCATTTCTCCCAATTTTGTCCTAACAAATCAGCAAAGTACTGTAAATAATAAGAAAGAAATAAAGGAACATTTTTTAAAAAATTATAAATTTAAGAAACCTTCCATCTCAATTAATTTTCCAAGTTCGTTGAAAGGTTAAAGATGGTTTTGCACACTGGTTTCTAATCTAATTAATTGTTGTCATTATTTCCCTCCCTCCTTATCATGTGTTCAAAGATTTTAACAGATAGAATGAAATTACTGCATTTGCATACTATACTGGCTTGAAAGGAAGAATCCTTGTTTGCAAAAGAACTAGCAGAACTGTTTTATTTTGAAAATAGTTCTTCTCTTGTCTTAGCACTGAGTTATACTTTAGATGCAGCTTTTGGATCTTCCAATATTATCAGTGTCTCTTTGGTACATGAACCTGCTGAAGTGCTTTGCTGTTACTGCACTGCTCATCAATTGGGTTGCTGCTTGCTTTGAAATTACAGTGCTTTCTTCTCATTTTCTTTCCCCTAGAATGGTTAACTTTTGGCAAGACAACAGTGGTGTAGCATTATCTATCTTACTTAGAGTCCCATCACCAAGGAGAAATTTGTGCTTCAGTTGTTGCAAACATAAAGGGGACTAACCCCACTTGAAGGTCAGGAAAAATGTTCACTTCACATTCAAATTCTAAGCTTTGAAATAGATTATAAAACTATGTTAAGGTTAATGCCTTTGATTCACAGCAAGGCACTAATTACACTGATTATCCATAAAATATTTCAGAACTTGTAGACCTCCATAATTATTCACTTGTTGAGAAAATTTGCATGCCAATACTAATGGCTATGGTTGGCTTGTTGTTTGTTGTTAGTGGCGAAGTCGTGTCCGACCCATCGTGACCCCACGGACAACGTTCCTCCATCTCTTCCTGTCCTCTACCATCTTGTGGGGTCCATTTAAGCTCACGCCTACTGCTTCAGTGACTCCATCCAGCTGCCTCATTCTCTGTCATCCCATTCTTCTATTGCCCTCAATCTTTCCCAGCATTAGGCCCTTCTCCAGTGAGTCCTTCCTTCTCATTAGATGGCCAGAGTATTTGAGTTTCAACTTCAGGGTCTGGCTTTCTAAACAGCAGTCGGGGTTGATCTCTTCTAAGACTGACCGGTTTGAACACCTTGCAGTCCAAGGGACTCGCAGGAGTCTCCTCCAGCACCATAGTTCAAAGGCCTCAATTCTTTGTTGCTCAGCCTTTCTTATGGTCCAACTTTCACAGCCATACATTGCAACTGGAAAAACCATGGCCTTGACTATACACACTTTTGTTGGCAGGTTGATATCTCTGCTTTTTAGTATACTGTCTAGATTTGCCATAGCTTTCCTCCCCAGGAGCAAGCATCTTTTAATTTCTTGGCTGCAGTCCCCATCTGCGGTGATCTTGGAGCCAAGGAAAATAAAATCTGTCACTACCTCCATTTCTTCCCCATCTATTTGCCAGGAATTGAGAGGGCCGGATGCCATGATCTTGGTTTTCTTAATGTTGAGTTTCAAGCCAACTTTTGCACTCTCCTTTTTCACCCGCATCAAGAGGCTTTTTAGTTTCTCTTCACTTTCTGCCATTGTATGATGGTATCATCTACATATCTTAAGTTGTTGATATTTCTCCCGGCAATCTTAATTTCAACAATTAAACCATAAAGGTCATAAAAGACATAAATTGTGGGTGAAAGGTTATACAGGTAAGTCCTCGACTTATGAATATAATTGAGCCCAAAATTTCTGTTGTTAAGTAAGACATTTGTTAAGTGAGTTTTGCCCCATTTTATGACTTTTCTTGCTTCAATTGTTAAGTGAATAACTGCAATTGATAAGCCAGTAACTTGGTTGTTAAGTGAATTGGTTTCCCCCTTGACTTTGCTTGTCAGAAGGTCACAAAAAGTAATCACATGACCTTGGGACACAGCAACAGTCATAAATATGATCCAGTTGCCAAGCATCTGAATTTTGATCACATGATCATGGGAATGCTGCAAAGATTGTAATTGTGAAAAATGGTCATCAGTCGCTTTTTTTTTTAGTGCTGTTGTAACTTTGAATGTTCACTAAATGAACTTTTGTAAGTCGAGGACTACTTTGGGTTTTTTCAACTCTAATGGTAGTTTGTTCTGAATACAAGCCCTCTGTGAAAGAAGCACAGATAGATTGTTGGTTAATATTCCCAAAAGATACTTAGTGGTGATCCAAGAGTGGAGTATTGTGGAGCAGGCAATTCCACAGGAAAACTGTCCCTACGCTAAGATTCTGAACGCAGTATTGAGCATCTTGAGTTGGCACTACAGGTAGTCCTTGACGTACAACCACAATTGAGCCCAAAGTTTCTGTTGCTAAGCGAGACATTTGTTAAGTGAGTTTTGCCCCATTTTATGGCTGTTAAGTGAATCTGTTAAGTGAATTGACTTTGCTTGTCAAAAGGCTGCAAAGGGTGATCACATGACTCCGGGACAATGCAACTGTCATAAACACGAGAGTCAGTTGCCAAGCATCCAAATTTTGATCAGGCGACCATGGGGATGCTGGAATGGTTTTAAGTGTGAAAAATGGTCCTAAGTTACTTTTTTCAGTGCCATTGTTAATTTCAAGGTCACTAACTGAATTATTGTAAGGTGAGGACTACCTATATTGAATATGCTGGAGAATGTTGCTGGAAATTATGGTTGATAGGTTTTTCATCCTTGCTAGATACATGGATAGATGGATATCATCAGGACCAGCATTAGCACCATGCTGTGAAAACAATTAACAATACTACCTTTCACAATGAGGTTAAGTCAGAGAATGTAATCTTCTCAGAGAAATTTTCTCATAACTTGCAGTTTGTGCCTGGAGTTACTCTGAAGAAATCAGCCATTGGTTGTTAGAGTCTCACCTGGCACAAGCAGTGGAGGACTGTTTTAAAAATGTCCTACGTGTACGCAGATGACAGATAAGAAATTGTGGTTTTGTCGCCTCGCATCTTTTTTTAAAAAAAGAAAGCAACCATCCTATTTCTATAGTATTTGCTATTGCAGACTTTTATCCCTACCTGATGATTTCATTCAACTTACCCAAGATGACTTTATGAGTTTGTCACAGATATGTGTCAAACTCAAGTGCCCTATAACCCTTGGATTTAACATCTTATTACCTGAAAAATACTTGGTTTATTTTTCTGTTTTATCTGTCATGGATGCAGGTAGATGATGCAGAGCGAATGACTGGGTGAAAGTTGTTCACTTGGAAGATCCACGGCTGATTGGAGTTTTATTTTTCAACCTCTTTATTCCAAGGTCATCTTCCTTGGAATATGCACACCGGCTTTCAGCCACACAAAATGAACCTGTTAGGAATTTACGAATTTCTAAATGCAGGTTAATGTAAGACTACAATCCTAGTTACACTTATCTAATGCAAAAACTCCTGCTGAACCCAGAAAATAGAAGATGATGACCATTTCAAGGTTTAATTACATCTTGCCTCGAATCCTCAATTAAAAGATAGTATTATAACAGGATGTGGTGATAGCAGGAAGTAACAATATCTACAAAGCTTACAGCAGAAAACCCAACATTTTCTTAGAATACTTTTTCTTTCTACTAAGGGGGAACCAATCCTGCATGAATACAAAATGCAGCTTTGTAAAAAGAACACCCCCCCAAAAAAAACCTGTTGCGTGTAAAATAAAAGTAAGACTAAAAGCAAATACTGGTAATGTACTAACTGGTTGGTTATTATAGTTTCAGGCACATTTATTATGCCAGCAGGTTTTCTGTTTGTTTCCTTTGGTAAAGCTTATTTTTCATTCTTCCTAGAAAGGGAGAGAGCCTGATTTGGTAGGAGAAAAAATGGCAGGCAGCAACCGTTCCATTTATCTTTTAATAAATTATTCCTAGTGACTGGCTACATCCATATGGTAGACATTTTGTGAAGTGTTTACATCATGATCTCAAAATCTAAAATGTATCCATCCCCTTTTGCCTATACCTTCTTTAGAGAGTTAATTACTCAATGCTTTCTATCTGCTTGTAGTGCACATATAAACTTAATGTAGGGAGATAACGCTATAGTATTGTTTCAAGCAGCTGCAAGGGTTATTGGGTAGGATGCGTTAACTTCAGGTTATATAGTATAAGTATATGCATGTAGTGTATATTTAATATATGCACAAATATAAATTGTAAACATAAATAAATGCTGATTGTCCAAATAATATAAATAATAATAAACTGGTCCATGGCCAAAGGGTCTGTGGTCCACAACCCTAGGGCTACACAACAGTGATGCTCCATGAATGGTTTCCAAAACCACAGAGGGCTTCATTTATTTTCAAAGAATGTTTTGTGCCCCCGCAAAAGTTGTTGATTGTTCCAGAATGAATCATGGCCATGATCTTTATGTCCAGCCAACCTGAAATTTGCTTCCATAGACATTTTAAGAGTTTTAGGTCTTGGCCTTGCTGGATGTTATTCTTTCTCTTATGGCTACTGGCTTACCTGACTGCTTCAAGGTTGCTGACATTTTTACTGCCATCTTGTCTTAGGGCTGGGTGCTCAGCTGAAGTCTAGATCTGTCCCTCCCAATGGTATGCACATAGACCTGAGAATTACCTCAGATGGGTGACTGTTGGGTCCCCAGTTATAGAGTAAGAAAACCATCAGATTATCCCTTCCATTTGCAAATCTGCCTACTTTTGATTTGAATCTGAAATGTAAGAATGAAATCGAATGAGATTAAATTCAAACCAATTCAAGGGTTGATTCAAGAAATGATGGAGATGCGGCTTCAATGGGGCACTCATGTAGCATCATTCAGATCCTTCCAGCATTGTTTGGTAGGTTGGAATGAAAATAGCTAGGATCCTCTAGACGACAGTTGAATTTTGGTCACAGATTAATATAACTTTAAAGGATTGTAACTTTGCAATTCTGCCGGATAGCTTCAAGAAATTAATTGGGCAAATGAAGTGAAATAACTCCCTTTTATTTACTTAAGATGGAGGTAGTAGGAATGAGGAAAGGACAACACTGAAGCCTCCAAATTGTCCTACAGACAGCCTGTAAAGAGATTTTAAAGGGCCTGACTCAAGTTTAAAAACTTCCAAAAATTGTTGAGAATGTATTTTTTTAAAAACTTAGGATCAAAGACTATACCTTCTGGGAATGATACTGCTTAGTCAACATTCTTTTGAAAAGAAAGTCTGAGGTATGTGCTTAGCATGTGTAATAGACTACAATAAAAAGAATGGCTTGCATGAAACGCAAGAATATAAAAGCCAACACACTAGCTTAAACTCATTCTGGACAAAAGAGGGAACTAGCGGCTGAGAAGAAATGGACCACTTGCAAAAAAAAATATCGGGATTTATTTATTCCTCTTTTAGGGACTAGGCCAAATCAAAGGCATGTGTAAGAGTGAAGAATGGCAAACGGACCCACAGGCTAACCAGGAGTATACAAATGGAGTCAGAAACATGGGTTCAGAGTTGAGTCACAATAAGGACAAAAGACAATGCATTTGGGGGCAGGTAGAGTTACAGACAAGAAAGACCTCGGGACCTGGAGACATCGCTGATTATAAGTGTCCTGTCCCCATCCCTTCAATTTAAGCAACAGTAACAAAAAGTTGCTTGTGTGTGATCCCCACACAAGAGCCACAGCAGAGGGGGCAGCACAGAAGGAGGAAGGAGCACTGTTGCTGGCATACCAGCTGCTCCTCTTCTGTGACTCTCAAATCAGCAATTGTTTCAGTCACTGTTTGGTGGCTGAGGTGGTGAAGGGGAAGCCCTGGGGAAATCAGATCCAGAGTTACATGAACGTAGCCACCGCCTTCCCTCCAATCTGGGATATCTCCTGCTATCAGGGGTGTCCAGTTGAAAGGTTGTCTTGCAGCCCAGAGAGCTCTGTTTACATTATGAGTGGTGGGTCAGACACAAAAGCATAAATGGGCTACAACACCAACAAAAGCAGAATTTATTCCTCTCTCTATGCCCCCCTCCCGCTTTTGTTCTCTCTCTCTCTCTCCCTTCAAGCAAACCCAATTAATAAAATTCTAGCAAAAGAGTGAGAGTGTACGAATATATTTTTTTTCTCGGTGGAAGCTAAATGAATAAAGTTAAATTGTTCTTTTTTAAAAAAATAATAATAATTAACAACCAACTAAGGAACTGTGGAAATGTTATGGGAAAGATATGGAATATAATGACCCCAGTACAATAACAGAAAAGGGATGGTGGGAAAGATGTAGGGGATTAAAAAACAGATTGATTTATGTCACTGCTGATAACGCCATCCTTGAAAAATCAGTATCCTAGTTCCAATAAATCAGAGATTGCTCTTTCTTGCTTTCAACCACAAGGAGGACAACCAGTGGGAGTTCTAACATAAAATGGCCAGGCCTGGAGGGAGTTTTAGAGCTAGTTTAAAGATTACTCTACATCAGTGATGGGAACCTTTTAGAGACTGAGTGCCCAAACTGCAACCCAAAACCCACTTATGCATCATAGAGTGCCGGGTAGGAGTGGCCCATTGGCTGGGTGTGGCCAATTGGCTGGGAGTGGCTGCGGTGGTAATGGCAGACTGGGTGGGACTAAAAAGTTCAATCAATCAATTCCAACTTTACAAGATCTTTTTTTCCCCGCGAGAAGTTGAAATTGACTGATTGAACCTTTTTTTTTTTTTTTTTGCACACGGCGGTGGAGGCCTAAAACGAAAAGGTTTTATAAAATCCAGCAGAAGGCCTAGGACTGGGGCTCTGAGTGCCGTCTCTGGCACCCGTGCCATAGGTTCGCCACCACTGCTCTACATCTTTTGAACAGTTTCGCATCTCTGAATGGCAAAAACTTGTACCACTGATTTTCAGTTATCATCACATTAGAATTTGGGCTGTGCAATTCAAGGGGTCCCCCTGGCCAAACAAGCATGGGAAATGGGCTAAAGCACCTCAACAATAAATAACAAAAAACACTGCCACTTTTATTGGAGTAAGCAATGGTGGGCTCCTTTTCCTCTGAAACTATTTATTTATTTATGTATTTATATGTATTTATTTACTCATTCACTCAGTCAGTCGGTTGGTTGGTTGGTCGGTCGGTCAGTCAGTCAGTCAGTTAGTTAGTTAGCTAGTTAGTTGGTGTAGTGGTTAAGGAGCTGGCCTAGAAACCAAGTGACTATGAGTTGTAATCCTGCCTTAGCCATGAAAATTGGCTGGGTGATTTTGGGCCAGTCATTCTCTCTCAGCCCAAACTACCTTACAGGGGTAGTGGGGAAAACAGGAGGAGGAAAGTGTGTTGGATATGTTCTCCACCTGGAGGTATTTCTAAACAAATAATAATAAAGGCTGGACACAAATAAATAAGTAAATAAAATGCCCTATTTTCAATACTTATATTCGGACATGTTTATATTGTATGCCACCCAATATAACTTAGGTGAGATGTGCAATATAGAAATATGATCAATCAATAATTTTATAAACCCCTCAGAAGTAACAAAAACACTGGGGGGGGGGCTTCTACTTAATTCTGTAAAAAATATAGAATTTCTATTTATTTCCTTATTGTAATTTGACGCTTTGAGCAAGAATAGCCCAGCCCAGGCCTGGTTTTGCTACCTGTGTTGGCCATAAAACAAAAAAGGCTGCCTTAGTTGCAGTTGCTATGGTAGGAGAAGTCCAGTTGATGGTAGGCCTGAGCCAGATCCTGGCTGAGAGAGGACAGCGCAGCTGATGGAAGAGAAACAACCATTGGCAAGAGGTAAAGACTGCAGTGATCGAAAGGACAAACTAACTGTGTGATCAGTCTCTGGTGGTGGCAAACTCCACCACCAGAAAGCAAAAGTCCAACAATGATCAGGAACTCAATGACTGTTTTACTGCATTGTCTCTGCTCATGATAATAATAAGAGGATATTCTGAAAGAGAAGCTGCTGGAAGCTTTGCTAGGAGCAACTGTTTCACCTTAAGAAACTTCCAACATACAGAACTTTAAGTCAGAATTGAAATTAAAACCCTCTTATCTCCTTCAGTGAAAAAGCCACAATTCCCTAGAGAATTTTTTTTTTTCTTAGTAAATGACTTATTTTTGATGATCTTGTCAGCGGTTTCTTCAAGCTGATGCACACGCTTCGGGAAGAAGGGAACCAGGCTTCGGGAAGATACAAAGGATTTCTTTTGGTGACAGTGGTTTATTTATGAGACTTATTTATTTATTTATGAGACTTATATACCGCTTTAAGTGCAAGCACTCTCTAAGCGGTGTACACCAGTAAGCAATGTATGTATATATTTACATTGCCCCCAACAATCTGGGTCCTCAGTTTACCTACCCCGGAAGGATGAAAGGCTGAGTCAACCTTGAGCCGGTGAGATTTGAACCGCTGACCTGTTGAACACAGTCAGCTAAAGTGGCCTGCAGTACTGCACTCTAACAGCTGCGCCACCTTGGTTGAAATACTTCCATTTAACTGCAGGATTCCTGGTGATATCAGAGAATTTTAATCACTTTGTGGGAAGGGGTTCCATAAACCTAGTGTATTTGCCAAGAGCTACATTGTTTCATCACTCACAACAATCACCTATCTTCATGGTGCCTAAAACAGTAGTAATCCATTTTTTAAAAATTACAGTATCAACTTCTAAAATGTTAAAACCTCAAATTTTGCACCCTAAAATTTATCTATTAAATCATGCATTTCCCTTAAGTCAATATGTTTGAATTCTAGTGCATAGTTATCAAATATGGTATAGATGTGCTGTTTGGGAATTATATTTTTAATATTTGAACATCCTGACATGATAAAATGTATTGAATTTCTGTAGGTTAAGGTATCATTTGAAGAATAATTGTTAGAATATTCCTCTTAACCTAAGAGGAATTTAGGTTCACTTAATTCCTCTGTAATATTTTTAGCAATAGCAATAGCACTTAGACTTATATTTATAAATCTTTAAAGCCCCCTCTAGGCGGTTTACAGAGTCATCCTATTGCCTCCAACAATCTGGGTCCTCATTTTATCAACCTCAGAAGGATGGAAGGCTGAGTCAACCTTGAGCTGGTCAGGATCGAACTGCTGATAAGTCGGCAGAATTAGCCTTCAATACTTCATTCTAACCACTGCACCACCATGGCTCTTTTCCTTACAATTAGTATCTCTAATCCAAAACATGTTTCTTAATTTTGTTTTCATATTAATATATCATTATGTACATGACAAAGAAAATCTTCTAATGTCTATGTTTTAAATCACACCTTGTTGCTATACAGTCAGTTCCCACATACCAATAAAAACTGTCTTTAAATTGTTTTGGTCGTAAGCTCATGCCATCTTGAATCTAAACCAGTTTCAGAAAAATTCTGGCCAGAATGAGACACTTCGACAACAGCTTACAAAGAATTTGATCCAGCCCATCACATTCTCCCATTGGACAATTCTCTTGCTGTATCCTCACATTTCTATTCCAGAAAAGCAATTGCTTTCCTTTCTGTGGACAAATCTTCCTGGATATATCTCTATCTCTATATATTTGTATGTCTATAGGCATATATATCAAGTTAAATGAAAATGCATAAACAAAGTTAAAGCATTTATATCCACATATATAAAGTTACAACAAGTAGCTTTCAAATGAACATCCTACTCTTGCATTGCCTCTGCTTTTCCTGAATAAAGTTTATCTCAAATGACTGGAAAAATGATAAAAGCAGTATATTGGTAGATTTGTTATTTTTATCATTTTTTAAAAAAAGACCCAATAGAACTATAGATAGCTCAGTGAAAGAAAAATAGTAATTAAAAAAAAATCCTCAGAACATTCTGCAAGTCAGGAAGTGTTATAATCATTACTGTATACTACAGGTAGCCCTTGATCTAGGACCACAATTGAGCCTCAGATTTCTGTTGACAACTAAGAGATTTCTTAAATCGAGGTTTGCTCCATGTTACAGCCCTTCTTGCCACAGCTGTTAAGTGAATCACTACAGTTGTCAAGTTAGTCACATGGTTGTTAACTGAATTTGGCTTCTCCGTTGACTTTGCTTGTCAGAAGTCTTGCAAAAGGTGATCACATGATCCCCTGGACACTGCGACCGTCATAAATATGAGTCAATTGCCAAGTGTCTGAATTTTGATCATGTAGCATGTGAGCATGGGACGATCATAAAAGTGAAAAACAGTATTAAGTCACTTTTTTCAGTGCAGTTGTAACTTTGAACGGTCAATAAATGAATTGTTGTAAGTCAAGGACTACCTGTATATTAATAAGAAGTCACTACAGCAGTGTTTCTCAACCTTGACAATTTTAAGGCATGTGGACTTCAACTCCCAGAATTACATAGCCAGCATTGCTGGCTGTGGAATTCTGGGAGTTGAAGTCCACATGCCTTAAAATTGTCAAGGTTGAGAAACACTGCACTACAGGAACCTTTAGTGAGGAATTTGAAGGGGGGGGAGTGTTCCCGTTTCTGCTAAATAGCCAATAAAAGTGCAGGAGATGGTCTAGAAGACAATAAAGTAAAACGTGGCAGCTAAATTGAACAGTAGCTCTTGCGCCAATAGGAAATGACTGCTTTGAAAGCACTTGGGGGTGAAGGGAAATGAATACAGGGTAATATTGTCTGTTTCTATCTTCTAAAAATGGTGGATGGCCTTTACGAGCAAAGGAGAAGCTGACAGTGTAGATAAACCCGAAAACGCCTGAGTCACAAAATATCAACTCTGGAATTACTGTATAACTTCTACAAACCAAGCTGTTTTTAGTGCTGAAAACTATCACTTTTTACCAAGAATGAATCTATTTTCTCTAATGGCATAGTCTAGAGGTGAAATGTTTGGACTTAATTTAGCCCTTAATGTAGTCCTAAATTTCAAAAGCTATAGTGACAATCGTTTCTGTTGTAATGGCCTCATAAGGTCATCTTTAAAAAGCTGCTATAAACCTTTGTAACAGTTCCATCTGATATTCCACTTTCTTTCCCCAAAATGTTCAGTTAATTTGGATTCCTTGAAGAGGGGAGAAAGAGTGAAAGACTAGCCCATCCTTCTGAAAGAGCAGGCCGAGAGAACTGTAAAATATATTTAAAAAGGAAAGTAAGAGCTGTATTTGCTCAGAATAATTTATAGAGGCCAAAAGTTTGACCTCTACCAAGGCCGACCAAATTCCTGTGGCAATTCCATGAATGCAACACTTCTTCATGTGGATTTGATATTGAGAACGGTAAGGCAATCAATAATTTCCATTAATGTAAAAACAGGTAAGTATGAATGGCATTTACATTAATGGAAGTTATCGATTACCTTACGATTCTCAATATCAAATCCACATTGTGCAAAAACAGTGTTAGAGCCAACAAGCACAAGATTTTTCGCCAAGCCTGTCTTTTCTTTTCTTTTTTTAAATCAAGCTTCATTAGGATCTATTACCCCAGGGTGCCTTTAGAACAGCAGCTCCCAACCTTTTCTACACCTCACATCCCTAGAACGCTTCTAATATATTCTCACACCCCTTAAAAAGGTTTGAAATAATGGCAACAAATTATGCATATACACTATAATTTTGTAAACCCAAGTTTTCGTACCCCCTGGAATATCATCTCGCACCCCTGGTTGGGAACCCCTGCTTTAGAAGAACTGAATTATTTGCCTAGGAACCTGATCTTTTACTTAGAACAGAGAGTGGGTAGTGATTCACTTAACTATGGCCCTTTTATGACTTGTAGACTTCAACTCCCAGAATTCCTGAGCCAATTCTGGGAGTTGAAGTCCACAAGTCATGAAAGGGCCATAATTACCCACCTCTGACTTAGAACAGGGCATGATGCAAAGAGTGAAAAAGGCAGAGAGAGACTTCAGGGACGAATTAAGGTGCCTACTAAATAGCAGGCTGCCCTGTGTAATAATTAGAGTGAACTCTAGGTAGCAGTAAAGAGATATATAGAGCAGAGGCCCCCAACCTTTTGGGCACCAGGGACCGTTTCTGTGGAGAATTTTTTTTCTGCGGACCTGAGAGGGCCTGATTTCGTGTGCTGCCCAAATCCAGCGGATGGGGCTTCACTTGTTTGCGCGGCCTGGTTGTTGGTATGCTGTGGCCTGGTGCCGGTCCACAGACCGGGGGTTGGGGACCCCTGATATAGAGAGTTCTCATCTGCTGGCAAGTATAAATAAAGATAGTCCTTGACTTACAACCATTCGCTTAGTGACCATGTGAAGTTACAACTGAACTGAAAAAGTCACTTATGACAATTTGTCACACTTACGACCGTTGCAGCATCCCCATGGTCACATGATCAAAATTCAGATGCTTGGGCAACTGGTTCATGTTTATGAAAGTTTCAGTGTCCAGGGGATCATGTCATCCCCCTTTTTGCGGCCTCCTGACAAGCAAAGTCCACGGGGAAGCCGGATTCACTGAACAACCATGTGACTAACTCAACACTGCTCAAGAAATTGGGCAAAAATCACTTAACAACTGTCTCACTTAGCGACATAAATTTTGGGCTTACAACCACTACATGAATGATTGTAAATTGAGACTTCCTGTATATCGGAGGCAATAATTTCTTTTTGTTTCAGAGATCCCTGTGGAATAGCATTCCTCAGAAATCTGCCTGTCCCTACCCTCGCCTTCAGGAAAATCTTTTTTTATATATATAACCATATTTTATTATTTTTTTATAATTACAAATCATTGATATTTTATCAGCAACATGTTGTCTGGGCTCCAATATTTAGCTTACTAATACACGTTAAACTCCTTTCTCTCTACCTTGTTTTTCTAGCCATTGATAAAATGTATCCCATGTTCTAAAGCAGGGCTTTTCAACCTTTTCACCCATTGTACCACTTTTAGGATATGGCAACATCTGAGTACCACCAGTTGCCTTGCAAGGTGTCAAAAACCTGATGACCAAAAAAAAAAAAAAAAAAAGGAAAAAAGTGATAAAGTACAGGTAATCCTCAACTTACAACAGTTCGCTTAGTGACTGTTTGAAGTTACAATGGCACTGAAAAAAGTGCCCCCCAAGCCATAGCTGAGCAAGACACCTGCCCGCCCACTCAGTGGCGCTCTTCCTCCTGTCCGAGGTTTTCATTGTTGGGAGCATTTCTGTTGAGGATTGGAAGTGGAAGTGGGGGGAGGGTGTTTGGTTTTTATCCCCCCCCCCCGTCTGCTGGATGGTTGCAGCAGGTTTTGGTCACTTCACATGACCCTGGGACACTGTGACCATCATAAATATGAATCAGTTGCCAAGCATCTGAATGTAAATCACAAGACCCTGGAGATGCTGCAACATTCCAGCTGATTGGCAGAAGCGCCAGGATCAGTGCTGCTTTCCAGCTGATTCTGGCACTGATTCTGGCACTTCCACTGAGCCCTGACAGCCCCAAAGAAGCCCTGATCAGTTGGAAAGTGACACTGATCCTGGCACTTCCGCTGAGCCCTGACAGCCCAGCAGCTCCAGCCATCTCTCGCTCAGGCTTGTGTGCTGCTGCCACCGGTTCAGCTCATTCCCCTCCCCTGCTACCACTTTTCTAGGATGGTTGCATACCACCTGCCAGGTGCCAAAGTACCACAGGTGGTACCCGTACCCAGTGCTTTTTTTGTAAAAAAAAAAAAAAAGATGCCGGAACTCACACACGTCATACAACCCGCCTTGCCTACCCTACAAGGTTCCATCCAAAAAAGATGCCGGAACTCCGTTCTGGGCATTCTATGACAAAAAAAGCCCTGCCCGTACCACTGGTTGAAAAGCCCTGTTCTAAAGTATTCTGAATCTTCTTTCTCTTTCATTTTCAGTGTAAGTCTGTCCATTTCTGCACAGTCCAAAATTTTCCTGATTATCTCTTCCCCCGCTGGTAATTCTTCATCTTTCCAATGTTGAGCAAATTCAATTCCCACTGCTGTTAGTACATGTAACATTAAATGTACACATTCGTTCTCATAATTTCTTGCAATTATACCTAACAGAAATAATTCTGGCTTAAAATCTTCATGGTTTTTTTTTGTCATTTTCTCTAACCATATATGTATTCTCGACTCAAATCTTTTAGCCTTAGGGCATGTCCATCAAAGATGATAATATGTGTCTGGTTTTTGTCTACATTTCCAACAATTGCTAGACATATTTTTAAACATTTTTGCTAACCTCACTGGTGGTAAGTGCCACCTGTAAAACATTTTGTATAAGTTTTCTTTGTAAGCCTTCAGGGAAATCTTAAAGGCCTGGCTCTTCCAACAGGGTCTAGGGCAGGCCGATTTGTAAACTGTTTTGTTTGAGTGTTATAGTTTGGGTTGTTCCCTGACACAGGGCATTATATTTTGTGGTTTTAGTAGACATTTTCTTCTGTTTTCAAATACTTGTTCTAAAATTGCTTTGGCAATTGACGTGGCAAATAAATAAATCAACAAACGAATATACATGTAAGGTGGAAATTCAACTTACTTCATGATGGGTAGATTTGGGGAAAAGTGAGGGTAAGAATTTATTCTTCCAATGGCCACTGTTGTGTCAATAGACATAGATGGATTATACCTGGATATAAGGATCAGTTAAGGATCAGTGGCTGTTTCTAAGAATGCCACTCTCTTAACAGAAAATCAGAGGTTGGGTTTACACAACACACCGCACAAAGGAAAGCCACACTGCTGCATTCAAATCCTGTACTCTCCTGAAAATTATGAACTGCATTAGGGCTTAATATGATGGCATGGTTCCAATAAAACAATGCCTGAATTCTAACAACATGTTATACCACAAACTACCCAACTGCATTTTAGCTTCTTTCAGCATAGTCTGTAAAACCAGCCATGCAGAAGCACAGTTTGGTTCTCAATAAAATGGCTTCCCTGCTTTCCTTGAGGTCAGGGATGAATGTTGGTAAACTAAGAAAAGGTGGAATAGACAACATCACTACCAGATGGATCTGTAACTGGCTAACAAACTGTACTCAACAAGTAATCCTCAATGGCACTACATCCACATGGAGAAAAGTAAGCAGTGGGGTACTACAAGGTTCCGCCTTAGGCCCAATATTCTTCAATATCTTCATCAATGACTTAGATGAGAGAATAGAAGGGGAACTCATCAAATTTGCAGATGGCACCAAGCTAGCAGGAGTAGCCAACACCCTAGAAGACAAACACAGGATCCAAAAAGATCTTGACCAACTTGAACAATGGGCCCTATCCAACAAAATGAGTTACATTTAGGCAGGAAAAATCAAAGGCACAGATTGGGCGAGACCTGGCTCAAAAACAGTAACTGTGAGAGGGACCTTGGAGTCCTAGTGGATGATCACTTGACTGTGAGCCAGCAATGTGCAGCAGCAACCAAAAAACCTAACACAATCCTGGGTTGTATAAACAGGGGCATAGAATCAAGATCACAAGAAGTACTATTACTGCTTTATAAAGCCCTAGTAAGACCACACCTAGAATACTGCAGCCAATTTTGGTCACCATACCACAAAAAAGATGTTGAGAGTTTGGAAAAAAAATCAAAGAGCAACTAAGATGATCAGGGGGCTGAAGACTAAAACATACGAAGAATGGCTATGGGATTTGGGTCTGGTTAGTCTAAGGAAAAGAAGAAATAGGGGAGAAATTTCCTAACAGTGAGGACAATCAACCAGTGGAATAGCTTACCCCCAGAAATCATGGGCGCTCCATCGCTGGAGATTTTTAAGAAGAGACTAGACAATCACCTGTCTGAGACTTATAGGCTCTCCTGCTTGAGCAGGGGGCTGAACTAGAAGACCTCCAAGATCCCTTCCAGCTCTGTTCTATTCTTATTCTTTCGTGGTTTGCTGTGGCAATAAAGACTTTTTCATTGCTCATTGGAATACCATTTTTTCTTCCTGGTTTGAAAGGAATTTTAAAAACTAAGGAAAACCCTGCCCAAAATGAGAAAAACTGAATGGTTGCAAGAAAAAAGTGGATAGGATTTTTTTTTTCCTATTCGAAGTGGAGTCATCCAATAGAACAGAATAATCGGAAATTCAGGGTAGGCTAAAATATATGCTTCTTTGCATATCTCAAAGGTGGATTCCCCCCCCCCCCAAAAAAGGAACTGGACTGTTTTTGCCTTGAGGAGCAAGAAGAAGATGACAAAAACAAGCACCTTTGAGACAATTATGACCCGAGTGACTGAGACTCTTCATAGACACTTCTTTGTATAGTTCACAGTTAAAGTAGGGAATTTTCTTTTACAAGAGGAAATGCTAGCCACCAATTTAAGGGGTTTTAAAATGGGATTAAACAAATCTGTAAGGAAAAATGATTGTGCATGTGTTACCTACAGTAACAGAGGCACTGTATCTGAGTATGAACTGGAGAAATAGAGCATGTGTGCTGCTCAGATTAGCGGGGCCTTTGATCTGTTTTAAGATGCTTTGAAAGTGCATTGGAATATGCTTTGAATAAGCCAGAGACACGGAGCAAAACACTGCATACTAACCAGCCATTGTTGTTGGGTTTTGGGATTTTTTTTTTTTGACTTGCTAAGGAACTAATCCTCCTGTCTTTCAAATTTCACCCACACATGAATCTCAACAGAGCCCTTAATTTTCCATTCTTCAAATACTTAAAAATCATGTTCTACGTTTGTGTTACAAGATTTATCAATGGTGGAATTCTAATGACCTTGCTAAATGCTTTTTATGTTAAGGATGTTTTATTTTATCCAGCTGAGTTCTCCTGCATGGCTTCACAGTTCCTTCGTTGCTCCTTTTTCCGAAAAGCAATCAACAGGTCTTTTCGTTCACAAACCTTCAAAGTTGCACAAGTGTACTCTCTGTGAAAGTTGTAAGATTGAAAGACGGGTGTTATGTCCCGAGCCTTTGCAAACGGCTCGGGCGTTTGCAGGCAGTCCCGGGCAGGTGCAAAGCTGCCCGGGACCAGACAGGCTGTCGCCAGCGCCGTGCGCATGCGCGGGTGCTGGCGCGGGAAAAGTAACCCATTTACCCGGGAGTTGCCTATATAAGAGGCTGCGAGGCGTTTGGGCGAGGCTGAAGCCATCTTCCTGTAAGCTGAACGCTGAATAAATGAAACTGAGAACTCCAGCTGCTTCTCGTGTCTGTTTTCCCGCCACGGACTCAACACTGGCGACGAGGATGGGATGCCTTGCACTACCTGGAAAGGAAGAAGTGTAAGCTTACCCAAGGAGTCCTGAGCGGCGAAAGAGGAACGGCGTCGACTCGGCAGCTGCCCGCCAATCCGGTGCGCATTCGGGGGTAGGCTGGCTGATAGACCCGTCTCCTGAAGATCCGAAGATGGCGAAAATCGGAAGGCTTTCGGAATTCGACGTCTCACATCCAGAGCGGTGGGAGTCCTACGTATCCAGAATGGAGAACTACTTCAAGGCAAACCAAGTGAGGGAAGATAGCTTGAAGGCGGCCACCCTGCTTTGCGTTTGCGGCCAAGACGCCTTCGAAATCGCAGAAAACCTTGCAGCACCTGTCCCAGTAGAGTCTGTAAGCTACGCAGACCTGAAGAAGATGCTGAAGGAGCACTTCAACCCCAGGGTGTCCGTTATCTCATGGCGCCACACCTTCGAACAAAGAGATCAACGGTCCGGTGAGTCAGCCAAGGAATACATCGCCGCGTTACGGAAGGCCGCCAAGCCCTGCGAGTTCAAGGACCTCGAGGAAAGACTGAGGGACCGATTCGTGTGCGGGTTAAGGCATCGCGAGCTACAACAGAGACTTTTCGCAAAGGAAGAATTATCCTTCCAAGACGCCTTAAGGGAAGTCACCGCAGAAGAAGCAGCAGGCGGCGCCGTCAAAAACATGCGGCCGATCAGAAACAGTGCAGAGGGTGCGTCCGTGCACCAGGAAGACGTCCGACGAAACTCCGAGGAGGATCCGGACGAGGAAGTCGACCGTCTACACCCCGCGAGGGAAGAAAACCAGAAGGGAAGCTCTTCGGCTCCGCTCAAGTGCATCGGCTGTGGAGGTCGCCACAGGAGAACCGACTGCAAGTTCCGCTCCGCTACCTGCCGGGCATGCGGTAAACAAGGGCATATTGCAGCTGTGTGCCTGGGCCGACGAAAGGCACAACCCCAAGAAGAACGCCTGAAGGGTACCAGATTCCCCAGCCAGAATAGGGTAGGTTTTTGCGCTTCGCGAAGAAGCATCTGTAGAACAGGCACACACAAGCCCATGAAGAAAAAGCTGTCACTCAACGTGAAGCTACAAGGGGTTCCATTATCTATGGAACTAGACACAGGGTCTGCCCTGTCCATCATTTCATTGCATACATTTAGGAAGATTTGTTCCAGAAGTGGGTCTAAGGCCAAGTTAAGGCCTTCTGATATTGTATTAACAGATTTTCAGAACTCAAGAGTGTGTGTTAAGGGGGAGGCCACCCTTAACGTGCAATACAAGAGTTTTGAAGGTCCACTAGACTTATTAGTAGTAGGGGGTGAACGAACGAGTCTCATAGGACTCGATTGGTTTGAGGCCCTGGGGATACACGTCACAGGACTCAATAGCTTACAAACACTCGACCTACAGGAAGTCTGCAAAGAATTTGCAGATGTTTTCAGCCCCCAGCTGGGCACATTCAAAGGACCACCTGTGTCCTTAAAGCTAGACCCCACTGTCACTCCCATTAGGATTAAAGCAAGAAGGGTCCCTTTTGCTTTAAAAAGTAGATTGCCTCTGCCAGTAGTAGAAGCTGACCCCGCGCCAGCTGTCAACATTCTATCAATCCAAGCCTTGCCCGAGCTCCCTCTTAGTGCCAGGGATGTTACCGCTGAAACAGGTACAGATCACACACTTTCACGTGTCCGCTCCTGGGTCCTGTCCGGGTGGCCTGAGCACTGCCCTAGTCCTGAGTTTCAGAGTTTCTGGTCCAAAAGAAACGAACTGTCCCTTTCTCAGGGTTGTCTGCTTTGGGGAAACAGAGTTGTCATTCCCACCTCAATGAGGACTAGGGTCTTAGAATCCCTCCACGAGGGTCATCCTGGCATTGTTCGTATGAAGGCTCTTGCACGAAGCCACTTGTGGTGGCCTGTTTAGATAAAGATATTGAGGCTAAGGTGCACGCATGCCACCTGTGCCAACGATCTCGCCCAGAGATGCCCCAAGCTCCTGTGCATAGATGGGAGGAAACACAGTCCCCATGGTCTAGGGTGCACATTGACTACGCTGGGCCCTTTCAGGGCCAGTTCTTCTTGGTCCTTGTTGACAGCCATTCAAAATGGCTTGAGGTTGTGCCTGTCTCATCCACCACCACTGCAAAGACTATTCAGGTACTGAGGGGGATTTTTGCTGCACACGGGCTGCCAGATGTCATTGTGTCCGACAACGGCCCTCAATTCACCTCCTCCGAATTCCAAGCTTTCTTACAGGCAAACCTGATTCGTCATGCCACGTCTGCGCCTTTTCACCCGTCCACCAACGGTATGGCTGAACGCATGGTGCGCATCGCAAAGGACGCCTTGAAGAGACTCACCTACGGGGACTGGCATCACAGGTTGGCTGACTTTCTCCTTTCTTATCGCACCACACCGTCCACTTCTACAGGGAGAAGTCCAGCTGAACTTCGTTGGGGGCGCCAACTTACTACGAGACTTGACCGGTTGCATCCGGACAGACTGCCTTCATCTACCTCACATCCTAGGGCACCTAGACAACTACTTGTGGGTGCCCCGGTTTGGGCTCGCAATTACGGGCCTGGTCATACATGGGTCCCCGCTTCTGTGTCCAGGATCACAGGTCCTCTCTCCTACGAGGTTGCCCTGGACAACGGTCGTGTCCTGCGTCGGCACATCGACCAACTTCGCTCTAGGCGAGACTTTTCTGCTGAGACTCCTGGGTCTTTTCCAGGGGGGGAGGGGGACCCTTTGGAGCAAAGGGAAGGGCAAGAGCTACTGCCCATCTCCACTGAGGGAGCCACAAACGGCTCGTCCCAAGGTTCTGCAATTGCTCTGAAAAGAAAGTCATGGAGCTTACCCACACAACAGGCACTCACGCCTACTCCAGCCAGGGAGTCACCCCGGGGGCATACTCACTTTCCACACACATCACACAGCACTCCAGCAACGGAGGATACCCGGGGGCATCCCAACAAATCATTCCCCGCAAGAGAACTGGCACACAATTCCCAAGGTTGGCCTGACCTTACCCCAAATCCTACAGGGGGTCAAACATACACAGAGTTAGTCGAGGAACCAAGTCCCGACTACAACAACCCTAGCACAAATCAGGGAACACCTGAGTTTTGGGAAAGTACAGAAACCCACACGAGCCCGAACACAGAATGGGGTTCAGGGAATGGACAGCCTCCTGACAGGTCTTGGACTGACCTAGGAGGTTCTACAGAGACGCCCAGCAGCGGCTATCACTTCAAGGGGCCTGAGGGTCTACAGCTAGGTAGGTCAACCAGGTCACAAAGTAACAGAAGCCCTGGCCTGACGAGCCCGGTGGGCAAGCAAGCAGGCCAGGCATCGGGGCACAGTCCTTGGAAGACACCAGGACACAATAGAGAGAACAGGCTCACGCCTCCCTCCAGTCAGGGGACTTATGCCAGTAACCCAGAGCTAAGAAGGTCACAGAGAGCAAAGAAATCTCCTAAGTATCTAGAAGATTACATAACATTGCTGGCAAGGCAAAAGCCAGTAATCAGTGGGAGCACTGGGGAGCAAAATGTCATATAAAATAAATGTTGTATGTTGGTAGTAGTTTTAGCCCGGGGGAAAGGGGTGTTATGTCCCGAGCCTTTGCAAACGGCTCGGGCGTTTGCAGGCAGTCCCGGGCAGGTGCAAAGCTGCCCGGGACCAGACAGGCTGTCGCCAGCGCCGTGCGCATGCGCGGGTGCTGGCGCGGGAAAAGTAACCCATTTACCCGGGAGTTGCCTATATAAGAGGCTGCGAGGCGTTTGGGCGAGGCTGAAGCCATCTTCATGTAAGCTGAACGCTGAATAAATGAAACTGAGAACTCCAGCTGCTTCTCGTGTCTGTTTTCCCGCCACGGACTCAACAACGGCCATCTTGCTATTAAATATAATTATTTTGCTACTGGGTTAGAGAGTATTTAAAACCCCTTCCTTAATTGGCTTTGGCTTCAGAGTTTAGACATTCAACCTTACAGTGTGTCATGGCAAAGCAATCCACGTCCCCAAATAATAAAGAAATAAGCTTCCATCTCTAAACGGTGGGCTTATGTGATGTGTTTGGAAGTCGCAAACATCAACATCAAGAAATGTGGTGCTGCACATGAAGAAAGTTCTTCTCACGTGGCTGGTATCAAATATTGGACATCTTGTCAGGCCACTGTAAATACTATTCCATGGAGAAAAGTGAAGGGGACTATAGCTGAAATTTAGGGGCTACTCACATCAGTGATCTATACAGTAAGATCATCCACTGCCCTTTTATGATATCCTGTTACCACCATACCTTGAAGATGCTATACATAGCAAGTGTGACTACCCTTTTAATTCACTAGTGATGATGAGATACTGTCCTCTACTTGGCTAGAAAGGAAGTTTGAAAGGCAGAGGACAATCACACAGTTTGACTGTCAAAATTTTGTTATCGTTCTGTGTTCCCTACATCAACTGTCTTAGGTGGCTCCCTCAGTTTTCTGTTAATAGAGATGGCCCTTGAATGGGCAAGTGGGTCAAAAAATATGGATTTGGTTAGGATTTCTTATAAGGAATTACTTAGTTTGGTAGGGAAGGATTGGCAACTAAAGCCTTTAACTGAGTTGAAGCAAGAAAATATTGTAAACTCTTGGTTTCAGTACAATCAATTGTTAGTGAGGTGGAGTCTAGATCAAAAGGTTGGTATTACCTTAGAGGATGTGAATTTGGTAAAACAGATTAAAAATTAAACTCGAGCCCAAATAAAGAGAATTTATAATGTTTTAATAGAACTAGATTCCGAAATGGAGTTAGTTAAAGATTGTATGGTTAAATGGGCTCAAAATATTCAAGAACCGATTTTATTGGATACATGGGAGACAATTTGGGTTAGAAATGTAAAATTTACCCAAGCGCAAAATTTAAGAGAAAATTTTTATAAAATGTTTTATAGATGGCATTTGGATCCCCAAAAGTTGTCCCTCATGTATCCTAATTTACAGTCCAAATGTTGGAGATGTGGAAGCTTAGATGCAACCTATTTTCATATTTGGTGGACTTGTAGAGATATAAAAGCTTTTTGGATTAAGATTTGGTGGAATATTCAAAAGATTTTTAAGAAAAAGATAAAGTTTACTCTGCAACTGTTTTTGTTGGGTATTATGGTAGATTTTGATGTTAAAGAAACTAATTTGATGCTGAACCTTATAACAGCTGCAAGATTATTGGTGGGGCAATACTGGAAGAAAAACTCTTTGCCTACTATGGAAGAAGGGATACTTAAGGTGTCTAACTTAGCAGAAATGGCAAAAATGTCCGCTTATTTGAAGGACCATTCACAAGAAAAATACATTTCGCTTTGGAGAAGATGGATTGATTATATTCAAAAGAAATATGAGACTGAAAAGTATTATCTTGCTTATGAGTAGATTTTAGGTTATTATTAATAGTTTAATATGATTGAATTTATATTATTTTTAGTGTTATGGTTTAATTATATTATTATTTATGTTTTTAATTTGTTAATACTTGTTTTGAAAAGGAGTTAAAGTATGTTATGGTTTGATTGATAGTACAGGCGGGTAATGTTAGTTAGATTATGATTGTTTATTTGTTACCCTGTAATCAGCTCTGGGAAGTGGGGGAGGGGGGGAGGGGTTTGGGTTATATTGTATTAAATTTGTAAAACTTTTAATAAAAAAATATTTTTTGTAATCGTTCTGTATTCCCTACATCAACTGTCTTAGGTGGCTCCCTCAGTTTTCTGTTGATAGAGATGGCCCTTGAATGGGCAAGTGGGTCAAAAAATATGTAGAACTCCACACTTTTCCTATTTAATTGATGACCTTACTGCAAGGATGGAAGGAAATGCCTTGCTGTCATATTTTCTACAATCTTACATTGTTGCTATTCATTTACCCTGCTATAAGTTGATTACAATATGCAGGTAGTCCTTGACTTACTACTAGTTGCTTAGCGACCTTTCAAAGTTACGACAGACCCTGAAAAAGCGACGTATGACCTGGATTTGAAGTCCTGACATCTATTCCTAGATATCATGTGATCGCATTTTTGGGCGCTTGGCAACCAGCCTGCATTCATAGCTACTTGTAGCATCCTGTGGCCACATGACTGCAAGAAATTAACATTTACTTCCAGTTTCCAATAAACAACACTCCACAGCAAACCATGGATTCATTTAATCACTGTTGCATTTGCTTAATGACCACTACAAAAATTGAGTGCAGTCGTGGTTGTTGGCCTGCTTTACCGCCGTCTTGACTTATGACTGAAATTGCAGGCTCAATTATAGTCGCAAGTCACGGACTAGCTGAACTGTTGTTGAACTGTGGTTTTTAAAAATGGCAGGACTTTAAGAAGCAAAATCTGGCTGGTGATAATCATTTTTGCTTTCTGAGCACCACTCTGACACATTAGGATTTGATACATGTTTAAAGGTTGTAACAGGGTGGGGAATCCCATAGCTCTAGATATTGTTGAATTACAGCTTTAAGCAACCTCAATTATCGTGGCCAGTTGTGAAAAGCACTGAGAGTTGAGGTTTAGCTCTGGAGAGCCACAAGATCCCAGCCCTACTTTCATATAAAATTCCTGTATTCATGACACATCACCTTTCCATAACTTTGCTGTTAACACCATGTCCCCTTTTCTCGCTCTCTCCTCACACATCTCTCCTGCGAGATAATTTTCCATGCATCTGACCACATTCCCAAAGCTTAGGGCGTAAGAATAGCATTTGGATTTAAGATGCCATCATTCTCCATGCTATTTTTGCTGCAAGATATGAATGTATCTATCCCTTTTAGCCTTTATTTCTTCCGTCCACAGAGCAATAGATTAAAAAAAAAAGTAGTAAAATTAAAAGCAGCAGCCATTGGAATAATAATAATTAAAAAAAGCTGAAAACTGTTAAGTATTGCCCATGTCACATTATCAGAATTACATGCATAGTTGCCATGGCGACTGTGTTTCTGGAACATTGAGCAGCACTATTTTATTTGTACTTTGCAAAGCCAGGGTTGCCATCACAAATCCACCAGCTCGTGCAGTTATATGACTCTCCTTTTGTGGTTTTTGGATTTCGGCTACTACTCAGAATTTATTAAGAGTTAAAATCTAGGTTACATTTTCTTTATTAGGAACTTAATTTTATGCTCTGAGGAAGCAACCTGCTGTGAGAGGACAGACAGAAATTTAGGCAGTAATGAAACCAAGAGGACATAGGGACAATAAATCATTTGAAACCACATGAGTGGAAGACTCTGAAAAATGTAACAGCCCTAAACTTTCTCATATTATAACACGGTAAATTGCTTGCATATTGCAAAAAAAAAAGACTAACCCATATTTTATCATTTTATATATGGAAGGCCAAAATCAATATAAATATATAGCTCTAGCATACATAACTTTTTTTAAAAAAATAACTTTAATTTCTGAGGTAAATGCTGCATCGCTGAATCTAAAACGGAGTTGTAGTTGACTCTTGCTGTAAGTAACATTGCAAAATCAAATTGGCAAAATTAGCAGATTAGCATTTGCAAAAGCAAGTGTGGGAAGAAGACAAACTACAGATCTGAGTAATTTACTAATAAAAAAATTGGTAAAATATGCTGTAAAAAAGAAAGCAAGTATTCAAGATAATACTTAGTTCAGTTCTGGTAGCCCTGAAAATCTTAATTTGATTTATCCATCTTTTTGTCCCATTGATAGATTTCCAGATCTCAGGGCAATATTAGAAAGTACATTCAGAAAATCTGAAATAGGTCTAATTGAAATCAGAATCTATGCAGGTTAACGAAGCTATGAAAAGTTTGGTAAAGAAAACAGCAAAATGGCAGTACTAGTTCTTCTGTCGTCAAGATCATATCTTAGAACTAATTTTTTCTCATTTATCTTTTAAAATTGCCCTTTGTAGTATTTATTTCTGGGTGCTTATGCTTCCTCCAATAATCAATTTACTATTATGCAAGGGTGAATATTATTTAATGATTGCATCAGTCTAGTTATCACTGAATAAAGCTATCTGCAGAAAATGCACACTCTAGAATTTGGAATTAGCATTTTAAATTTAAAACATCTTTCTTACTCTTGAAATGCAGAAATACTGTTGTAGAAATGCCTCTTGAATTTCCAACACCCACTTTACCTGCATTCAGAGAATCAGTGTTGTGGTTTCTATGGTTTCTCTTATATGAGTTTAACCACTGGATTTATAAAGCATGGTTTTATTATGAAGCCACTCTATTGTAGCTTAGACAAGAAACCCTGGTTATGGTAAATAGTATCCCAGTGAGCCCAGTGTTTATGTGGAAGTGCAGTTTCAGTATGTTTCCATGCATTATAGTTCATGAAAATCAGCTTCAAATCTGCACCTATGTTTCTGGGGCATATTCATACTCCTAGGAGCAGATATTCCTGCATTCATACAAATGCCTCATCCATAGGGATTCCTGCAGAGATTTACTATTAAAAAAGTTACTAATTATCTGCCTCTCAAACATATTCTTTAAGTGCAGCTTGGCTGGAAGACTGAGAGCCTCATAGTCCCCCCTTAGATTCCAAAATATTTCTCCATTCTACAAAAGCTGTTTCTAAAGCAGGGGTTCTCAACCTTGGCAACTTTAAGACTTGTGGACTTCAACTCCCAGAATTCTGGGAGTTGAAGTCCACGAGTCTTAAAGTTGCCAAGGTTGAGAACCCCTGTTCTAAAGGCTGTCAGGCCAGATCAATGGGATCTAACTCCTGGATGGAGAAACTGAGATAATTCATGGGATTGGTTGTTTCAGCCAGAAATGCCTTTTGGTTTGCAAAAGCTACAGCTTCAAACAATGGATGGGATGTGCTGGTGAAATCAGTGTCCGCTATTCTGAAAACTATGGTGGAAGTACTTTTAAGTAATACAACCGGACTTTAAGAATTCAGAACATCCATTCTGTATCCAATATTTTTTAAATAGCCATTAAAAAGCAGCAAGGCTTTTTATGTATTGTAGCTGACATATAACTGAAAGCTTCAGATTTTTCTTCAATATCTGGGAGTTCTTCTTTTTAGATATTTTTCTTCCTATTGCCATTTCATTCTTATTAATAGGGTTATTAACAATCGTAATAATCTCTGTGCCTCTTGTCTTCTTTCTTAGTACCAGATTGTCCAGCTGTGATGTACCCAGAATTGCAAGTGAAATTCCTGTTGGCATATCCTTTACTTCAAAGGTTTTTTTTTTCACAAAGTGAAACTTTCACACAATCATATACACTTACTGAGAGCAAGTCCCATTAAACTTAATGGAGCTTATTACTAAGTCTTTACTACATGTAGGATTGCATTATCTGTTTACTTTTTACTACCACTTGGGATGCCCCATCTTTAGACTGTTTTATGTGGTTATTCAGCTGTCTATTAATATTATTTATGTGGTTATTCAGCTGTCTATTAATATTATTAATATTATTTATTACCCAGTCCTTCAGTGCATAATTTCTATGTATTTTTTTTTCCTCACACCCACATTGAGAGAGGGAGAGAGACTTGTACATATACGAATGTACTTTATACAGTACTGGATGTTTTAATTTAATTTTCTGTGCTTGTGTTAAATGCATTTTAATTGGAATGTTTTAACAAATTAGGGTATAGAAATACATTAAATGTAGTGCTTATCAACAATTGTGGCTGATCTGCCCATTGTCTAATTCACTTTATTTCCACCCCCCAAAAAACATCCGATTTCCCCCCTACATACTAAACATACTGCCAAAGCCCTCCTATTTCAATGGGAGAATTAAGTTCATACTACTTTTCATTGAAGCTAGTGATACTTTCTAAAGGTTATCTTTCCTTAGCTTGAGAGATGCTCAATAGGTGTAAAAAAGATAATTTACTAGAATCTCTAAAATTCAGATGTTTATTACTAATAAAACACCTAGTTTAGAATCCTTAGGCAGAATGCAGCATTATGTATGCCATAAATTTTGTCTTAAACTCTAATATTAATGATTATTACACATTTTATTTTGAAGGAATTCTATGATGAGTTGTTTTTGTTTTAAATTGTTGGGTTATATTAATTTCAATATGTAATAAACGTTTAGTTAAAATCACAGAAATCGCTACTAATATATAAAATCAAAAAAGGCTCAACAGATTTGTTTAGCAATTAAAGTTCCTATTAACATCCGCTATGTCTAGCAATGCCCTCAGATAAACAACCTAACTTGTAATCCCTTTGTGCCTAAGATTATATTCAAGACCACCATTTTGCTGATTTTTATACTCATCAAAACTAATTTTTGTCCATTTTTGCTGTGTTGAAAGTGTAGTTTTATAGAAGGCAGTTGTTGTGGATACCACAACATTCAAATCTGGAGATCTAGGGATCCTTCCTGACAGATTGAATTAGTAGTAGAGTTAAGACTGTGTTAATGGACAATGTTTCGTTTCCTAAACAACATTGAACTCCACTGTATTTAACTTGATGGCTGGGATACTGGTAGGTGAGAAGAACCAAACAGATAGGACAATGAAGCTATTTAGATAACTTAAAGATAACTTACCTGCATTTACTCCAATAGTATCCAATCATACATTGAAAGATGAAAATGACCTCATGTTTTAGGCAGTAGAAATAATTTATCCCTTGCATTTCTCATTCCATTTAGTTTTTTAAAACCTTTGAGGGATATTATTTTTTACATTTATTTATATGTAACACGGACAATAGATCTTCTAGAAACTGTAGTACTACTTTGGCTATGAAACTGATTTAAAAAGAACCTTTAGTTTGATCCAAACTTCTTCAGAACTTTGATGAAGTGCTCTATGAATACTAAACTGAACAAAGTAATTATGCTCATTCTGAAATAAAAGTAATAAAATCAAAATCTCTTGATATCAGAAATGGAAAATATTATATTTAAGTTTGGTAAAATTAAAAAGAAAGCAACTGGATAAAATTCTTGGGGGGAGTTACAAAAAGTCACCTAACGAAACATTTTTCGTTATTTTGTGTCAAGCACTGATTATGTTACCTAGTTTGGGTAATAAAACGTCTGCAACAAAACAAGCAAGCTCAGACAGCATCTCAAAACATTTTTCCCTAGTTTCACAATGAATTCAGTTCAAATTTAGCTGAAAGTCAAGTCTTTAGTCTTTCACTTGGAGAAAGGGAAAGCATTTAGCTCAGCAGACCATTTCTTTCATTTTTGTTTTAAAGTGACGATTTTCAATTTTGTCTTCAGAAGTCAAATACAGGTGGTCGACTTACAACAGTTCGTTTGGTGACCATTCAAAGTTGCAACAGCACTGAAAAAAGTGACCTATGAGAGTTTTTCATACACTAACTACAATTGCAGCATCCCCAGGGTCACGTGACCAAAATTCAGAGGCTTGGCAACTGGCTTATATTTATGATAGTTGAAGTGTCCCGGGGTCACGTGATCCCCTTTTGCAACCGTCTGACAAGCAATGGGGAAGCCAGATTCACTTAATAGCCTTGTTACTAACGTAACAACTGCAGTGATTCTTTTACAGAAATGTGGCAAGAAAGGTTCTAAAATGGGGCAAAACTCACTTAAGGCTCAAGATTTTGGGCTCAGTTGTGGTCATTAAGTTGTACCAGTGGCTGATGGTATCTCTTGAATCTTGGCTAGTTAGCCATGCAGACTTAGGAAGTTCGTTAGAATTACATAGGACATAGATGAAGAAACTATTTCAAGATTGTGATGCATTCAGTAAGACCCTATTCAGTTCAATCTATATTCCACTTCCTGGACTATTAGGATCACCAATATGATAAAAAACAAAACATATATACCCTTAAATACTTCTTCATATTTCTTTTCTTTTGTAAAATACTGCAAAAATTGCATCACAGCTAGCTTTCTTAAATGTAGGTGTTTGTAGAAGTGATGTATATATGTATTTGATTACAGTATTTGGAGAAAAATGGGGATATCCATGAAGAGTCTTTCATGGTCATCTGGTCGTTGGTCACTCCTGGAGATAGTCAATAAGGTTCTTGCATCTGCATTGAAAGAAATATGCCTTCTTTATGAATAGCATGAGTTATTAAAGTGTCAGATAAAAATATGTAGAATGCAATTAATTGCATTTAATATATTCCGAAATTAAAGTATATTTGCTCATATCCTCAAGACATTTGCAAACTTCATCTAGGTAAGTTCCACAAAATAAGTGAATTAAAGGATAATATTAAGCTTTTACTAGAAGTAAGGTGCAGAGTATAGAAGAAAATATATATTTTCAAGTTTTAATGGGCTTGTGGATATGGTATTTAATTAACTGACCCCAATATTAGAATGTGGATACAACATGCAAATATGGAGGGCCAAAGAATCTCAGATTTAAATATTTAACTCAGCATTCGTTTTTGGTTATTTAATATTACAATATACACCCCATTTTTAAGTCAGGGATGTGTACCCCCTCCCAGATCAGTGTTGTGCAAATATGGCCCCCTTCCGGAAGAGAACATCACAGTGAGGTTTTTTGTGTGATTTAATTATAATATTGACAATTTTATCAAATTTTACAAAACTGGTATTTTTTTTTTTAAAAAAATCTAACTCTTAATAAGACTAGAATGGGGTTCTTTTAAAATAGAAAAGCATTATTATGCTACTGCTCTTCTGGAATACTCATATTAAAAACCCTATGTAGCAAAATACAAACTGTAGCTAATAAAAGGTAATTCAGTCCACCTTGATACTTTATAGCATTAAAGTCCGGGAATTCACAAATAATATTGCGTTATTAGCATGTTGTCTGCACAATGGCATTGGTCAATTTAAATATGAAGACTGAAATAAAACTCCAAAGTTAAGATTATGGCCATAATTGCTATGGGACATGTATTAATTTCCACCCTTTGGATATGAATTTCGGAACTAGTGCCAGCAACACTTGCCCATCTAAATAATTGGTTAAAGGAACTAAAACGTCTTCATAAACAGAAATGGTGTTCATAAATCTCCATGATAGAAAGAATAATTTCTTTGATTTTATATAATTTTTATCACAATTGACCAAGAATAAATAAATAAATAGACACGTGAGGATAGTTACCACTTTATATCCTCAAAACACCACACAAACATCCACTAATTGAGCTAATGAGAGGCTAGTCATATGGGGCCCAATTTCACTGGTTCTGCTTCTCATTTCTGTCATCGTGCTAAGTTACAGAATCAGTTCTTCTACCTTTGCAAATGAAGGTACTTTTTTCATTCTCTAAATATAGGAGCTTATTATTATAAATTAGAAAGGTGGCAAAACATTTTAAATGTTAAAATCTTCTGTTAGAAAAATATAGATTTGTTAAACAATAACAACAACAGAAAACATAGGGTTGGGCCTTGAGTTGTTTTTGTTTTTTTTAAAGAAGTAATTTATGCATTAATGCAAAGAGAAAGAAATGGCTCTAAGGGCAAATTCAAGTACGAGTGACCAGCTTTTTAATTGTAAAGTATGTGCAACATTTTTAAAAATGTTACAACACTGCATGACCTGTAATGCTCACAATATTTACATCAACTGCTTACATAAAACCATAAAAACTCTAAAAAGGAGGGAAAAATCTGTATGGACTGAAACAAACTATTCCTAGCACCCACATCAATGCCAATATTAACCAATGAAATCGAGTGCACAAAAATACTTTACATAGTCTACTAATGTAAAGTATACACTGGAGAGAAAAGTACAAACCTAATTAGTTAAAAATGTCAAAAGAAGGGTTGGTCAATACAAATTCAGTTTTAGGGACAAAAAAAAATCTTTAAAAAACTACTAAATATAAACACACATCCACCCATACACACACCCATGAGTATTCATGAATAGAAACATCTGTTTAGACACGAGCAGAAAGCCGGCTGGTACGAAAAATGGACAACATTAACTCTTTAAACATAACAAACACATCAACTTGTAACAAAAAAAAAAAAAGTAAGAGCGCTAACTGATCTACACAAAGTATCGTTTCAAATGAGTTTTCGTGTAAGATTGTGGAGACTACCCTGCCATCACACAGAAGACACAATGAATCTACCCAGCAGGTAGAAGGTGGAAGGATCCCTGTCTCCAGGTCACTGTAGCTTAGTGTGGTTAATTGCATTCCCTCAGACTGGGGTGTGGACAAAGGAATAAGAACTGTCCAGATGAGACTGGGTGATCCAGCCCCATGCTAGAGTTATGTGCATTGGGAAGGAGAGCTGAACTGGGGGGGGGGAACATTTCCCAAAAGCCATTGTCCTCTGGGACTCATCTCACATGGAAAGTGGAGTGGGACCCAGAGAAAATGAACTTAGGCAGGTGATAAGCACTACATTTTGGTTATAGACTTATTGTCATCAGCCTTAGATACTGCTGATTACCAGTAATCTTTGCTAGGAGAGGTATCTAGGCCATTTTAAGGAACGAAGTTCTAGGATGAGATATAATGGTGGCTCCTAGATGATGAGGTAACAGGTAGTCCTCAGGAGACTCCATCTTGGGCCTAGGCATCATGAATTGGGATACTTGGAAAAGGGGGGAAGGCCACTGCCATTATATGCAGCACCCATATTAAAAATGACACTGCATTATAATTTCTTTCAAAGGTACATAATGGGTATTCTGAGAAACCTCACAGCTTCAGGTTCATGTATCTGTAGTGTACTATCATATTCTAACATATATGTTTTCACATTTCTTTCAAACTTAACATAACATAAATAATCTGGTTAATAGATTCAACCTGCACATTTCTGCCACATTAATATAAATATATATAAAGATATATTTATATATTTATATATACGAATCTGTTAATGGTATAAATAATTCTTATTAAATAAAATAAATCTGATATGTTACATAATACTGATAAAATCACTGGCTGGGATCCAAAGAACTACATTAGGTCCATCCAAACACTTGGTTATGTTTCACCCGGGTTTTGATTAATTGCTACGTCTCTCAAAAAAGAATTCCACCTTATCGGAAAGAATTGCTTTGAAAGTTGCCAATAGTTCAAGAATGCTGGTAATCTCCAAACTGGGAAAAAGGAGATTTTGTTCAAAAGATTCTTTGAAAAATCTTATCGATGCACTGAACTAGCTGTGTAGTCCTTTGGATCCTGGTCACTGCTGCTAATAGTTTAGCAAGCCATCTTTCACCTTTAGTATTAATAAGGAAAATGCTGTTGGTATTGGCAGGCAGGGGAATTCAGTAACTGCTTACGCTCATCCAGTCCACTGAATACAGTAAAAATATCCAAGGACAACTGGTCACTGAATCCCTTTGTTAATTTAGGAACACGTTTTTGCTAAATTGTAATCTTACTGCTAACAATTAGCAACAACAATGAATCCTTCAATTGGGCTATTGCTCTCATACTTTAATAGGAATTGTGTTCTTTACTTAAATAAATTGGAATAGCTACTTTAGGCTTTGTTAAAAGCTTTGTAAAAAAAAAAGGAAGTAAAATGAATGCTGATATGTTTCTGATTTCAAAGCGGGTAGCTAGGAAATTCTGTTAAAGCTGACTCAAATAGTCTATCTAAATATTTTAATTAAAAAAATCTACAATACTATAATTTAAAACTCATTTTTTAAAAAAAAAACGCAACCAGTAGTTGCAGCTTTTGATATCTTAATTTGACCTATGATCCCACATCCCATTAGGAATCTGCAAGGTTTCACTCTCCTACAGGGACCCAAAATGGAGTACAGTACTTCCAGGCCAGGTTCATTCCAAACAGACACTATCAATGAACACTCAGTGGCAAAAAGTGTTATGTCATAATTAGGGGATTACATAATCATGCCTTTTCACTGCTGTTAAATACAAAAACAGCATTTTTTTTACATTATTATATAAAAGCATTTAGGCTGTATTTTTATTTATCACTTTACATTGGTAGTCTCTTGTATGTGTACTCAATAGAAACCAAAGAATTTTGTACACTATTCTTTTGTACAATAAAAGATAAAGTGTGCATTAGGTATGCTTGTACATGACAATAGTACACTATTTACATTTCGAATATCGTCATGAAATTCTGTTTTATCTATATACATAATGAAAATTTCGCAGAAACATTTGGACTATAATTTTATAATCACAATTTTAGTATTATAGAAAAAAAGAATTTATAGACACTCTTCAATCTTTAGAAGATCTGGATTAACTTCTCCCTCTTTATCAATAAGAATACTGTACCACTGTTTTGTTTAGCACCTTGTGGTGATTATATATATCTATATATATCTATATATATGAAAATTATGTGCATGTTATGTAAGAGCCAGATCAGTAACAAAGACATTCAATGTTATCTAGAGATCTTCCTCCTCTTGGGTTTTGGAGGCTTCAGCTGTCTGTCTCCCTGTGGAATCTGATGCACCTAAGGAAAGCAAAAAGGAAGCCTTTAAGGATTAACAGTAACTGCATTGCACTTGTGTCGAAAGCATCGAGTTGTTTCCGGGTTCAAAGGATCAGCTGTGACATCACCAGTCTGTGGGATGCCCAGTTGGGGGGCTCCTTTCATGTCCCTGTTAACCTGCCTGCTGAAGTGGTACCTTTATATCTACTTAGGAATGCATGTTTTTCAACTGCTAGGTCAGCAGGAGCTGGAGCGAATGATGGGAGCTCACCCTCTCCCATGGCAGCAACTGGGTCTCAAACGTGGGCTTGCTGCTTGTCATCATAACTACTCAAGCCACCCTGCTCCTCGTTAACAGTAACGAAAGTACAGTAATGAAATATTAGATAATATTTTAAACATGTATCTACCAGATAAGATATATTATCTCAACAAATATTTGACACAGCTAGGTCATTTTGATAATAGCCTAGAACAGTGGTTCTCAACCTTTTTATATGGCGACCCCGGTCATAAGGACGCGCCGCGCATGCGCGGTGGCACTCCCCTGTGCAGCGCGCATGTGCGGCGGCACCCCCATGCGCGGCACACATGCGCGGTGCCGCCAGCTGAGAAAAAAATGGCGGATTGCATTGTTTGGCGACCCCCGTAAAATGGTCGTTCGATCCCAAATGGGGTTGCGACCCACAGGCTGAGAACCGCTGGCCTAGAATGAAAATACAAATGTATAGAAAAGTTGCCTATTTCAGTATATCAGAGCCAAAGCTATATATATAGTTCATGGTTTAAATTCTAAGCCTCTTTCCCCTGCCTTGCAAGGCAATGGATATTTGGTCAACTTTTGGCTGACCTTGAGAGGCACCTGAGGTATGTTGGCATAAAAATTCTCCCCTAATCCAGAAACTATTGGTTCTTGCCTCATTAGGTTCATTCACTACAACATCTCTGATAGTCAGGAACAGCAAGCACAATGATACGGCACACTGGGACAGGCTATCAGCTATGAATAGAGGTGGAAGAAATCATATGTTGAAGCCACTAGGTCAAGAATACTGAGGCATACAGTATCTAGCGAACAAATTTGAGCCAACGTACTACTTCTATTTTAGATCTGAGAATATATTTAAATCTACCTAATGAATTTATTGGGAATGTATATTTTGGAATATTATGATCAACTCATTATCTTAAACCATGTGGACAATTTATTTTCTGTAAGCCTTTCCCTTCTTCTGTGCTTCTGCTCCAACTGTCTGCTTCTTCACAAATACTAGACTTGGGGAATGCTTCCTATCTCTCCTCCCTCTGCTGTAACATCCCAAAATTAAATATTAGGTACTTACATTCCCAGACATTTTGTCAAGTTCACTCATGGCCTCATGAATAGCAGCTTCTAAATGGTTATTTAGCTTCCCACTTCTAAGAAGAAAAGAGGAAGAATAGATTTACAATAATGCTGGTAATTTTTCAGTAGAATATGCTGTTTAAAAATATATTTTGCAACTTCAAGTTAACATTCCATTCAGCTTTTCAATAGTAGTGATACAATTTGACTTTGTATATTTTTAGTTTAATGTGCACACATGCAGAGACATAAAGGTAGTCTTCAGGTTATGACCATTCATTCAACAACTGTTGACGACACTGCACAATTGGTACTCACTGTAGAACTGGTCCTGGGAATTCTGACCACTGCAATATCCTAGTGATCATGTGATCGCAATTTGGTGTTTGTAACCTGGTTTGGAATTATGCTGCATTGAGTTGCAGTCCTGTGATTGTGATTTCCAATACTACCTGCTGGTTCCCAGAAGCAAAGGCAATGTCTGTCTGTCTGTCTATGGATATATACACACCCACATGTATATATCTGACACACACCCACATGTATATATGTGACACATATTAATGTATCAGTAGAATGTTAATAGCTGATCAAAACCAGCATTGTATATTTGAAGAAAGCATTATAGGAAATGCAAGGAATCAAAAATAATAATTACGAAAAATAATTAAATGACTTAAAAAGATTTGAAAGAAAGAAAAGGCATAAATTAAAAGCAAGTGGTTAGAGCTTTTTAAATATTATATTTAAAAAGAAGTTCTGTACAGTGTATGTAGTCCAAAATTACAGTATAGAATTTTATAAAAAAATAATAAAACATCTGAAGATGCACTGATGAAAACCGCAGGATCTGAGAATCTCGAAATAATATAGGATTCGAGTGCAGTAAAATTGTGGCAGAAACAGAAGTATCTGTGTTTCAAGTCTTATTATATATTAACAATAGAACAAAAAGGAATATTTTAACAAGACAAGTTAACATAATGATAATTTGCATAAATGTGGCTTTTTCTACTTAATAATTAACCATGCAGATAGAAAATTTGTGATGAAAATAATGAACTAAATAGTTTATTCACGATTTATTCATAGACTCCTCTTCATGATTATAATCCTGAAAGACATTCAAGAATATTATAGTTTTCTGAGATGGATGCTGAATGAAATCAGCTTGTGCCTGAATGAAATAACAACATAAATAATAGCTCTGTTCAATGTGCATAACCCAAAATGGGACAAGAGATGAGCAGCCTCTCCCTTCTTCCAGTTGTGCAGCTCAGGGAAAAAAATAGTCTCCATCTTTTTTTCTCTGCAGAAGGAGGCCTTTCTGAATGTGTGAATGCTTCTATTTGAACTGGATTTCTCCTTTAGAAGAGTTTCACTCAAGTAACTCAGTAAGAGGACAGGAAATGTGGTTATTTCAGTAAGGAATTTCAATTGTAAGTTCAGTCTAAAGCCTAATACACATCAAAAAAGCATGACATACATACCAAAATGTTAAATATGTTTCCAAAATGGTTACATATTCTATTTTTAATAGCTATATGAACACAACAGTATCTAGGACCAAAAGATGTTTATTTTCTCAGCTGCAAATTACTTTTTATATTTAAAACAGAGTACTACACAAAGTAATAGTTTGCACGAAGACTTTCAAATACCTTCTTCCCTCTGAACATCAAATCTGCCTCAAAAAATTAAGAACAGATAACAAACAAGTTGTATGTATTTTATTAACACATGTTAATAAAACATACAGAACTATAAACTGTTAGGGTTATGTCATTTAGCAATTGTAGATTAGGAATTATCCAGAGAGAAGTCATGGTTTAAAACTCATGATTTTTAAAAAATATTCTTAAATTCTATGGTACAGAAATAATAGCTGAAATAATATAAATGTTAATTCTAATAGAAATCAAGGGTAATAGAAATCAAGAATAATTTCAGTTCAATATCATAATAAAATCTTGATTTAATGGACTATTTGGGTGAGACAGGTGCCCATTAATCTCACATATCTGTTAAATCTGGAAGATACTGTACTGTACATTTGAGCACGCGTTAGCCTATCATGTGCATGCATAACAAAATGGATTAGTACTCTTTCTTTCAAACTGATGGCAATTGGCTGTAGCCGCCATCTTATTCTATTTATATTACACACACACACACACACACATACACACACAGAGAGAGAGAGAGAGCGAGAGCGCTGAGAGAGAGAGAGCGTACAGTCATGTGAAAAAGTGATGGGACTATCTCCTGGTTTCTAGGCCAGCACCTTAACCAACATGACAAACTGGCTCAAAATATACTTGATAAGCTTTCTAGAAAATTTTAAAAAATGATAAAATACCCAAAATGCTTAAATATCTATATATTCAGAAATAACAAATATGTAATGAACATATAGGTATAAAAGGGAAAGATTTGTTCATATAACATGAAATCCAATTAGGAATAATGGGTGAGAAGGGATTTTATATATCCTTTATGTTTCTACTGCTGTATTTAGAAATTCAGTGTTTATCTTTATTTAATCCATTGAATAATAATTACAATTTTCATATATGCAGGAATTCACTTTAATTCACCATTGTCTCTTTTCACATAATGGAATATATTAAAATATGCCGGACTATAATTCAAATCCAACTGCAAGTATTTGGGGGGATTTTTGGTGTACGAAATTAAATTGTTTACAATTGTGCGCTTTTTGCACCTCAATTACCATGCATTAATTCTCTCCAAGGGCTACTTTGCCTCAAATATCTGAATTCATTCCGAATTTATGGATGTAAACTTTAGTACCTTGGGATTTGCCTTGAGGGGGCTATGTCTTCCTGGTTTGAATTCCCATTCTGAATTGGACTGCAACTGTGTGTCAAAAGACTACTGCAAGCACCAATTCAACAAAGCACATTGAGTGTGATTGAGACACCCTAGCTTTAATTGAGATGCTGTATCTATGGCTTCTCTACATAGCGCTAGAAAAAAGGGAAAGACCATTTCTATTGTTAAGAATTTTTATCTGCTATATGAAGGGGCGTTTTGGGGGGGGCACATTTATGACTTGACTTCTGCCCCCCCCCCCATATCTGAAATGACTGAAGATATTGAAATGAATTGGAAATAAGCAATACTGTAGAGCCAGCTGAAAAATAGGAGTTTATCAAAATTCTCTACAGAGAAGAGCAATAAAGATGATTAGAGGTCTGGAGGCTAAAACATATAAGGAACGGCTGCTGGAATTGGGCATGTCTAGTCTAATGAAGAGAAGGATGATGGGGGACATGATAGCAGTGTTCCAATATCTCAGGGGCTGTCACAAAGAAGAGGGAGTCAAGCTATTCTCCAAAGCACCTGAAGGCAGGACAAGAAGCAACGGGTCAAAACTAAGCAAGGAGAGAAGCAACCTAGCTGAGGAGAAACTTCCTGACAGTTAGAACAATTAACCAGTGGAACAAGCTGCCTGCAGAAGTGGTGAATGTTCCGACACTGGAAGTTTTTAAGAAGAGACTGGGCAGCCATTTATCTGAAATGGTATAAGGTTTCCTGCCTGAGCAGGGGGTTGGACTAGATGACCTCCAAGGTCCCTTCCAACTTTATATTATTATTATGGATCATCGCACAGTCAGCCAGATGTTCAGACTGGATTTGGCATTTTGTCTACCTATCGAGTCCTTACCCAGGACCTGGGATAGGCAGATGTGGATGTTTGATGGTATTACAGATATCGTCGCAGGATGGAAGCAGTTCCTAATAAGGCCGCCTTTTGCAATTGACTAATAGCGAATTTGTCAATGCCAATGGTGTTCAAGTGGTGCTCCAGTTGTTTTGGGATTGCACCCAAGGAGCCTATTACTATTGGTACTACCCTTGCTTGCTTTTGCCACAGTCTTTCTATTTCTATTTGTAGGTCTTTGTATTTTGTTATCTTCTCCAGTTCTATTCTGCTATCTACTTCCACTATCCAGACTTTTTTGTCTCTTATCAGGCACTGCCACGTCCACTATCCAGACTTTTTTGTCTTTCTTATTGACAATTGTTAAGTCTGGGTGTTATGTTGCAGGTGCTTGTCTGTTTGAATTCTGAAGTCCCAGAGCAGTTTAATTTTATCACTTTCTATGACTTTCTCTATTTTATGATCCCACCAGTTTTTGCTTACAGGCAAATGATATTTTTTGCAGATCTTCCAATGCACCATTGTTGCTACTTTGTCATGCCGCTGCTTGTAATCAGTTTGTGCAATCTTCTTGCAACAGCATACCAAGTGGTCCACTGTTTCTTCAGCTTCTTTGCATAGGCGGCACTTACTGTCTGTTGCTGTCTTCTCAATTTTGACTTTGTATGCATTTGTCCTTAATGCTTGGTCTTGTGCAGCCAGAATTAGTCCCTCGGTCTCTTTCTTCAATTTTCCTGCTCTTAGCCATTGCCAGGTTTTATTGTTATCTGCTTTCCCAGCTATTTTTTTCATGTATTGGCCATGTAGTGCTTTGTCTTCCCATGCCTCTATTCTGTTCTTCATTTGTTCTTTCTTGTATGCCAGTTTGGTCTCTCCAGTAGTTAGTAAGCCTTCCTGATATACTAATTTCAGTGCATCTTCATCATTGTTCTTCAGATATTCTTCCAAAGCCATTTTTTTCTTCTTCAACCATCTGATGTACTTGTAGCATTCCACGCCCACCTATTTGCCTTGGTAGATAAAGTCTATCAATGTCACTGTGTGGATGAAGGGCATGATTCATTGTCATTATTTTTCTGGTCTGCCTATCCATTGCTTTTAGTTCTGCTTGAGTCCAGTCCACTATTCCAGCTATGTACCTAATGACCGGGATTGCCCAGGTGTTGATTGCCTTTATGGTATTTCCTCCACTGAGTTTGGACTTTAAGATCTTCTTCACTCTCTTGATGTATTCACCTCTAATCTTTTTCTTGACTTCAGTGTGCTTGATATTGTCAGCTTGAAGGATACCCAAGTATTTGTAGCACTCTTCCTCATCCAGACTCTTAATGTTATTTTCGTGGGGCATCTTGATTCCTTCAGTTTTCACTATTTTTCCTTGTTTGATAGTAAGTGTGGCACATTTGTCCAAGCCAAACTCCATTACAATATCTTGGCTATATATACGGAGAGTGTTGAGCAGCGATTCTATTTCAGATGATGTTTTCCCATACAGCTTCAGATCATCCATGTAAAGGAGGTGGGATAGTCTGGCAGATGTTTTTGATGTTTGATAGCCATGTCCTGAGTTATTCAGTATTGTTGACAGAGGAAACAGTGCAATAACAAATAGTAATGGTGATAATGAATCTCCATGAAATATTCCTCTCTTGATATTAACCTCTCCCAGCCTCTCACCATTGATTTGCAACTGTGTCTTCCATTGTGCCATCGATCTTTGCACAAATTTTCTGATGTTTCTACTGACTCCTGTTATTTCTAGGCACTTTATTATCCAATCATGTGGCAGAGAGTCAAATGCCTTTTTATAGTCAATCCATGCCACATTCAGGTTGGTCTTCCTTCTCTTGCAGTTTTCCAAGATCATTTTGTCTATTAGGATTTGATCTTTTGTTCCTCTGCTATTGGGGCGGTTTCCTTTCTGCTCAGGTGGAACGAGATTGTTTTCAACTAGATGCTGTTGCACTGCATCAGCTACTACACCAGTTAGTAATTTGAAAGTTGTTGGTAAGCAGGTAATTGGCCTGTAGTTACCTGGTGTAGCCCCTTTTGCTGGATTTTTCATTATTAGGTAGGTTTTCCCAGTTGTTATCCACTTTTCAATTTCTCCTCCTTGTAGTATATTGTTGAACTGTTTGGCAATGAGTGGGTGTATAACAGTTAGATGTTTCAACCAAAACCCATGCAGTTCATCTTCACCTGGTGCTGACCAATTTTTTATTTTCCTTGCTCTTTTTTCTACCATTTTTGTTGTTATTACTATTTCTTTCATTTCAACTTCTGTTTTATTTGCATCCACCTCTTTTAACCAAGCTGCATCCTTGTTGTATTTCTTTGGGTTATCCCATATCTGCTTCCAGAATTGCACTGTTTCTTCCTTGTCAGGTACTGACTGATTCCTTGCAGTTTCTTCATTGATGGATTGGTAGAAACGTTTCTGATTGGTTATTATTATTATTATTATTATTATTATTATTATTATAAAATTTATCTCGCAATAGCTGACAAATTTGGTAAGATTTTCAGCTTTGTTACTATGGATTAGTTTTTTTTTTTAAATCCCAGGACCCATTCCTACTTTTAAGAATTATGTAAAACTCGAAAAGACCTTTTGTTTCTACGAGTTTTAAATTTATTGATATTTACTGTGTGAAAAAGTAAAATGGACACGTTTACCGTTGCTATTGCTTCTTACGAGTGTTTGATGGGATTTTAATATTGTATTATTTTTCATCATACGCTGGCAAATAATTTTGATTTTGCAGACTACTTTAGAGGGTTTTGAAGAAATCGCCATCCCGGGGTTCTTAGGATCATTTTAAGAAACATTGTTATCGATAATCGTTATACCATATTCTCTTTTTTGATATAGAAATAGATTTAATACTTATATTTTTTGATTTATTCTATTTCAACTTCTATTTTTGTTATTATTAACTTTGTATTTATTGTAGTACTACAGTATATACTTATCTTGACTTGGATTGACCCCCCTTTTTTTTTGCATGCTGCTGTTGAAAAACTTTAAATAGCATCAAAGCAAACGTCTCACCTGTGTCCAGCAGCGAACATCATTAAATGTCATGAATGAAGGCAAATACGCGTGTCCAAGGATAATGTTGCAAGCTCAAATCTGGTCACCGAGATCAGAGGTTTAGTCTTCCGAGCTTTTGGACTGGTGCTGGAGCCCATCCTCAGGGAACTTCTCTCTACTGGAATATGTGCGTTGGGCTATTTAATGAATTGTATTTATGTGGTGCCTGTACTTAAGTAGGACATATGGGGAGAAAGCCAACCACTAAGTTGCCAAGAACACAAGCCAATGGTCAGACGAGGAGACCCGAACTCATTGGTAGCCTCACATTGCAATATGTTCAATTTGGCAGCTACTAAGATTGTTGGCTGTGCAAGTACAAAGATAGCCAGGGAAATGATTGAAGCCTGGGAAATAGGCTCCTTGTCAGACAACAGGAGTGCTGATTTACCACCAGCTTCTCAGGTGCTTAGGAGCTGAGGGCTTGGCAGCACAAGGAAACAACAGCCAATCCCCAGCTATCACCACACCGATCAACCAATACGAAGGCACCACATAAATACGGCTCACAGAACAGCCGAAGGCACATAGTCCAATAGAGACAAGTTTTCCGAAGATGGGCTCCAGCATGAATCTGAAAGCTCAGAAGAGTTAAACCTTTGGTCCCGGTGACTGGCCCAGATTGGATCTTGCACCATTAAATATATCTTTCATAAAACTATCACAGAACTGAAGTTGATGTACAGATAGTCCTGGGATTATGATCGTTCTTCTTTCAAAGCTACGACAGCACTGAATGAATGGTAGTTATGAATGGTCCTCAAAATTCCAGCCGTTGCAGCACCTGGTCACGTGATCAAAATTTAGGTGCTTTGCAATCAGCTTGCATCCGTGACCAGTGTCATTTTCTCCTGCTCTCTACAAACTGTCTCTGCTTCAACTCCCCCTTACCTGCCTGGATTCCAGACCAAGCGCAGGAGGAGAGGATGGCAAAGGTCAGCTGGAGGTGATGGCAGAGGTAGTCGGTGGATGGGAGGGCAGCCCAAAAGGTAGATGTGTGTGTGTGTGTGGGGGGGAATATAGTGGATGGGGGGAGTTGAAGCAAGGGAAGTTCACACAGGGCAGGAGAAACATAAGGTCCTGCTCCAACAACTGCAACTGGCACTTCTGTTACTAAGTGGCACAGTCACATGATGTTTTGCTTAACAACTGCTTTGTTTAGCAATGGAAATTCAGATCCCAGTTAAGCTCGTAACTTGAGGAGTATTTATAGTGTGATTCAACTTTGCAACAGGTTTCTATTCTAAGTTACACACTGGCAAGAAGCTTTCAGGTTATCCCACAGGTCGGCAACCTGCGGCTCCGGAGCCGCATGCGGCTCTTTGGGCCTTCCCATGCGGCTCCCAGCCTCCTCTGCCTTTGCAGAGAGAGACAGAGACAGAGAGAGGCAATTGCGCTTCCCTGCTTCTCTCTCTCTCTCTCCCTGTATGTGTTTTTTTTGTGTGTGTGTGTTTTGTGTGTGTGTTTTGTGTGTGTGTGTGTGTGTGTGTGTATACAAAAAAAAGAGAGTGCACTCACAGTGTTTTCCGAGGAGCTGAAAAGCTTACTGGGCGGAGCTCCTCCCTTTGCTGCGTCTCTGCAGGAAGCAGGAAGGGCAGGAGAGAGCTAGCTAGCCCAGCTAGGCTGACTCAGGAATTCTGGGAGTTGAAGTCCATGAGTCATAAAAGAGACCAGGTTGACTACCCCTGATCTTGTTGGACAACAGCCTGAGGCTTGTAAGGTGAGCAGCAGATAGGAGAGGGGGGGAAGAAAGAGAGAGAGAGAGAAAGAGAGAGAGAGAGAGAGGAAAGAGAGAGAGAGAAAGAAAGAGAGCGGGGGAAGAGGAGTGGCAGACCAAGGGCAGATAGAGAGGGAGAGAGAGAGAGAGAGAGAGAGAGCGAGACCCTTTTGACATCTAAAATGAAGATAACACTGCATATATCCTTTTTTTACCTGTGTGTGTGTATGTATATATATATATATACATACATACATACATATACATATACATATATATACACACACACAAACACACACACACCTATAATAAAGGTAAAAAAGGATATATTCAGTGTTATCTTCATTTTAGATATCAAAATGGTTTTGCGGCTCCCAGTGTTTTGTTTTTGGTGGGAAACGGGTCCAAGTGGCTCTTTAAGTGTTTTGGGTTGCCTACCCCTGGGTTATCCGATTATATTGAATACTGATAAATGTAACATCAAATACCTTTACTGACCAGCCTTTACAGTAGGAGAAGAGAAATAGTTTGGTACAGCAATTAATTATTGGGGGTGTGTGTGTGTGGAGAAAACCATAAGACCATAAAACAACATGTCTAATTAAAAGTTTAATGCAAACACAGACAGGGTTGCAAATTTTTAATTTGTTATATACCATTAACTACAGAAGCAATAATTTTAAATGAAATTATTGATATGACTGGATGTTACAGTTGTAAAATCTTTAAGCATGTACAAATTGAAAGCCTGGCTTACTTACATCCTCAACTATAATTAGAACTTTTGTTGCTAATAAGATAGACTGGCTATTTTCTTTGCCATCTATGGAGATACCTACATCATACAATCATCCCTCAGATCATAAACTTTTATGTGTTTTGCCCAGCCTGAGAGGTTAAGTGTCCACTTATAGGAATCTTAAGTATTGTCTAACAACCCCAACACCCCCCTCCCCATAATAAAAATCTAAAATAAAACCAAAACAGTAAGTAAGGGATGATTGATCACTTGACCTCACTAATCTATCAGAGATATTTCTCTTTTCTTGTGGTGTCATCATCCCATGTGGCAATGGACTGTGCATAAATGAGTTATGTATTTACAACATAACATAGAAAAACATTAGAATAGCAAATAATCCAAATTCAAGTAGAATAGAAAACTAAAATAGGCTCATTGTATTTGCAAGTTACTACTAGCCACCTAACGAGAAGGAAGGACTCACTGGAGAAGGGCCTAATGCTGGGAAAGATTGAGGGCAATAGAAGAAGGGGACGACGGAGAATGAGATGGCTGGATGGAGTCACTGAAGCAGTAGGTGTGAACTTAAATGGACTCCAGAAGATGGTAGAGGACAGGAAGACTTGGAGGAACGTTGTCCATGGAGTCGCAATGGGTCGGACACGACTTCGCAATTAACAACAACAACAACAACACTAGCAAGAAAAGATGAATTGCACTATGTCCTGTGTACATCACACACTATGCAGTGTTTTGGCAAAGGCGGAATTTCCCTTCTGTCCTTTAAGTAGAGACATAGTTTGGTGTAGTGGCTGAGATGCTGGCCTACAAACCAGAAGACTAGGAGTTCTAGTCCAGACTTAGGCATGAAAGTCAACTGTATCACTTTGAGCCAGTCATTCTGTTTCAGCCCAACCACTTCACAGGTGGGAAAAATAGGAGGAGGAAGTATTAGAAATATTCAATGCCTTCAGTTATTTATAAAGTCATATACAGTAGTGGCCAAAATTGTGGAAACCTTTTGGGAAAAGTGTACTTTTGAGGTTTGATGGCTAATAACACCACTTTTTTTGGGGGAATAGTTTTTTTTTTTGTTCGTCCATCGATTTCGATGAAGACCTTGACATCTTATGGGTTATGGGCCATCAACGATGTGTCCGTAGGTGGCTAATAAGACCAATGTTAGCACGGAATGTTCTGAACAAAGAAATGTAGTACCATAAAATTATATATCAATGGAAAGGTAATTTAATCAAGAATGTAATGCAACAAAGTTTGTTCAATTATCTGTACTGTATTCTATGAAAAGTTACAGCCAAATAACCAGAAAAAGGAAGCACAACTTGCTTAGGTTGGTATCAGGTAGCTTTCCTTCATCTGATTGTAGCCAATGAGCATGAGTGTTTAGAGAGCCAATCAGGTGTCATCTTGTTTTGGCAACGAGCCAAAACAGATCACATTAGGATTCAGTTATTGATGTCATGTACTGAAGCTGAGACATTTGTCAGTGTGTTATGTGATCACTATCAAGTTGGTTGGGGGTTTTTTTTATGTTCTTTCATTTAATGAGCTTGTAAAACATAATACAATTAAAGTAATGGTGCAAAGAGTTGACTGGTTGCCCAGAAAGCGATGCAAAATAGTATTATTAAATGAACAAGGCTACATTATAAAGAAATTAGAAGAAAAATTGGTGGCAACTTAACCAAAGGTGGCATTTCTACTGTATACTTTTCCCAAAAGGTTTCCACAATTTTGGCCATTACTGTAGGTGGGATAAAAAATCTAATACATACATACAACCAGAAACATGCTGTGTAGGCAAAAGGAAAACTATATCAATATTGTTTAATATTTTTTGCAAGACCTAACATTTTTAGTACTAAACGTGTTCAAAAATGTTTCAGCTTGTAGTAGTAATAGTAAGAGTAGTAGTAATAGTAGTAGAACTTCATAGATAGGATGTTAAATGTTTGCAAAGGGTAATTGTGCTGAGCCAAACTCCAATGGAGATAATTGCTTCCTCCTTTGTCTCCTGTGCCCTCTCCACCACTC